>NW_012148686.1:522093-537060 GCF_000956105.1 Propithecus coquereli | reverse complement strand
GAGACACGTTCCTCTCCTTTCCGGCATGGGTGGAGAGGCCCCGCTGTTGGTGCAGACTGAAACTGGCCCTGAAGGAGGGACAGGATCCCGCAGCCTGGGTGTGGCTGGCCGCGGGAGTGTCCTGGAGCCCTACGGAGGACTGGAGCTGGATGGAATTCGGGCCTCACCTGGTCCAGGCCATTCCACAGATAAGTAAACCAAGATCCAGAGGATTTAAGGAGCCCGATGTCGCCTGGCCAAGGAACAGCTAAGCAAGGACCAGAACCAGAACCACCCTTTCTTGCCCCCACCCAGTGCTTCAGTCACTGGGGTCCCCAGGATCCAAGATGAAAGTTCAACGAGTGCACGAAGCCGTCTCCAGGGTGGAGAGCTCAGGAGGCCTCCACCTGCGAAGAGAAGTGTTTATACAGCGCACTTGCAATTGCTTGGGACGACCAGTCCTTGCTCGGAACTGTGCTGTGGGCTGCGGCGCGTCCCTCTGGGTGTCCAGCAGCCACAGAGCCAGTGGCCAGGCCTCCCACCCCAGCAGCACATCCGATCCAAAGGCAACCACTGCCTGGCCCCTCAGGAGAACATCAGGTGTGTCCTAGAAACGTTCTTTTTTAAAAGACCAGAGAATGAAAATTGTCCAAGTTGACCACACAGTACACAGCCCTGTTACCAGCGGAGACAGTGTTATTTGTTCAATTTTGCTTTGAAACATCCCAAGGAAAGGCGTCTCCTCTTGGACCGCAGCAGAAATGCTTCACAAAGAGCACCTTGTGTGGGGTTTGGGACGGGAGGTGCTTGAGCCACGTGTCGCCAGATAGAAGCAGGAGGCTGGGGCAGCCCCTCCGGAGCAGAAGCTGGCAGCAGAAGTTTCCTTGTCCTCGGTGATCTCTGATCAAGCCACTTGGTGAAAGTCCAAAGCTCTTAAGGGAACAGAGGTGAGTGGCGGCATTTGCTCTTCAGTGCGCGGAAGCAGGCCACGTGAAGACTCTAAAGCCCTGAGAATCACAGCAGAGCCACCTTGTACGGAAAGCCATCCTCAGGAAGTTCAAGAGCACCGGGTGTGGGCCCAGGGCCAGAACAAACGAACAAGCACATCCGCCCCAGGGAGCCTCCCTCTCCAGGTGGCTTCTGCCTCCCCACTCAGGGACCCGCCTGGACCTGAACCCAGCTACCTGGGGGCTCACACTGGTCTGGCTGCTGCTTCACCGTGGCTACCCCGTGGTGGGGTTTTTTGGTTTGTGGATTTTGTTTTGCCAGAAAGGGAAGTCGGCAAGTAGGCGGGAAGCCCCCGTGGAAGATTCCTGTCTGTACCTCTCCTGCACCCTCGCTCTGCCTTCACTCCACCCAACTCTTTCCCTCCCCTGGCCTCGCTGCCCCTGTGTCCTCAGTCTACTCCTGGCCTCCCGGGGTGGCCCAGCCAGCCGAGCCTGTGGGTTTCTCAGCGACTGGAAGGCACGCTCTCCAGAGGAGCTGGGAAGCCGGCCCGGGCACTGCAGTGTCAGTTGATGTCACACACTGAGTGAGAAAACAGCTCGGGCGTCTTCTTCTGAAGCCTCCACCTCTTCTCCGTCTCCGCGAAGACTCTCACACGTTGCTACCCTGTGTCCTGATACCCTAGAAACTTCACTTCGTGAGCTAGAAGGCTGAGGAAATTAACCAGCAATCCAGGAGCTGACACTTGGGCGACTCTCTGACTTCTGTTTTCCCTTGTAGAGAGTGTGACGGTGAACTAACAGCTCCGTGGGTAAATCAGAAACACGGGAGTCGCAACTGTCAGTCTTCGGGCCAGAATGTCCGATGGAGCCGTGGGGCTCTCCCATGCCACTGACACGGCGGGTTAGCTGAACAGAGCGAGTCTTACAAACGTCCTTTCTGTGGGAAGGGCCAGTTGGACGTGAAGCGCCACTTGGCTTCTGAACACTGAACCTCTGCCGCAGCTGGAGATGCAGGAGAGCCTGGGCCCTGGGCGTGCACTGCCTGGGTTTGCCGCCCAGCTCTGCCACTCTGCCTCTGTGACCTCGGGCAAGTCACTGTGCAGGCAAATCTCTGTGCCTCAGTTTTCCCATCTGTGAAGCGGGAAGAACATGACCACACATCTCATAGGGTTGCTGGGAGAAAGTAAATGAGCTACTTGCAAACAGCGTGTAGAACAGGGCCTCATGCCCGTGGCATCTAGTAAGCGTTTGCTGTCCTTTATTTTATGAGTAGCAGGTGAACTGATTGTAAGAACCAGTGTTTCTGTGGCCACGGACCCGACACTAAATTCCTCGTGACTTCATAGTGTGACCTTTTTGCTTATTTACGTGGACGCAGACCCGCTTCGATCGCCAGTTCGCAGTCCGAGTCAGTCCAATTTCGGCAGAAGCGTCCTCCGCGCTCTGCCAGCTCTCGCTGTCTGCCTGCTGCGTGTTTCCCCCGCACGTTGGCGGCCTCGTACGTTAGCCCGGGGCCGGCAGCGTCAGGCAGATGGGGCGTTTCTTCCCGATGAGTGATCGGAAAGTAGAGTCGTGGGCCAGTGAGCCCCTGTGTGCTGAGCTCGGCTGCAGCCCCCAGGAATGGGAGACCCGCCCCCTCCCCCCGGCCATTCCCAGCTCAGCAGCAGCAGCCAGATCCCCTGGCCCGTTCAGGCCACAGCCCGCCACCCCCGGCCACGGTCCCCGCCTCGGTCCCAGGTTTGCACTTCACCCCGGGCCTCCACTCGTCCAGGGCCAAGGAGGCCGGTCACCTGCGTGCTCCCCAAAACGCAGCTTGTTCTAGGCCCAGAGTGGTCCCCGATCCCCAGTTAACCAGTCCCGCCTGTGTGCTTCTCTTTCAGATGGGTACGCTTTTTCGCAAGAGGAACACGGAGCTGTCACTCAGGAAGAAATAGTCCGTGCTTATGACACCACCAAAAAGAAATCGAGGAAGAAATAAGACTCGAGTTTTCCTGACTGACTCTAGGAAGGAGATTCAGTTTGTTGCACGCAGTGTTAACACACCCTTGTCAGGAGAGACTGGCGTCGGCAGCCAAACCACCGGAAACACATTTCTGTGGCCTTAGCCCAGCGGTTTGTTAGTTCCATCCCCTCGCAAACGCGGAGCGCGGGCCGCGGGGCCGCCGTCGCCCCGTCCGTCTGCAGTGCTTAGCCTGACTTTTGTTTACCTTGTTACGAAGCATTCAACTGTGCTCTGTGAGGTGTGAAATTAAAACCATTATGTCTCACCAATATTTAAACATCAGTGCTAGCTGTTCTGGGAGAAAGGGAAAGCGGTTTTATGTTGCGTGCGAGACCCGCCTGGTGTAACTGGAGCGGGCCGCGCTCGCTTCCTGTTTGGTTAGCGCGCAGATGAGGTCCAGCGGGCAGCGTGCAGACTGCACTTCAGGCAGGTTGCTCTCTTGCTTTGATTCCTGTTTGGTTTGTATGAATGAAGTTGGCGTAAACTTCTTGATTGCAGTGAAATCACAAAAATCTATATCTGGGTGGTCAACCTGAGAACATTTATTTGAACCTCTTAGCTACATTCCCAGCAGGGCAAAGCAATCGATGTTCCGGCAGAGTCCTCTGCACCAGTTTCCAGGTGCCATCGGCCCGGTCCTGCCTTGGCTTTCCAGCGTTCCTCGTCCCCAGACCTTCTGCATGGCTGGCCACTGTGCCCAGTGCATGGCAGCTGGCGGGCCACCAGCCTAAATCTGCACTTTCCCTGGTTCCACCGCAGATGCAAATATGGATACGAGAAACCCCTTCTTCCACCACTCTTTTCATTCTAGAACTGGACAAAAGAAATGTAGCCATTCTGCATATATTCTAAATGTCTATCTGCCTCTTTCTGACAAGGGACACCCCATGGGCCAGGGTGGTGGTGGAACCCCTCCAGCACTCCTGACCACCGTCAGGCTCTGAGTACTCATTTCCCAACCTCCAGACCACTGGGCCTTGGAGCCACTTAAATCAGAACCCACGCTTGTTTTCTTAGGATTCAGAGCACATTCTGGATGTTCGCTGTTGGGAAATGAATGGATTTATAATGTGTCTGTGCAGGGAAGGAACATACCCATCACTCAGTAGCTGTAGAGTCAGAGGTTGAGCAAACCCAGACGGGAGGGTATAGGATGTTGAGGGAGGTGGAGATGACAACCACAGAAGTCCTCGGAGGGAGAAGGAAGGGCAAGGGGACACGGGGAGAAGGACACAGAGGACTTGTCCGCCAGATCTCCACAGTAGAAACTGTGAAATCAAGCCCTGAGGCCCATAGAGTTGTCACCATCAGCCCAACATGTACAGGAACTTCAACAAGACTGGGACGTGCAGTTTTAATTGAAATGAATTAAACATTTCAAGGAAACACCTTTTGTTAATATTGACATGGTTTCCTTTCTTTATCCATCTGCGTTAGACGTGGGCACCTTTCTGGGTGTACAGTGCCCCGGATTCCCAGACAAGGAGGGCAGTGCTGAGTCGCCCGCAGGGTCCCACTGCTACATCTAGACAGAACCCTCGGGCATGGTAGTGAGCACTTGGTTCCCTTAACGAACAGCCAGCCTGGGTGCACACTCTCCCCTCTTTGCTTTGGTTGCAAAACCAGATTTTTGGACGGCTTAAATGCTTCTGGGCCACCGTCCCTGGCTGAAATGGTGCGAGTCCTACTGGGGATGGCGGTGCTAAGTGACAAATAAGACAGCGGTGCACTTTGCTTCCTAGCTCTTTATTTGCAGAACATCCACAAGGTATCGGGCACTGAAATAATTTAGAATACAATTTGCATTGACTAAGAAAATTAATCCTCACTTATAAGGTGGCCAGGATGCAGAGAGAGTCCAAAGAGAAACAGAACAACGCATTTAACGGGTGAGTCTCAAAAGATGGGCATTCCTTTCTCCCCAAGGCGAAGAAAACATTTTAAAATACTAGAGCTCTCAACAAGATTCAGTCCTTATGGAAGGACTGTAATGCAGGAATTATAACACGAAATGTGCCTATGATTAACACAGCAAACCAAGTATATGTTTATTGCACACCCAAAAAGACAATGACCAAAATACAGAGGAGAAATGAGAATTGGAGTTGAATATGCATTAAGCATCTTAACTGTTTGGTTTCATTTGGGAACTAAACCTATTTAGAAAGAGTGAATTAAAGCTCAATTCTTTGTCAAACACTTAGCTCTGTCTTGAACTTGAAGCCTTCCAAATCAGATGTGTAAATTAAAATGCGAGTTTGTGTTTGTTTGGGTTTTTTTAATTTTTATTTTTTGCATTAAAGTAGGGTTCACATTTTCTGGATTTAAGCATACAGGTGTATTTTCCTATTTTGAGAAGTAGACTAAACAATTTTGGCAATAATATACACACAGAAGAAAACATTAGAAGGGATGTCTTTCTATTTATCCTCTCATATGATTAAGATTTCTTATAGCCAAATGACTAAATTGGGTTTCTGGGAGGAGCAGCTGTCACTACGTGTGATGTATAATATTTAGCCAGGGCCGACGTGGGGCTGTGCCATTTGTTCTATCTTTAAACTGAGGTCAGAGTGTCACACACAACCCCTCCCCAGGGAGCAGGTGGGATTGGACTAGGTTGCATACCCTGGCTGACAACTCAGCAAGAGAAATGCCACATGGGACTTGTCACTCTGCCACACAGTGAGTGACTCGGCAGGCTGGCAGGTCAGACTCGGTCAGCACTGCAGTCCCGACGCTGGATTGAGCTAAACTGGCGGGATGCGCTCAGGCCAGCCCTCAGTCTAGCGCTGCACACACAGCCCACTTCTGTTTGAGTCCGTCCTGTCTGGATGACTCTGCAAAAGGAAAAGACCAGCCGTGCTCCGAACTTAGGTCTGGGTTTCTGCTGTACACCGGCAAGTGCCCACAAGGGTAGCCGTGGAAAACACACTGAGAAGGGAGCGGGGAGCATAGCAACCCCCCATTTCTGCTTGGCAGTCTGGAGTGACACTTCATTGCAGGTTGGAACGGGCTTTGTACAAACTTACGGAGTGGAGCTGAGGCCGCTATCCTGCTTCTGTGCAGAATATTTGGGCTTCTTGACCAGGGTTATATCCAGCCGTCCCCCAACACGTGCACAGTTGAAAACAAAAACATAATAAGCTCTTGGATCAGCACACCGCACACAACCTGTGCGTCGGAGAAGGGAGACGCTGTTTCTTTAACACCTGTAGAGGAACATGCTCAGAAGCAAACTTGGGTTTCAGCAGAGCTCGGCTGAGAACTGTTTACATTTTCTTTTCCTCGACAGGGCTTCAGGTCTTACCACCAAGGGCAGCTGGCAGTGAAAATCAGTAATAACGTGTCAAGAAGCAGTGAATGATAGGAAACAACCTGAGTCTAGGTAACGAATGTCTGAAGATGATATAGATGTATGTATATATTACAGGCTTTAAGGCTGAATTTTTAAAAGCTATAGTCTATAATCCCCATTTGTTATAACAATGACCCTTTATCTTGTTTTTTTGAACCATAAAGAATTTTTTGTCAGGTATTTCTGTTCCTAGGGCTTCACGTCTTAGTAAGTTGAATAGAAAGTTTACAAAACTCTGCTATGGGGTAAGGTAGCCTTTAGTTTTGAACATGTGAAAGGACTGCACGTACTTCAGCCAGGGCTTGAATTACTGCCCGGGGTCATTGTCCCGAAGTAATTCAAAGAGCGATTTCGCTTCAGCATTTGAAATGGAGCCTTCATCTCCTGGGATGCATAAAAAATGTGAACGGGGTAACTGTGGCTGAGCAGAGCCTGGAATAATAACTTGGCAAAGAAATGAGTTTGTCAGTTCAAGTCAGAAGATAGCAGCCCCTGCCATACTCATGACATACTTTCTTCATGCGCATGTTTAAATGAGCTAATATAATAATGATGGGGATGGTTAAAGTAAAGCTCCCTCCCCTCAGAGAAAGAGAGTGGCGTTGTTGTTGGTTCTCCATTGACTCAAGGCAGTTGCCTGCCTCAGTATAGCCTTGGAGGAGATAATTTAACCTCATCCTAGCTGCGTTTCCATCCTGAAGGGCAAGCACCATTAGAAGGGTTTTTGATGGGTCCTAGAGGTGAGGACCCAAGACCCCCATAATGACATCATTAAGTATTCTTGAAAAGAATAGACCAGAATACACAACGTGTTGTACCTTCATTAATTAATTTTTTTCTCTGCACCCCAAATTGTCTAACAGCACAATTTTCCATTCCCCTTCACCTTGTGTGCTCTTTATTGAATGCCAAATCTCTATTAGTGCTCTATCTAAAGCTCTCAGTGTGTTGAACATGAGCGATTTCTGAATCTGGGATGTCATCCGGAGCGAGCAGAAGTGGGTACTGAGCCAACATAAATCTTAACGTCAGAAGCTGCACGCAAATGGGAGAGGAAAGAGGGGTGCGCTCCCCCGCACCCCGCCCCGTGCAGAATCCACAGGTGTCAACCTCGGGGGACACCTCTGCTCTCCTGACCGAGGGGAGACAAAAGAGGGATTCTTTGTACACCCAGGCTGGCTCCTTTTCCAGGGACAATCTCTTGCTCTCGTTGCCTTTTGAGATATCTCCTCTGCTCTTTCTCCCAGGCATTAGACCAAGAAAAACATGCTCGTTAGATTAGCCCACAGGCATTTCTTCTGACCTGGCTAAAGAAAGAAAAGAGACCTGTTTGTTTTAAAAGTCAGGAACAAAGTGTCAGGTGGCTTTGATTTATGACAGAAGAGGAAGAAGAAAGTTGAAGTAATAGCACTATCCAAATAACCCTGCCCAGGAAACAGAGGTCAAGAGAGCTTATCAAGAGCCTTTTATAGGTGAGCGCTTCCGTGCGGAAGAGAAAAGGCCGGAAAGAGGGAGAGAGCCCAAGGAGCAGGCGGGAACCCTCTTCTGTTGGGATCGGATCCAGTGGTGTCCCTAGCGATAGCTTGGTATGCAGTTACAGGTGAACACGTGAACACCAGCAAAAGACAGAAAAAGAAAACCTGCCCCTGGCTGGAGTTTCTCTGCTTCCAACAGTATCTCTGCAGCAGTAAATAGTTTTCTGGTTTTGCATTAATACAATTGATGTAAGTACTGAACCTGGCACTTCCTGTCCCATGTTGCCTGGCATGGCCAAGCTGGGGAGACGTGCCAGGCTGCTTCCCTCTGGCCTCCCAGGGCCAGCTGCAGGGCTGGGGCCTCTGTGGGCCACCCTTCCTGCAGGTCACCAAATTGCTGTTTGAATGCAACATCTTTGTGTTGTCTTTCTCATGCAAGCAAAGTTATGTGCTCTCTCCTGTCTGCTGTGGCATCTGTGCTCCGGTTGCTTAAACATTGTTTGCGATGGGGAGTTTTTAATCTGGTTATGCAGAGGGAAGCAGGGCTGTGGGGCATGTTTAATTGGCTCCCAGCAGAGCAGTGAGCGCTTCAGTGGCGTGTGGGGTTTTTTTGTTCCCTCCCTCTAGAAGTGTTACCATTTTCACGTCCTATTAATGTCCTCTGGTCGTTAAATTACAGCAGCACATTACAGTGGAGCCGGGTTCCCTCCTGGAGTGAATACAAATGAAGGGCATCTACTTGTATTTTTAGAGGTTTTTGGAGAATATAGTGATTTGTGGCTTTGATCATTCCTGTTGACTGGTGTATGTCTGAGCAAACCTGTTTCAAATAAATCTTTTGTTAAGGTAAATGATTTGACCGTGTTTTATTTTGGAATTTTCTTTTCCGCTAATAAGCAGTTACTGCCATGGGGACTCGGGCCTATAGCACAGGGTCCTGCCAGCAGGTGCGACTCAGAGTGTACACACAGAGTGCAGGGGTCTGACTTGCACCTGAACGTGCGCTCCTCTGAGGCCAGGCCCCCTTCATGGGAAGAGGGTCCAGGGGGCCACGATGTTTGGATCTGGTCACTCGAAGGAAAGACTTGTGCTTAGACCTGCTTCCCTCAATCGCTTTCCTCCCTCTGGTTCACCTCGGTTCCTCTGCAAACAGGGGGGGCAGTTCAAATTCTGTTGCCAAGCATGGAATCACGACATTGGTATTTTAAAGAGAGGAGAGACGCCTCTGCCGGGTCTCTGTTAGTACAAGGAATTGTGTTCAGGTCAGCGTCCTTTGTCTCGAAGTCTCCTGCGATGCCTCACAAGGACAAGCTTGTTGGACCTGGGGTAAGGTGGGAGCCGGAGGACCCAGATGTTGGCCTTGGGTTTACTGCCTACTTGCCAGGCTTTGTTTGGGTGGCTCTCTACTGCCCCAGCGGGATGTGACCCGGAGATGGAAGACAGCCTGTTAGCTAGTTCTCTGCAGAGGCTTGGGTCTGGATCCCAAAAGACCTCTTACTTGCCCACCCTGAACAGACTCCAGTTTCCCATGGCTGACTAGTTCCTCCCAGACAGTCCCCATCCTACCAGGCCTGGGTTTGGCCGGCTCAGGGCACTCCTGGCCTCGGTGCTTCATCCCCAGGCACGGTGCGGACACAGGGGGCTCACCTCAGCGGCAGAGCACTCCAGGGAAGGACTTTCTCTCCTGCTCTACAGAGGCCTGGCCTTTCTTTTTTCCCAATGATGAAAAACTGAAAATGATTTAATGCAATCAATGGCGAAGTGTTAAATTCCAGCATTTGCCATTTCTTGGTTGTATCTTTACAAAGTCTATCTTTGCTGCTGCAGTGCTTTTCCTGAAATGCCGTCCTTCCCTGGTGCTTACCAGAATAAACTCGAACCATTGAGAGGCTGTTATCAGCTGAAAACAGTTTGCAGACCCTACATTTTTGCCTAAAGCAATGTTCTTGGTAAGAGTCAGGAAACTTTGGAAAATTATTCAGATTCTGTTATTTATTTCCACGATGTTTGTGTAAGAGACATACACAATGTCAGGGGTTGAAATGTACAGCAAAGCTGCAGGGCACATGACCAGGGCTTCTCCAGCTTCTGATAGCATTTGCCTCACTCTGCTCCAGGTGGGAGTCTTTCCAGGGAACTTTCCAGCACTTGTTGGAAAGCCAAGCAGTTATTTCAGCTGGGGCTACAGAGGAGGCTCTGGGACTTTATTACCAAAGGAGGACAAAAAAAAAAAAAAAATCCCTCCACCTACCAAAGCTACAAGCACCAAACACACCAGTCCAGCTCACATGCATTAAGCTTTCGTTTATTAAAAATAGGCCACACACATATAAAATGACTTGAAGTTCTTGAGGTTGGCCTCAAAGCTCTTTCTTCAGCTGTTTGTCTCTTTCTGCAGTTAACCGTCCTTGGCTTGAGATTCCAGAGCTGGATATTTAGGGAAAGGGTGCGCTAGCGAGCCCTCAAACAGCAGCTGGGCCTGAGCCTTTGGTTGGAACGGTCTGCCCTGGGAGTTTCTACCTCATTGTTAGTAGATGGTTGACAAAGTGTAATGGTACGGATACTCTCTCCTCTACTCTAAAAAAGAAAAAAAATGTGTTTTGACTTGAAATATTCTAAATTAATTGCCAAGAAAATTTTCCCTAACTTTCAACATAGTGGTGAGGAATACATTAAGTTCTATGTGATTAAAAGCTCTTTTGCTGACACAACGCTCTTGCCAAATGGCCTTGAATGGAGAGTGTGTCTAGCTGTTAAGAGCTGAAAGAGAATAGCCCATTAGCCGGGAACAAAGCTATTATATTAAACTCACTTTTTCCCCTTCCCAGTGTCCTCAAGAGGAGCTGCCTGCAAATTACTTGCAAAGATGGCTGCAGGAAAAGCCTTGAATCTGTTTCAATATTACATTTAAAATTGGCTGGGGGTGCGGGGGCGGGGGTTGCGAGGCCCTTACTCATCTGTAAAAGAAACCGCCTCCAAGCAAATGCATTCAGCACTTTAGCTGGAAAATGTTTCAATCCAATCCCACTCCCCAGTTTATCTGATCAAAGGCCCCAACACGGAGCCACGAACCAAGGGGCGCTGCACGGAAGCCCCTGCCCTGTGCGTGAGGGAGAACCGTCCCCTCGTGAGGGAGAACCGTCGGCCCCACGGCACGCTCTGGCGATTGCGTGTGCAGAAGTACACGCAAAAGTAACTATCCGACCGTTCTGGGGAAGAAAAGGAAGTAGACATAAACGTACAGGAGCACAGGAAAAAATTCATTTTAACTTGAGATTTGGCAACGCAGCTCTGACGGTGTCATGGAAGGTAAGTAAGGGCTTAGCCCGTGTCTCCTTTTGGGAAAATCCACCCTCTGGCAACTGCACGTGCTGAAGGGAAAATGCTTCCGGGCACTATGAGTCCCAGCTGAGCAGCCAGCCAGGTGCCTGTCTGAGAACCAGGGGCGTTTCTGCTAAAACCGCAGCAGCTCCTGCTCCCAAGGAGCGGCCTCAGCTGGTGGGCAGCGGCAGGCAGCACTGGGCCTTGCGGTTTGAGTGGTTAGAGGTGGGAAGCCCAAGCTGCTATCCACTTTGAATCCACCACCTGGGGAGCTTCAGCGTCGGGCTAGCAGACGCCCTGCTTGCTGTGGAGTACGAGCCGACTTCCGGACACAGTAGATGTGGAGGTGAACCAGAGCGCCTGCCCTCAGGGAGCGCACATTCTAGCGGGAGAGACGTAAAGGAATATCCAGTCTGATGCCCTGTCCTGCAGTGTAGACGGTAAGTCCATGCAGGCTCCCTGGCCCGATGCCAGGGCCTGATCCCACAGCTCCCGAGTGGGTGGTTCAGTCTTACTCAACAATGCCATCATCCTTCTCTTGTCAAAAGAACCTCTTAAAACTCCTGTGTGACTGTGACTTGTCCCTGTTGACCATAACATGAGTGACTGGGAGACGGGGCAATATGGCCTCTTTTCTCTCCCGCATGGCGGTCTCTCCGCTCACAGAGAGCATCTCTGCCTCGGCCAGACCCCGGGGCCTATTAGCGCCCCTGGGGTCTTATCCTGCCCACTTGCACTCTGCTGCTCACGCCCCCTTCTTCTTCTCCCTGGAGGCTTCCATCCTTCTTGTCCTCGGAGGCTTGGTTCCATTACAGTCAACCTCCTCCATGAGCTCTTCACAGACACGGCGCCCCCTCCTCTGCCCTCTGCTAGCTTTGCCCGCGGCATCTGGGCACTCGGGCTTGTGCTGTTTTTATATTATAATACGCATCTTACACGGGTTGCGAACTCCGCCACATCAAGGATCTCTTACCACAGGTGCATAGTGTAGCTTGTGCAATGGAATGAACACCGGGCTTAGATCACTTGCGTTTAAGCATGTATTTGGCCAGTTATCAGCCTCATGACCTTGAAAACAATCATTTAGCTTCTCTGAACCTCATTTCCTTCACCTGCAGGCCTGGGACTCTACCTGCCCTACCTCCTCACAGGTGACGTGGGCAGGGCTGACATGCGGCATCCGCACTGGTACGACTTCCAGTTGATGGATAGCCACAGCCCTTGTCAGCGGAGGGGCCGCCTCCTCCTCCAGACCTTTCCACAGTCCAGCAACTAAGAGGTGATGCCCAGGTGGGGCTTCTGACCCGACAGCATTACCGCCCTTGTCCGTTACAGCCGGTCACTGTCTACTGCCTTCAGATTGAAAAGTGTTTTTAATAACACCCGTGGTCGGGAGCCTCTCCGTTCACTGTGCGATTCCAAAGCTATTCCAGGCACTCTGCTGTAGGCCAATGATACGGAAAAAGAAGGCCCCCAAAGAGCGCAGACCAGTGGGGAGACAACATACAAATATACAAGATGCAGCTGAAGCCTCTTTCAGTTATCTGTTATTAGGCAACAAACCACCTCAACGCTCAGTGAATTAAAATAGCAACAGGTTCTTCAAAAAATGAAATATAGCTGGGCATGCCTATTGTCCCTGCTGCTCGGGAGGCTGAAGTGGGAGGATTGCTGGAGCCCAAGAGTTCAAGACCAGCCTGGGCAACATAGTGCGATCCCATCTCAAAACAAGCAAACAAAGAAATTAAACATAGAATTACCATATGATCCAGCAATCCTACTTCTGTGTATATACCCAAAAGAATTGAAATCAGGGTCTCTGAGAGATGTTTATACATTCATGTTCATAGCAGCACAATAGCCAAAAGATGAAAACCACCCAAATGCACATCAGTGGGTGAATGGATAAACAAAAAGTGGTATATAGAGACAATGGAATATTATTCGGCCTTTAAAAAGGAAATTCTGACACTTGCTACAGCTAGTATAGGAATGAACCTTGGATGAAACTTGAAGACAGTGAAAGAAGCCAGACACAAAAAGGTAAATACTGTGTTATTGCCACTTACGTGAGGTATCTAGTAGTCAAATTCACAGAGACAGAAAGTGGAATGGCTGGAAGAAGGGAGAACGGGAGTTAGTGATTAATGGGGACAGAGTTTCAGTTTGGGAAGTTGAAAAAGTCCTGGAGATGGACGGTGACGGTGGTTGCACAGCAGTGAGAATGCACCTAATGCCACTTAGAAATGGTTATAGTTTTGTGTATATTTTACCACAATTTTTTTCCTTTTTTTTCAGCATATTATGGGGGTACAGATGTTTAGGTTATGTATGTTGCCCTTGCCCCACCCCCACCCCCAAGTCCGAGCTTCAAGCGTGTCCATCCCCCGGGTGGTGCGCATCACACTCATTGTTTGTACCACAATTTTTTAAAAGAAAAAGAATGATCATTTCTTTTTCTCACAAATCTGCGATTCACACAGGGCTCACCAGTAATGACCCATCTCTGCTCCGTATGTCTGGGACCTCCATTTGAATGAGTTAAACGACAGCGACTGCCATGGAGAGAAAGTGTCTGTCCCCTCCCCAATGCATATGTTGAACCCCCAGCCCCCAAGGGATGGTGCTGCGAGGTTGGTCTTTGGGAGGCAATTAGGTGGTGAGGGTGGCGCTATCGCGACGGGACTAGTGCCCTCCTTAGGGAGAGGAGCTGCCGTCTGCAGCCCGGAAGAGGGTCCTCACCGCAACCTGCCCACACTGGCGCCTGGTCTTTGACTTCCAGCCTTCAGAGCTGTGAGGAACAAATGTCGTGCAAGCCCCCAGTCTAGTATTCTGCGTAGCAACTCAAGCCGACCGAGACAGGCTGCCTGGGCATCTGCCTCTCTTTCTGTGGTCTCACGGCCTCTCCCAGTGGCCTCCCCGCATGGCCTCTCCACTATGGTGACCTCACAGTAGTTGCACTTCTTTAGGGGCAACTCAGCGCTCCTAGAATGAGTGTCCCAAGACATAGGAAATAGAAGCCGCCAGGCCCTGAGGCCTGGTCCAGGAAACAGGTGCAACATCACTCCGCAAAATTCTCCTGGTGCAGACCCACAGGCCCGCGGGGGCCCAGGGGAGGGGCTTCCACCCCCACCTGTCCATGGTCATTTTTATTCCCCCAGTGAGATAAGGGAAGCACGTACGAGGACTAAGGCAGTGTGGTGACCAGTTGACTCTGGGATTCCAAGAGAGCTCTGGGGAAGAGGAGAAGGTTGCATCCAGGATAAGGTGATTGATGTGAATAGATTTTGTAAAATTAAACAGTAAAATGTTCTTCCAATACATTATCAACAATGGTGACAATAAATATTGAATTCAGACAAGGTTTTGCAGCTGCTTCCTAATCAATAAGATGTAAGATGCAATAAAACCTAGAGCTGACTCTCACCCCATCACACTGACTGAAGGGACTCTGTGTACTGATCTGGGAGTGCACGCGGCCGGCCCCCGCGCAGAGATGGGCACGACTTCAGGACCCAGGCACCTGTGAGTGATGTTGGGTGGAGCGTCTTGCTCCTCATTCCACTTTACGGCAAGCCAAGGCCACACACACACACTGAGCACCACTAACTGCAATGCCCGGCGAGGTGAGTTATGGTCCTGAGTTCAACACAGCCAACTCGTCTTCTGCCACGCCTAGAGATGGACGAGGCTCAGGTGCCATTCGTCAAGCACAATTTTCCCTAAGAAGCACGTTATGGAAACGCCACTGAATCAAATGAGGTTCTGATACTGCTCAAGAAATGGTTGCTGAATGAATATTGATCCTCACTCAACAAGAAGTCTTCCTGTTCCAATACACCTTTCTTTAGATACAAACTTTCTTTCATGGGGCTTTTTTTTTTT
>NW_012148686.1:504457-520668 GCF_000956105.1 Propithecus coquereli | reverse complement strand
GTCTTCTCTAGTTCCATACGAAGCGTAAAATTAATTTTTCTACATCTGTGAAGAATGATGTTGGTATTTTAATAGGGATTGCACTGAATCTGTAGATCACTTTGGGTAGTACAGACATTTTAACAATGTTGATTCTGCCGACCCACGAGCATGGTATGGTTTTCCACCTGTTTACGTCCTCTGCTATTAGATACAAACTTTCTTAAAGCTAAAACTAATATAGAAATACTACACTAGTCAAAAAAGAAAAAAAATGGAAACTCATTAAGACTAAAAACTAGAAAAAAAATCTTCCCCACATCATGCTTAGCCTTACAATTAAATATTGAAAGAAATTGTTTTAAGATGCTTCTGGTGATTTCAAACCTCTGCGATCCTCCCCTGGTCCTGTCAGACCAAATGTTTGGAGTCAAACAGTGACTAAGATCTAAACAGAAGTAGAAAATATCATTTGCACAAAAGTCACCATACAAAGGGGCCTAGAATAAAGGAAAAAGGACTAATAATCCTATTCTATCTCAGAATAGGACTATTTGAAACTGACTGTTTGAAAGCTCTTGTGATCAAAGCAAAGCCTGTGGGCTAGTCCACATAACGCCTAGTTTTATTGGACCCTATATTTAAATAAATGTAGTATTCTACTGATACAAGGATACGTCTTATTAAATTCTTTTTGAAATACTTAAAATCTTTATGTCCATATGCTTTTTACCTCCACAAATATTAACTGCAAGTGTGCAGATGTTCCTCAACTTAGGATAGGGTTACATCCTGATAAACGCTCAGTAAGTTGAAAATATTGTAAGTCAAAATGCATTTAATAAACCTAACCCACTGAACATCAGAGCTTAGCCTGACCTACCTTAACTGGGCTCAGAACACTTACTTTAGCCTACATTTGGCAAAATCATCTAACACAAAGTCTGTTTTATATTATAATAAAGTGTTGGATATCCCATGTAATTTATTGAATATTGCGTGGAAAGTGAAAAACAGAATGGTTGTATAGCCACTTGAAGTACATTTTCTACTGAATGCGTATCGCTTTTGCGTAATCATAAAGTAGAAAAGTCCTGAGTCAAACTGCTGTAAGTTGGGGACTGTCTTACCGCATGCAGGCATTGTACTGGGTGTCAAGGAGTCATTTAGAGACGAAGGGTCGTTCGGTTTCTACCCACAAGGAACTAGCCATCTAACGAGACGTGTAGGTGTGGTGCCGGGCAGCATGAAATCAGGGCACAGCAAATGTTACGGGCATGGAGAAGAAAGAGGAACTACACCAGTGTATGTGAAAGGAGCAGACAGCAGGACTGTCCTCTACTCATTGCCATGGCTTCTCCTTCCTACAGCCTGATTTCTAAGGATTGTTGCATAATATGGAAATAGAACAACAAAAGAATCCCATCAGAATGTGGCTAGATGAGGTTGTAAAGATTAAAATTTAACCAAAAGAACCCCCCACCACTTACATAGGACCAGAGTCCCCGGAAAGAAGCCTACAAAAGCAATACGGTATTAGGAGAAAGCCAGGGCAGGAGGCACTGTCGTACTGTCTCGCCCAATCCACACGGCTGCTCTGGGAGTAGGTATGACTGTGAGTCCCATTTTAACCAACCAAAGCTCAGAGAGGTCTCCTGAACTGTCACACACTTTCAAGGGTGGAAGAGAGGAGAGGGATCTGAATCCAACTCTCACGTCCTCCAAAGCCGGTACCGCACTGTGAGAGTGTCTTTCTAAATGGGGCCTTGGAAAAGACGCCTGCAAAGTCCCTACCGATGCCGCTGCCCAGGGAATGCTATTAAACTCAGTTCTGGTGGAGTATTCAATTTTTATTTTTGCATTAAAGTGAGATGTAGGAACTGCTTTAAGTTTAATCGCTGACTTTATAAATACTTATAATACATTTGTAACACACACATCAGAAAGATGAAGAACATCGTAAGAACTATTACACTGCAAGGCATGGTCTTGGCTTGAATTGTGCCAGTGATTGACTTCCGACCCCTTCCTTCCATACGCACTGGGCTGTGCCACTCTGGAACCCCGACCCGCAAAGCTGGGCTCCCCTTTCCCTGCTGGCGGCATGCCAGGCTCTGCCAGAAGAGGGCAGGAGAGGGAGCCTGCAGAAGGGGCTTGCTGCTCTGTGTCCTGACTGTGTCTGCACAGTCCCAGCCGCCGCCCTGGCAGCAGCTGGTACCAGTCCCCAGCTTTCTCTTTTTTGCACTCCCAGAACCAGTCTCACTGTGGCCCCATGGGCCACCACCACTAACCACCACAAGCTCCTTCCGGAGCACAGCAGGGCCTTTCCTTCACGCCTCCGAATTCTGATGCCCCCAACCTCTTCCCTTTGTGCCCTCAGCCTTAGGGGTGGTGACTGCTTCCTGGCATGTACTATCTGTGTTACCTCAGCGCTGTCACTTGCTATTTCAGTTCTCCAACATCTGTTCAACCAACTCCTCACACAGCTGTTCTCTGTTAAAATCCCTGGTGTGACTATGGCCATAGCCACAATGACAAGTATACATATATCCTGTGACATAGCGGTGCCACTCCTGGAATTCCACGGAGAGAACTGAGTGCTTATTGTTTACCAATAGGCGTGTTTCTAAATGTTCCTGCCATCATTATTTCTAATAGCACGAAACTGAAAATAACCCAAATGTCCATCAATAGTAGAGTGGCTAAAAAATTGTGGTCTAGTCATACAAGGGAATACTAGGTGCCAGTGGCCAAACTGCTACGACTACTGCAAACTGCTGCTCCATTCAACAATGGTCACGCTTTGTACAACCAGACACAAGGAAGTACACACTGTGTGAGTCCATTCATACGAAGTTCAAAGCCAAGTAGAGCTCGTCTATGGAGTGAGAGGTCAGAGGCGCACTTACCTTTGAAGAGAGCTATCAACTGGATTTTTCCTCTCTTGATCTGAGCTATACATTTAAGATTTGTATACTTTACTGTTCAGAGCGATGCCAAGTGGCTGGCTGGAAAGGCTTGGGGGGAGGAGCCAAGCCTAGTAGAAACACAGGCATGGGGAGAAAACTTGGGAACGTACAAAGCAACCGTGCAGAGAAGACAGACAAGACCACGTAGGACATTACAAAGAGTGGGATGGATTCAAGGGACAGAGAAAGCCAATTCTGTACAAGTCTCCTAGGCAACCAAAAAACACAGGAAATTTAGGCTATCCCAGGTAAAACACTATTGATTCGTCATTGAAACAAAAATAAGAAAAATCTAACCTAGTTTTTTTATAAGCATCTCTATATATTGGAGGTATTTGTTGACATAAATTTATGTATGTATTAACCTGTATTGGACAGGTTAAATATCTGAAAAGAAGTTAAGTTATATGTGAATTATAAAAATCTATTGGATGTCACTAGCACTGTGCTATGTAATATCCTTTCGTCCCCACGCCAACCCTAGGAGGTGTTATTAATCCCCTCATCTAGAAAGCGCCCTGAGGTTCAGAGACATAAAGTGCACATCGACGTCCACACAAGTGGCAGAAATCAGCTCTGACTCGGGTCCATCCGTCCAACTTCAGAGGAAGCTGGATAGAACCAGCTACAACCGAGGCAAGCAAACAAATCTGTCTCTTAACAAATCAGAGTTGAGAACAGAGTCTTGGATGAGATAGTCTTATATAATAAGTTCTTTCTGTTTTAAATTCTCCTGTGATCATTCTATGCATGTATGTATACACACATGTGGTAATTTTATATACATGTTACAGATGGCAATCAGTCTCCTCCAGCTGTTAAGACTCCTGAGTAAATAATGCACTGCATAACCTATGATTTTTCTAAATGGGAAGACCTACACTTCAAGATGGTTAAAATTAAGATGCAAGTTTTGTTTAAAATCAGTCTTAAAGCTGCCATCATCAACTTTTTACCCTTTTATCATCTCTTATTTAGAAGTTTTAAAAAGGCATCAATTTTTAATTTCCTGTTCTTGATTTGAGTCCAGGTCCTTCAATTCTAACCATAAATGTTGACGCCATAAATGTTCTAACCATAAATGTTGTTAGATGAAGGCTTAACTGTGAACAGCAAAATGACCCTCATAGGCAAACCCCGACTCAACGCTGTGATTTTATCTCAACGTTACTCTGACATGGTGGTGTGGGGTTATACTTAATATCTAAACTTACCTAACATCTTTGACAGCAGTAGCTGAGTGTTTTCCCAGGGTTTATTTATCCATTTTTCACTGATAAATGATTCTATACAGAAAAACAAAGATCAAAGGAAAGCAGATGCCAATCAACACACTAAAACACACTGACCTAGTACATTGCTGTAATTTTCAGGAAAAGAGTGAATAATCTCTAATTTTTCATCATCTTTCACTGACTCAAGCCCTGAAAGGCACTCGAGTCACAACTTTCACGTTCTCAATTAAGAAAAACATTTTCAGAAGGCAAAGAAACTTTTTTGTGTAGGTATTTTTGAATGAAGGCGTTGAATAAAAATAGCTGATTTCCAGCTCTTAAGAGAGCGAGGGAGAGAGAGAATAGACAGGTCCTCAAGGCTCTCCCGTCTAAGCCCGCAGAGGAAAAGGGGACGAAGGCTGAATGAGGAGGAACGGTGTTCTCATGTGCACGCGTGCTTTTCCTCTCGCAGTATTTCAGCTGCCTCTTTTAAACGAAAAAGGTGCTGTGAGGTTGAGCACAAAGGGTGTGCCTTCTCCAGCGGCCAGGCCCGGACTCAGACCCGGTCTTCCCGCCCCTTCTCCGCAGGCCTCAGGAGTCCGCCCACTTCCTGGCGGGTTTAAAGCCAAGGCCACCACCTGTCCCATGCCTCAAGATCAGCACCATTGTGAGATCACGCAGCTTCCTCAGAGGCTTTGATTGTCTTCTTAAGAGGCAAGAGAAATAAGCAAAATGAGGAAGTCACCACATTTTTCAAAATCCTAGAAAGTTTATGGAACCATTACTGCTGATATGTTATTTACTTAGCAGTAACTTGTTAAGTCCAGTAGGGCCGGCAGGTGCCTGGGATGCTTACTTTCTATCCTAACAACTGACAGAGTCAGTCTGATGTCTATCTACCCATCATCCACCCTCTCCCCGGATTCGCAGGAGCTCCCCATGCACGTGCCAGAGTAGAGGTCTGCCCTGCGCACCGGGGAGGTACACGCTACCTACTTTAATGATGCCATTCTGCCTGCCTGCAGGAAGACCAGGCTGAGCGAATGAGAAGTCTCAGTTCTGAAGGCCACTGAAAAGAAACAAACGCATTCCTTTGTTTAAGCATTGAGGAAGCTCAAGCAACTAAAAGGAAGCATGCTGTTTAATTTAAACTGCTGACCCACTGGAACGATTCGCTGAGATGTGTGTGGTGGGAGACTTGCACTCTCAGCAAAAGACTACTGTGAATTTGCAGGAAACAGACGAAGCTGAGAGCAAAGGACTCACCTGCAGGGCTATTACTAATAGTGGGGGGGGGGGGGCTGCACCGAGAACGGCGTACTCGAACCTCTGTAGGATGTCAATTTTCAGCACCACCCGAACTTTCTGTCCTGCGTTCAGTGCATTTCTGAGCCTCTGCCCCAACTTTCATCACCACTTTCGTTCTAACCTTCCTGGTTTCTTCAGCAATCCTTCTGAAGGGAACCTAAATCCTCGCTTGTAACAAAACAAGGAGAAAATACAGGTTGTAGAGCTCGTGAAATAAAACTGCACAATCTTGGAAGTATGAGCTCAAGATAAATTTAATAGAGGAAATATGTCATTAGTCCAGCTTGTGGGAACTTAATCAGAAATGGAAGTAAATACGCTAAACGTAACCACAATTGTCTTTATAGTACTCTCACCACTTTGGATGTTGACGCTATTGTTAAATTTTAACTTCTCCAGCGGCAGAAGAAATGATAGATGCAGTTTCCATACTTCTCAAAAGACTCAAAATAGCTGGTTAGTTTTTTCTTCCTCAAAATCAAAGGGTCTGACTTTCTCTCCTGTAAGCAGGGATACAGAATCCCCTGGAACTATTACAAATGGACACTAGAGGTTTAGATACAGCAGAGAATTTGCAGCAGCAAGCTATTTTTCGATTTGTAAATACTCCCCTCGCTTTTTTTTTGGACAGATTTTAGACTATTTCTACTGGGTGCAAATTACACTTTATAGGTTCTGGTTTTTATATTTCCTGACAGCAAAGAAGGTACACTTAATAACTAGGTATTAGAACTTTTTTACTTTGCCAGCTAAATTTCTCCATCTTTTACCTAAACTGAAAAGGTCTGAGGTTGCTTCTAATGATAATTTTGGAAAGACCAAGTAGCGTTCACTAAATGAAAAACTCATTTCATTTACCAAAGTGCACTTTTGCTTTAATCATGGTATTTAATTACCACACAGAAAAGGAGGAAAGATCAGATAATCTCATGTAAGAAAAGCCAGCACACTCCATCCCTCTGTGTTTAAACAGGCTGCCAAGAATGTCCCAGAGGCTACCCCTGTGTCCGGTGAGGACTAGTTTAGGGACTGGCAAACTATAGCCTGCTGGCCAAACCCAGCTCACTGCCTACTTTTATACAGCACTGGAGGGTAGAATGGTTTTCTCATTTTGAAATGGTTGGAAGAAAAATTTGAAAGAATATTTTGCAACATGAAAATTATATGAGATTCAAATCTCAATGTCTATAAATAAGGTTTTCTTGCTTATTTGTTAATATATCATCTATGGCTGCTTTTGTGCTACTTCCGCTGAGCTGACTCGCTGCTAGAGACCAAGTGGCCAGCAAAGCCTAAAATATATATTCTCTGGCTCTTTCCTGAAAAGTTTGCCAATCCCTAGACTGGGCAATCTCTGAGGTCCCTTTCAACTCCAAGGTTCTAGGAATTTTACTTCCTGACATTAGCAGGAATCCTCCATCAAAGATGATGTAGAGAACACCCAGTAGCTTGATAATATAATGATCCTAAAAGAACTGTCTCTTTTGTGTTGTCAACATTTCCCATGGAATATGTAAAATAATACTCACCGATTCATAGAACATGCACAAAATCCTCCCAGATATTACTTTTAAGAGTAGGCTCTTTGTTCTGGAAAGCAATATTTATGATTTTTAGCAATTTTATTCTATTAACAGACTTTTGAGACCATCTGAAAAATTATCAAGTACAAAGAAAATTAAAAAAACCCAACTCCCCTAGGAACTCACATCATAAAATATTTTATTAATAAGTAAAATGATTTTGCCCTGCCTTTGGTTATTAAAAAAGATTATCTTTGTTGATACCAATTGCCAACAATGGTTTTACATTATTCAGTCATGAGACAGATAAGGATAGGAAGATGCTAAGTGTCTATAGATATAAATATGTAAAAGACCATACCATACAATGATTTATTTAATTACAAACTCTTGGTTTTGCTAGCAGTCGGAAATTTACTTGCAAATACTTAAAGTTCTCCTTTTTATAAGTAAACAACACACAAATAAATTCACTTGAATTTGATAATGCAGAACACTGGAGGTGAATACATTGCTTGTTGAGGCCTGGAAGAGAAAAAACAACCATGTGGGGGAAGAAAAGCAGTATTTCTTTGAAAAGCTTTTCTCTTGCCTTGGTAGTCCCTGTTGTCTGAAAAATAAGCCATTTTGATAATGAGAGTATAAAAAGCCTTATGGCTTGCAAAGTAAATCATCTCTGTGGTTTAAATTTCATCCTAAGTCTTAGGATTATGGCTGAGGAGCTATACTTTGTAATGCATTTCTGTGCATTTTTATAACTAAAACAAGAAAATGTTTTATCAGGTTTAGGCAGAAATACTGATCTACCTTTGTAACTACAGTAATTACTTGCACTCAGAACTACAGAGACACGGAGACCTGAAAACCAAACAACGAAATGCCAAACCATACCACGTGACAAAATTAATAGTAACTGAGAGAGCAGCAGGTGATAGTTTATGCTTTCAATATAAAAAACACCTAATTACGTATCAGATGTCCCTGTAAAGCCAGAAAATGAAGATATAATCAAGAGGGGGAAGAATGGTTTTATTACTATGCTACCCACTACTTTAAGATTAAAATAATCCCAGACTTCTGCAATGTCTTCATTAGGTAAGTAACTATACAATTTCTTTCAGTCTCTTTTTCATGTAGAAAACACTTTGTAATAAGATCTCTACACAAGGTGAAAAAGCACAAAGTAGGTCCAAAAAAGCACAAAAATAGACAGAATATATATATATCATTTTACAATGAAATTAAGATGTGCCTGTGGAATACCAAGATTGGTGTCTGATCTCAGAGTTGCAACTGGTTTCCTTTCATAATAGCTGTATTATTTACGTCTTCCCCTCAACCCTGACGCTTATTTAAAACAATGGCCCAGGTAAAAGAGAGACAACAGGTATTTTGATCTTGTACCGTCAAAAACAAAAAAGCAATAATAACGACGTAATAAAAACGCTTAATCTATCAGTTTATAAGATTCTTTTGACAACCACACCTCAAGGGCACTTAGGACTCCAGCATTTGTTATATGCTCATCAGCAACAGCACAGACATCGCCAGCTGAGGCTGTTTTCCCATCATAAATCTACGACCCACTGGGACGAAAACACCCAGAAACGCTAATTCGGAGATGTTTTCATGCACATTGGGGCAAACGAAGCCATCCAAAAGCCATGAACACCACCAACATGCGTGGACTTCGACCTTGAGAAGCCATCCCTGTTTTCCTCTCGGTCTCATAAAGGAACCCGGCCGGTGACTCTGAGTTATACGGTCACTGCGGGGTACATCTTCTGCTCACTGCTGGTGTGGGGGAAGGGGGACTGAATCTGCCTGTACCCAGGCTGCAGGCCATCCATGAAAGGGGGCACAGGTGTCATGGGCACAGAGTCGTGCTGCACCGTGTACCCCACGTACGGGGGATGCAGGTACTGCCCTTGATGCGGCACAATCTGCGTGGCCTGCTGACAGTTCAGCACGGAGAAATTCGTGGGCATGTTGACGTACACGTTGTTCATGGTCCCCTCAGGCAAGCAACAGTTGGTCTGTGACCTCGTTGGGGGCGCCCGGGCCCCCGAGTTGGCACTGGAGCTGGAGCTGGCGGCCGTGCTGGACTGGCGGGAGGATGACCCCCGGGAAGTGCTGGCGCTGGGGATCATGGGGATGGTCTCCATCAAGCGGCTGCCCCCGGGGGCTCGGCTCTGCTGGGGCTCCTGCTTAGGCCGGAGACATCTGCAGCAGCAGGCTGCCACGAGGGAGCCCAAGATGATAAAGGCGACAAACACGGAGCCAACGATGAGGAACGGCACGTAGATGGGCACTGAAGAAAAGGACAGAGACACGTTATGGTTTACTGTAGGAGCACAGAACAGAATGGGCGTCTGGCAGTGGCAAGGGATGAATGAGCAACACTGACGCTCAGCATCACAGACCTACGCTGGGCTAGTTTGTTCACATATTAGTAGCCCATGAGACACACAGGTCCTTTATCAGGTGCTAAGGAAAGGGGCTAAGACCCTGCGGGCCTGGCGGATCACCCCTAGAAGCAGAACTATTAACATTTACACTTGGACGCATCAACTGCAATACTGACTGAGGCGGTTATCCGACTGAGTGAAAATATGGTTTCCTGTGTTAAGACTGTTCCGGCTCTAGACTTCCTATGATATCTGAACTGCCCAAACTTAAGTCTGCTCTACCAGGTAGTTGTAGGACCTGCACAGTAAATACGAGTTATATTTAAAAGTCTTTTTTTCCCCCAGAAACTTATTTATATTCCTTAAAAATTTCTTTTTAGCAAGTTTTTTTTTTCATAGGAAGACAAGTCAAAAATTTAGGTCAGACTCTTAAGCCACTACCATTTTTAAAGAGCCTGTAAGGCACAGCAAGGTCAAGGACAGGTAAAACAACCCCACGCACAGCTGCCTAGCTGGAGGGTCCGAGGTGGGGCACAGAGTGGTGGAGAGGTGAAGGGTGTGCATGGCGGTGGAGGCAGGTTATTCCCGGCAGCCAGCCAGCGTGCAGCAACGTACTGAGGAAGACAAATGTCAGGCGTAATGGGACATTTGTTCCAGGAAGGACAGTCCCCCTACAGTGAGCCAAGAAGGCAGGTCTGCTCCGGGAAAGTCTGCAGGGCATAAAGCAATGGTCACAATACTTAACATGGGGGGGTTGGGGGCGGGGCTTATTCTAAAAATGAAAATAAAAACTTCACTTAAACCAGTAGCAAACCCCATTTTAAAATTATTTTCTTACAAAAATCTTTTGAGAGCTAAGGGGATGGCAGCACGAGGCTTTAGAAACTAAACACACAGGCTGATAGGGGCAGAATCCAGTGGGAAGAGGCTGCAGAAAGCCTCTGAGACACTGCTGTGGAATTCCACCCTGCGCCACCAAGAACCTGCATTTTCTGACATGTCCTTGCCCCATCTCCTTATTTTTCTGGAAAATACATGAGGACAGGGACGGAATGGGTCTTACCGGTCATGGCAAAGCACAGCACCAGAGTGGACTTGGACACACCAGCATTTTAGGAAGGAGCCCGCATGGATTTCAGGTCAGATCCACGGTCCATTAGAGCAGTGGGCTTTCTAATTATGCTCCTCCTGACTGTTCTGGCATTTCTGGAGTCAGTGTTTTTAAAACAGAGTGCCACATGGAATCATGGAGAAATAATGCCTTATCAGTAAAACACATTTTATAGGTATTTAACCAAAGGCTGACAGTGAAGATTTCCTGGAATTTCAGTGCTGAACAGAGCAAGTTCTATATATAGCGCCCCTTTAGCAGGTAGCACAGCTGGTTCCCAGCAGCTGTACAGTTCTAATTACACCATCACTTCAGGCTGGCTATGCATCGCTGGAGCGGTGGACACAGGGCCTGTTCCTAGGCATGCTGTAAATATTTAATTCTCTAGATTACGATACCAGCCCTAAATATGTTATCAAGAGGTAAACAAATAATACTAAAACAGAAAAAAAAGTACCCCAAACATTATAGCAGAAACTAGCTGAAACCAGTCTTAGTCCACATAATGAGTTTTGGGGAGAAATAACTGTTCTCTTTCCAGGATTTTTAATTAGAAGTGTAAATAACTACACAGGGGTAAAGAATGCAGTGCTACTATAAGCCCCCGGCAGGCTTAATTAGGCATGCTGTCTTTCTTTACTGCAGAAGAGAAGTGAATGCAATAGAATTTTTAGGGGAAAAGGTTTGGAAGTAGAATGGAGAAGGCACCCACGCAGTACGCACGGCACCATGAGATGTCTGCTGCCTACTGATTTGTCACAGCCATCCCAACTTTTTAGAGACCATTAATGAGCCCAACTTAGCAGACACCTCATTGTAGCGCTTCAGACTCTGGTTCATTTCTCAAGGCTTTACTCGAGGCCACACACTCTGCAAGGCTGAACTTGCGTTTTAAGAAGGCACCTTTTCTGGAATCACCCTCATTTCTCCTCTCTTCAGATTCAAGGCAGCGGAACAATAGGAGCAGCATGCTAATGAAATGCTTGACTGCAAAGGGAACGGCACTGAAAAGAGCCGTCTCTTACCAGGCCCCAGGAGGCAGCTCTACACACACACAAACCGCACCGTGCCAAAGCCCAGGCAGCTGGACTCTGGGCGCAAGGTGCTGGTGGAAGTCCTCTAGTTAACACAACCGCTGCGGAAAAAGGAGACGCCCCCTCTAGGACACGTTTGCATTTTACCCCTTACCTCTTACCCCTACGCACTCCCGAACTAAACACGCACGCACACACACCCACACACACACACAAACGGAGTTGCTGGTGTAGACCTGCAGACCCTCCAGGGAGGCAAATTGGAAAGGTTTCTGAAGAGTGGCGGAAGTGCAACCTACCAAATTCTTTCACGGATATACTTTCAGCTCTGGCAATTTGAAAAAAAATAATTAAAAAAATCAAAGCCACAAAGAGCAAGGTTGGGCACAGCTTTGATGTTACACCTACTAAGTCTGCCAGGTTAAGGAGAACCGCCCAGAAACCTGAGAGGCCCGGGCCGGGGAGGGCAGAGGTGCTGCCCGGCGTCCCCGGCGTCTGGCACAGGACATCACCCCCGGGAAAGCCCTGGGCAGCTGCTTTCCTTCTGAGGAGCCTTCAGGGAAGCACCCCTGCCAGGCCCTCTCGGGAGGGGGCTCACCCTCCTTGCGTTTTCGGGCACCCCCCAAGACATTAACCCCTACGGAGACAGGACACACAGGAGGAGCAGAGGACCCTAGACAGGAATGTGGAGCTGTCTGTGGTCCACCCTGCCTTAGGTGTGTAATTTTCTTCGGAAAACCCACGCCATGCCACCGTTTAGCTGACCGATGGGGAAACTGAGGCCCAGGGAGGTCAACTGGTGACCCACGCACAAATTAATGGCTGGGCCAGAATGCAGGCTCCGCCTCCTGGTCCGAGGCCCTTTCCTGAAATTTCAGTGCTTCTAATTCCTTTCCCCTCTCCAAGCTCCCAAGTCCACCACGTCCGGGCAAAGCCAACCGTCCTCCCCTTTCGCGCTTGGTCCCAGGCCGCCCTACCTGCCGAGCCGTCGGGGCCGTCTTTGTCCGCTCGGCCAGGCTCGCCAGCGCCCTGCTGGCGGTCGTTGTCGCAGCCGCCCTGGTCCAGCCGCGCCTCGGCGCTGGAGCAGCAGTAGCGCAGCGCGCAGCTGCCGCAGCAGATGGTGGCGTCGCCGCCGTCGAAGCGCTCGGGGCACTGGAAGCCAATGCGCCAGACGCCCTGCGCGTCCAGCCAGCCGTGGCAGTACTCGCCGCTGGCCCGCGCCCCCGCCGCCAGCAGCGCGGCCAGCAGCAGCTGCAGGAGCGAGGCGGCGTTGCAGGAGGAGGCGGCCGACGAGCGGCGTCCGCCCCACATGGCACCACCCTGGGCGCGGGCGGCGCGTCTCCAGGGGGCGCAGAGGAGTCTCCAGAAGTCGTGGCCCCGGCGACCCTGGGGCCTCCCCGCTGTCTCCAAACGCTTTCCACACAGGCCACTCCCTTCTGCCGCGACGTCCGGGAGCAGACGACGCCGGGCTACAGAGCCAGGGGCTCCTAAGCCATTCCTTTCCTCAGGCGGGTGGCCAGTCCCCCTTCGGGGGTGCCTTCAGGGTGGCACTCGCCGCTGCAACTCACGGGGTGCAGAGTCAGAGGGCTGCCATCCCGCGGCCCCTGGACGCTTCACCCGCAATGGGGCTCTCCCTGTGCATCCCCGAGGGGACGCTCACCCGAGCCGGATGACCGCTGAGCTCGCCGCTGCGGACCCCGGCAGGTCTCGGCCACAGGCTTTCAGCCCCGGGGATCCCGCGCGCGAGCCGGGGCGCGTCTCCCCTACTTTATTCCCCTCTCCGGCGGGGAGAAGGGGCGAAGAAGGCAGGCAGCGCGCGCAGGGCTCCGGGCAGCAAGTGCAGCGGCCGGCCGCGCTCGGCGTCCTCAGCTCCGAAGTCGGTCCGCATGGCTCCGGCCGCGCCGCCCGGGCAGCCCTCGGGGTGCAGCCCCGACGCTCCGCTCTGCCGGGCCGACGGCCGGTGTTCCCAGCGCACGCCGCCGCGGGAGCGCTGCCGGCCCTGGGAGCGTCCAGGACGCGAACGAGGGTCGGGCACACCCCCAGCCGCAGTCCCGGGAGCCTGCCCGGCTGGCGGCGGCCGCGGCTGCTGCTGGGCGCGGATCCAGGCAGGCGGCTCGCTCCGGCTCCCCTTCTCCGCGCCCCCGCCGCAGCGCAGTCCCCCGGCGCCCTCCGCCAGGCTCTCCCTCTCCGCTCTCCGCTGCGCCCTCGGGAACTGTGCACCGGATGGGAGCCTCCCACGGAAGTTTCAGTCCTCCAGGCTCCGGGAGAAGCCGAGCGCGGCAGCCGCCTGCAGAGTCGCCTCGCCCGGCGCCCGGCCAGCTCCGACTCGGCTCGCGGCCGCGCTGCGCTGCGCGCTTATGAGGGGCCCGCGGCTCCCCGGCGCGCATGCGTGCTGCGCGGGCTTCCCTCCGCCCCCGGACGCCGGGAGAAGCGGCGCAGCCCCTCACTTTCGGACAGCGCTGGGGGCAGCCTGCTGGAATAGGCGCGGTTGCAAACGTGACTTAAGCAACCTAGCCTTGCTAACACAACGGCAGTGATAATGGGAGCAGACTAAACTTGCTTAGTGAAGATCTTTGGCATTCTACCTTCAGGTTAATTCTCAAAACTTACCGAAGGATTATAACTGATTTCCATTTTACAGGTAATGAAATCGCCACTCAGTTGAACCGTCGCTCAGCTTGCAGCAGCTGACGTCCTGGCCGCGGTTGGTCCCAGGCCCAGTGGAGGAAGAACTCCGGATGTTTGTGGCAGTGTGTCTGGTGGGCTCGAGGTTTCCACCCAAAGGTGGAATGAAGTTCAGCAGAGACGTGACAAATCTGGTCACTTTCTAGATGATTTGTGTCACTTTTTTCTTTCTATATTTGGGTGTGGTGATTGATCGGATTGTAGCAGAAAGGTGCTTCCGTCCAGCATTCGGCCTTAGTGGTTTAGACAGCTGCAGCCAGGAAGAAAACGAGGTTCAGACAGACCAGAGCTTCAGCTTTGATGAAGGAGAAATTAATAGCTTCTCTCTTGCGGAAGCTGAAACAACAGGTGCTGATGTTATTAAAGCAGCAGTGATTATTTTTAAAGGAACTACTGCCCCTTCCCACATGGCCTGGGAGTCAGCAGACCTGAGTTTCAGACCCAGCCCTACTAGCAATGAATCGTTACGTTCTGCTAGTCTCAGTTTCTTTATCTATAAAGTGGATGTGTCCACTTTAGTGGATGTGTATAGGGTGTCATAACCGCTAAGGTCCCTTTCAAGTATGTGACTACAGAACACAGGCAATTTTATTAGCAAAGATAATCAGGTTGAAACAACCATCACTTGTGTACACTGGTTAATGGAAAGACTCAGACGTTGTTGATTATTCTTCCATTCATCCCAACAAAGTTAAATAAAAAAAAACCCTTCCTCCCTTTCCAACAAACACCTTATTCTTTTCACTAAACCTCTCTCCAAGTACTGTACTTTATTTCCTTGCAGGTTTTTTGTTTGTATTTTGGCTACATAAAACTGTATATTAAATGCACTATTCACCAAATTTTCTTAAGCTAATAAATTAACAAAATTTCCGTATTAGTGAATTATTCATTCAACCAATACATGCTAAGCACTGACAGTATGCTGATCTCTGTGTGGGGTTCACCAAGAAGCCAGACATGGCCATTTCCTTCAAACAGAGCCTAAAGTCTCCGAGAGTAAAACGGAGAAATTGGGCAGAAAGACAAAGAACTGAATAAGCAAAGATAATGCAAGTATGATAAAATCCCTGACCAGTGACGTACAGGATCAATTTAAACACATAATCTGGGGTTAGGATGCAGAGGGAGGTCAGAAAAATCAGCACAGGAATGGCATTTAAGGTTAGACCAGAAGTAGCCAAGGGAAGACTCAGATTTTCAGAGTGAGTCATTTTCTTAGAAGATACTATTAGCCAACATTAATTGGGGGTTTACTATGTGCCAAGAACCCGCTAAGAGTTTCACGTGCATTGTTTCATTGGATCCACACAGCAGTCCTACAAAGAAGACATAATTATGATCCTCATTTTACCGGTGAGGCTACTTGCTTGATCCCTACAGATAGAGTTTCAGTTCCACCTGCTTTGCACCCAAAGCTCACCTACCCTGCTGCTGGTCACCGCAGCCTCCACTACAGAAAGCCCGGGATTGACTGGGTGCCGTGTACCAATCACTAGCGGGTGAGGTGTCATTTTCCTATGGCAGCATAAATTGATTTGGGTGGTGTTCAGAGGGTTACTACTTTAAATTTTCTTCTTTTAGAAAAAAAAATTAAGGCAGGAGAATTATACTTACTTCAGACAGTACTTACACCATACCCTCCTTCCACTACCCATTTATTCTCTTCTCCAAAACACCCACAGTGTGTCAGCGTTTATTTATGAAGAAAGAAATTGTTTAACATTTCGTATTGGAACTGATTCAGTGACTGGGTAGTACCACTGTGTAAATAAAAATGTTTTTCCCAAGTAGTCTAAAATTTAGTCTATAACTGGCAAACTTGGAAGTGTGGAGCTCTGAGCAAATTTGACCTCTTTTTTATTGTTGCGTTTCCTTTATTCCTTAGAAGTTAAGGACAGGCCTGTTTCACAGTACTTTATGTGGCGGTTGGTTGTCTTCAGTGCTCAAAGGGCTTTATGTCACTCTGCCTCTTCTGCC
>NW_012148686.1:478619-503962 GCF_000956105.1 Propithecus coquereli | reverse complement strand
GGAGGTAATCATATTTCATTTGGCTGGCAGTTCTAAAAGCTGCAAGATCTCCAGTGTTTTTCTGCAAGTTTCAGCAAGAGCAGAAGGTTCTTGCCATCTGCACGCCGTCAGCAGTCTGTTTGAGGAGAATGGCTTTCACTAGGTTCATTCATTTTTTTCTTTCTCTTTCATAAATAGAAATAGTACTGAAAATTCGTATTTCATTTACCAAAAGTTTTTTTAAGTTAAAATGTTTGTGTTACCAAATGAGACCTCAAACCCAAACAAATATGTTCAATTACATATTTTTAAATTTTGTCTTGTGATTACTTAACCTTATCTGAAAATAAAAATGACCACAAATTTTTTAGGAAAAAAGGCTTTCTTGTTGCTTTAAAATTTTACATCTTTCATTCTCCTTATGTTTTCTTATAATTAATATACTGACTTCCAAAAAGTTAATTTCCATATTTTATTCTTTTTCTTCTCATCTGCCATTAACGTTAAATATTGACATATTTCTCTTCCATTCCTATTCCTCACCCCATTTTTTTACTGAACCCCTTTTATGTTAATATTGGTGTTTACTATGGTTATATTTTCATCTTGGAAATATGGAGTTAACAACCATGGAGGGCTTATTTCAATTTTCAAATTATTTATGAGATAAAAGTCTAGTATCCAGAATATGTATGAACTATTACAACTCAAAAACAAAAAAAACCCCCAATTTAAAAATGGCTTGAATAAACATTTCTCCAAACAAGAGATACAAAGAGCCAACAAGCACATGAAAAATGTCCAACATTCATTAGTCATTAGGGAAATGCAAATCAAAACCACCAGATGCCACTTTACTCTCACTCAGTTGGCAATAATGATAATAAAGGGATCCTGCCTGAGCAAGAGCGAGAGTCCATCTCTACTAAAAATAGAAAAAAAAATTAGCCGGGCATCGTGGCGCGCGCCTGTGGTCCCAGCTACTCAGGAGGCTGAGGCAGGAGGATCACTTGAGCCCAGGAATCTGAGGTTGCAGTGAGCTATGATGATGCCACTGCACTCTAGCCAGGGTGACAGAGCGAGATCCTGTCTCAAAAACAAACAAATAAATAAATAAATACATTTAAAAAATAATAATAAAGGGAAATAGTATTGGTGAGGATGTGGAGAAGTTGAAACCTTAAACATTGCTGATGGGAATGTAAAATGGTTTAGCCATACGCAAAACAGTTTGACAGTTCCTCAAAAAGTTAGACATAGAATTACCATATGACCCTGCAACTCCACTCCTAGGTTTATACACCCCGGAGTTGAAAACATGTGTCCATAAAAAACCTCTATACAAATGTTCATAGCAGCGCTATTTACAATAGCCAAAAGGTGGAAACAACTAAAATGTTCGACGACTGATGAATGGATAAACAAAATGTGTCACATTCATACAACGGGAATATTACTTGGCCATAAAGAGGAACGAAGCGCAAATACAAGCTACGACATCGATAAACTTTGAAAACAATGTGCTAAGTGAAAAACGCCAGACACGAAAGGCGCATATTGCATGATTTCATTTATATGAAATGTCCAGAATAGGTATCCACAGAGACAGAAAGTAGGTCAGTGGTTGTCAGGGGCTGAGGGGGACGAAGAAGGGGAAGTAACTGCTTAGCGGGCACAAGGTTTCCCTTTGGGTTGCAAATGTTCTGCAATTAGATAGCGGTGGTGGTTGCACACACTGTGAACATACTAAAAGTCACTAAAGGTAAGTTTTATGTTACGTGTATTTCACCATAATAAAAAAAAGAGTCTAGAATAAATAAAGACCTACAGCTGTGAAACTAGTTACCTGCCCCTGATGTCACATGTGAAGGTTCTGCAGCAGGTGCACCGGTTTGAGAGGCTCCATTCCCTTAACAGTGAACGGTCCAGAAGTAGAGTCGGTTAAGAAGCCTGAGACAGCCAGATTCCTCGGAACATAACGCCGAGCTCCTGGGCTGCATGTTGCGCACCCTCTGTTGTGGACTGAATTGTGTCTCCCCAAAACTCATGTTAAAACACTAGTGCCCAATGTGACTTTATTAGGACTTTATTACTCTAAAGAGGTACTTATGGTGAAATGAGGTCCGAAGAGTGGGGCCCTAATCCCACAGGACTGATATCCTTACAAGAAGAGGAAGAGACAACAGCTGTGTGAGGAGATGCTGAGAAGGCAGCTGTCTGCAAGCCGAGGAGCGAGGTCTCAGGACAAACCAAACCTGCAGCACCTTGATCTTACACTTCCAGCCTCCAGAACCGTGAGAAACAGATGTCTGCCGTTGAAGCTGCCCAGTCTGTGGTATTTTGTTAGGGCAGCCTAAGCGGACGAACGGACCCTCTCTCCCCTTTCTCCTCCCTGTAAACGTCAGGGATGCCGTAAGGCGCACTGTGAGGTCCTCCTCCACGCGCTCCTAACATCCCGGGCACCTCGGGCATTAGCTCTATCTGTGGGCCATAGAGGGATGACTTGAAGTGACAACAGGAGCTTGAGTTTGAGCAAACCAGATCTTGGTCCAGAATAAGAGATAGTGAACTTGTGCCGATCTGAAATGTTTGAAGGATGGATTGGCACTAACTGGCTGCTGAGAGTTGAATATGCACATACTCAGGTTCAGTTTCCCAGGGCATTTGATTCCTGTCTGGGCGGAGTCAGGGTTCCTTTTATTCCTTTTCTCCCCTTCTAGATGATCAGCTCCAGTTTCTGGCTGGAGTGGGGCTGGTCCCCGTAAGGCAAGAGGAGGTGGGAAAATGTCTAACATGGTTGCATAGCATGAAACTATGTTGTTTTACACTCAGGCCGAGAAACTAGATTGCTTGAATATAATTTCACATTTGTGAATTAAGGTAATTAGGGAGGCATTTTTGGATCATAGCTTCCTTGAGATTTCTCATTATTAAGTTCTTTGTTTTTATGTAGCCGGGTCATAGGAAAAAAGTGCCATTTATCCTGGGTGTTTAGATTTGATATAAATACGCATTTCCTTTATCAAAGCTGCCTTACTAGTAGTAAAGTCATAGTCTCCTAGTAAAAACATAAAAGGATAAAAGAATCATTGTGCTGCTGATTTTAGCAGAAACAGAATGATGGAATTCGCAAGGCAGCCTCACAGTGGTCGTAATCATCCCGTCCAAATACGTTAACTTTTCCAAACCAAGCCCTCCCCTGTTTTACGGTTTCAACCTTATTTTTGTACCTTTTGGATTAGTAAAAGATTTTCTTTGGCTTTTGCAAGAAGTCAATCTCTCAGGAAACAATTGAATTAAGCTTCATGTTTGTTTAAAGAGTCCTTGGATGCTTCCTCCGTCTGCATTTCCTCAGAATGTCGCCACGGAAAGAAGAAAGGGAGAATGTTCTGCATTGCGTAGGATTCAAATGAGCAGGGAAATGCTTAACGAGTTCCATATTCTGAAATGTTAGCGTCCCAATAACACCTTACGACTTGCTAAGTATTTCAGACCACTTCTCAGCTTCGCAGCATTCTGGACACTCCTTGCTTCATATTGCAAATTCTTACGTGACCTAACAGCTATCTGGAGGGTCTCCAACTCACCAGCCTTCATTATCTAATGAGAAAGAAGGTTTTTTTTGGTTTTTTATGTTTTTATGTTAGAAAATATACTTGAATAGGCTGAAGCTCAATCAGCTAATGACCACTATTTATCAAGCACCTGATACACGCCAGGCATTGTGCTAAATTCTTTGACATCATTATAGTGTCTCTTCTAATAAACAAGTTATTAAGTAAGCTGAAAAGGGTTTAAATTCATCCACTCTTATAAAATTTCCTAATAAGTTAAAAAGAAATTTCCAGCCTATGCAGAATGCCATTCAAGTATTTTAACACACATACTGCTATTAATAGTATTCCTTTCCCAGTTTTTATTTTCAATGAACTGCTTTCTAATGTTACACAAATGAGACAAGATGGCTTATTGGAAAAAATACACAAATCACCAGCATTCTTAATTTCTATTACCAATTTCCTTTTTGGTGTGTAGTGGTTTGATTTTTATAAGGTGCACATATTTTTAGTTATTTCATTCCTGGAAGTGAGACAATTTATTTTGGAAACATGAAGCCCAGAAAAAAAATTAGAAAAAAGGAAAGCAGAAAAGTATAGAAAAGTTTAAGATGATTATTATTACACATAAAGAAAATAAAAGGGGTGAGGGGAGAGAGGCTGCTTCCAAACTCTCTTTAACAATGTGAAGGAATATTTTAGGAGGGCCCAGAGCTGCCTGTCCACCCCTACAGAGAAGACAGACTAGAGGCAGTGGAGTTAAGTTACAGAAAGTGATGTTTAAAGAACATTCTCTCATCAGCGAAGAGGAAGCAGCAGTCGTGCAGATGACTGGAGAGGCCAGGAAATCTCCAACCCCTGTGTTCCTAAATAACCTCCAGCTTTGGAAGGAGAGGGGAAGTCTTAGGATATATAGCTGTGCCAGTAGGAAGGACCAAGACTAGTTAAATTCTTGAGATTCCTTACTAGTATTCCTTGAATATTGCCACACAGTGTAACACTTTTAGGCTTGTAATAAAGAAAACAGCAAATGTTTCATATTTGTTCTTTTGACATTGATCAAGCTTCCTGACTCCCACAAACAAATAAAAAGATTTTTAAACAAGATAAAATTGGTAGCTCTACTAAATGTATCTAGTAACCGATTCCAGTAGTTTGTTTTTTATTTTTATTTTTTTTGAGACAGAGTCTCAGTGGCCTGTTCATACAGTTCACTATAGCCTCGAGCTCCTGGGCTCAAGCGATCCTCCAGCCTCAGCCTCCTGAGTAGCTGGGACTACAAGTGCGTGCCACCACACCTGGCTATTTTTTTTTAATTTTTTGTAGAGATGGGATCTCCCCATGTTGCCCAGGCTGGTCTGGAACTCCTGGCCTCAAGCGATCCTCCCACCTCAGTCTCCCAAAGCACTGGGATTACAGGTGTGAGCGACCGCACCTGGCCTCCAATAGCATTTTAATTAAAGTTTTGGAATAATATGAATCTTTAGTAGTAATTTTAAGAATGTGAAGACTGGGGGAGTGAAAGAGGGACTTGCTGCCTGGGTGCTACCTGGAGACCTGGTGAATCTGCAGGAGCAATACAGTTCCAACGCCTGCACGCTGGAGAGCCATCCAGAGTTAGTTTCGGATGTAGGTAATTCACATTTATAGACTGGGTCAGGCAAATTGGACAGTTTAAGTGAGCACCGAATGGGTGGGAACATAAATATGTTGAGATCAATAAATGGTCATATTTATGGACTGTAGTAAAACCCGTATCTCTCCCCACTTGGAGAAATCTTGCCAACTGGATTGAAAGCAGTGGTCACGAATTGAGTGCTGAAACCACAGGAGAGGCAAACTCAGCTCTTAAAATTGAATTTCCAACGTCTGTAGTACCATTTCCCATGCACCTGAATATTCAACGCCCCATGATAAAGAATGGATAATAGATGCTAAGAAAGAAACGAAAAACCACAACTAAACAAACAAGCAACCTCCCCCCCAAAAAAAACAAAAAAATTTCTTTTTGAATTCATTCATACATTTCCAGAGTCTGCATGGGACTGCCAAACTTAGCTTAATTTTTGAGAAAATATAATCCATATGTTGCTTGATAGGAAGAGAAGGATTAAGCCAGGTCCAAGTAATAAATAAATGGGTGACCAGCGCCACGGCACAGCACTCGCTGCTGTTTCGTTCATTGTGGTGGGTCCTGTTTTGGTAGTCTCAGGCGTGAAGCTGAAGACGGGAGTTTGGTTTACCTTAAAGTCTGAGTGTTGGAATAGATTTAGCCTCCCAAATAGAGGAAGCACAGCCTTCCAATTGTTGATGTCCAGTATGAGCCAGCATCACAGTGGCTGAGGCACGGATAGGAGCAAGCCCGGGAAGACAGCAGTCTTTCTAAAAGACAACCAGGGAGGACCCAGAGCAGATCCCCCTCAGCCCTCAGCCTTGCTGGTGTCCCAGCCTGTAACCCCTCCCCACTATGGAAATATTTTGACACTGTTTGCCTTGTCTCCAGCTCACTAGAGATTCCAGGATTCCTAAGACAAAAAAATTGGGCATTCTGATCATTGATGTGTATCAAATCTTCATACTCCCGTAATTAATGCCAATTGACTTTAGTTTCACAAGTGGCTATAGATTTCAACAGGTTTCAACATTTACTGTTGGGTTTTTCCTCCCTTAACAAGAAGGTTAAGGGCAGTTTAAGTGCTCTAGTTTTGCCAAATGATAAAATCATGCCATGTCTGATTGACTAAAATGAACTAGAAAATCTGTTTTTGTTTGTGTTTACTTTTCATTTGCAAATAATTTCAAACCTAGAGAAAAAGTTGCAAAAAAAATAAGAATAGTACAAAGAACTCCTATATACTATACCCCTTTACTACATTTACTAATTGTTATCATAACATTTTGGGCAACCTATTTCATGTCCACAAAGTGATTCATAAAATTAGATTAACCTTGCGCCTTCTGATTTGGGACTATCTATCATACAGACATGCAGACAAAATCATCAGCATAACTAGTTGTACATTGTTTAGTAGAACAGAACCCAACCCCGTTCTCTTGCACTGATCATTCATTTATGCTTTCGCACCTTGTTTTCAACAAAGTATTAAATCTAAGTCATCTGCTTATTTGGGTAACCCACTCCTAACAGCTTGGCTCACTTTGCATATATTATGAGGCTGAACTTGGGGCTTTAAGTACTAAATTGAAGAATAAGATTCTACAGAGAAAAATACATGAAAGCCATTAACTTCCCAACATTTCCTAGCTGTGGCTCTTGCACTCCATCTTCTGGCTAAAAGTTGGTCGCAAGACGTGAGACGTTTAAATTGAACACACCAATTGTTACAATCAATTACATAATATAGAGCCTTCGGGGCACTAGATTTAAACAAAACAAAGGCACTGACATTATACCAGTGAAGATGTACTACTACGTCCATAGAAAAAAGCAATGCATGAGATGAGAAAGACGATGACCACAAAGCTGAAATGACATCCTCTGCTTACCTGGAATGCCTGCAGGTCAAGGTTCTATGGCCAGGTGATGGAGGCCGGGGAGAAAGGGCTGGCAATAAAGGCGGAGGGGGTGGGGTCAGGCATAGGGAGCAATCGTCTGACTATCGGGATTTTATTACACTTTCCATCTTAGGTAGCCTTTCTTCAAGTCACCACCTCTGAGATACACGCTCCGTGAAAGCAAGAACTTAGTCCAGTTTATCCTCGTATCATCCACAGACCACATAGTTTCTTATGCAGTGAGTGAATTAAGAGTAAGCCACTAATATATCTGCTTTTGTTTAACATGTGCAGCCATACTCTTTAAACCTTAATCTGAAATACAAATATTAAAGTAATAAATTATTACACTACACAAACAGTAATGTCTAGAAACTAATAGCTTTTCAGTAGCCAAAATTATATACAGCTATGTAGTCATATTTTTCAGTTTCTTCCTGAAATCGAACTTATTTGCAGAAATAATTTATCCATTTATAATCCTAATATTCCAGACCTGAAATGGGCTGTATAATGAGTAAATACTTAATATCCAAAATTAATAGTTACATTTTTGGTTTTTAAAAATCATCATAAATAATTCTACAGATTCCATCTATAGATTCTACACACTTTGGCCTGTTCTGGGTTTAATCATATTAATATTTACAACATACCCTTAAAAGAGGTGAAATAATTGACACGATGCTGTGGTTCTGAGTGTCTCAACTCAGTGAAACGTGGAGGTTTTGGATAACTGAGGCAACGAGATGTGGAGACAGCCTTCTATACAATGTTCCATTTAAATCTCCAAGGGACCAGCATCCTTTTTTGCACAGACATTCCTTGCTTTAACCTCATCTCTGCTGTGATTCAAGAAGCCTTGCTGATAAGTTTCACTAGGGGTCAAAATACAATGCAATATTATGGCTAATTCTGACCACAGGCAAAAATAGTGAAGTTACATCTGTCATTTATCAAAGACCACCGTGTGCCATTCATTCTCCACACACACGATCTCGATGGATCTTCTAAACACCATTTGGGATCACAGAGACGCCCAGAAGCCAGCTGTGGCCTCAGTGTGCCGCTGAAATCCACTAGTTGCCTTTGGCTTCAGCTTTGGAGGCCGCTGGAGTATTGCCCGTATCCCTGCTCCTGTGTGTGACCAACAGTCACGGCCTGCACAGGTTACCATTGCATTATCTCGTCATCATCACCATAACAACTCCAGTCGTGTAAACATGGCGTGACACTTGGATTTGTTGTAAATATTAAAACACAGTATTCACTTTCAAATATAGGCAAGCATTCTACATGAAACTTGGAGTGAAAAATACGCTTTAAGTGTTTAGATGTTGGAATTCTATCAGCCTGTTGAAATATGAATCCTATTTATTATTGCAAGATCTGAGTGTGAAAGCCATTAATTTTATATAAAAGAAAGCATGTTAGCTTTAGGATACATATCCTTTTTTGAGTCAAAAAATGTTCATTCAAATTTAGATGATAATATATGGCAGAATAACAAAGATTAATAGATTATTATTATTAAAGGTTAATGGATTATCTCATAATTCTAGACTTTGCAGAATTGTTTTGATGTACTAGCATTCTTAACATGAAATAACGTGAGAGTTATACAAATAATATTTGTTTTTTGTTATTTTAATTTTATGTAAACCATAATCTTCTCAAAAAAGTACTACTTGAAAATTCTTTAATTTTTCTATGGTTGCTTTAAAATCAGCATGTTAATCGTGCCACTTAAAATTTCACAAGGAGGGCCGGGCACGGTGGCTCTTAAGTGTAATCCTAGCACTCTGGGTGGCCAAGGCAGGAGAATCGCTTGAGCTCAGGAGTTTGAGACCAGCCTGAGCAACAGTGAGACCCCGTCTCTACTAAAAATAGAAAAATTAGGTGCAGTGGCACGTGCCTACTGTCCCAGCTCCTCAAGAGGCTGAGGCAGGAGGATCGCTTGAGCCTAGGTGTTTGAGGCTGCAGTGAGCTATGATGACACCACTGTACTCTATCCCGGGCAACAAAGGGAGACCCTGTCTCAAAAAAAAAAAAAGAAAACAAAAGAAAAAATAATTCACAAAGAGGTAAAACTCCTAAATCATTCTACAAGAAGGACCATGATAAATCATCTTTGATTCAGACATAATAAAGACTAAAGGGAGAAAAGTAGAATATTTATTTCAAAATGAGTTACTCAAGTACTCAAGTACCTTGCTGACTACCAATAACAGCTGAAAATGGGCTCTATTTAGTCATATGTACAGTAGGTACCTACCAGAGGAGAAATCTAGCAGCTGACAGTGGAGAAATTATTGTCTCTTCCCCATGGTGTCAAACTTATAACACCTGATTGATAAAGCTTTGATAATAAAAGAATGTTAATGTGGTAGGTTGACGCAAATATGACTCTAACTCTGTATTCATGGCCTTTGCAAGATGACTTTGGAGCCCTCTAATCAGGAGGTGGAATCTATTTCCCCACACTTCAGATCTGGGCAGCTCCGTGACTTTAGCCAACAGAATGCAGCAAAAGGGACCCATGTGCCCGTGCTGAGCCCAATTCTCAAGAGGCCGTGCATGCTCCTGCTCTCAGTCTGCGAACCAGCTCATGCCACGAGGGCGAGCTCAGTTATCTGCCGGGGCACGAACGACCACGTGGAGCAGAGATGAGTGGTGCAGCTGACGACACCCTACACGAGCCAGCCCCCAGCTCACCGGCCAGGTGACTGCAGCCATAGAGCTGAGAGCCCAAGAGGTCAGACCCAGGTCAGCAGAACCACCCAGCCTATCTATAGAATGGCGAAGACTCAGTGTTCATTATTAAATACCACTGAAATTCGTGGTTGCTGGTTACACGGTATTATTATAACAATAGATAACTGATGATCCAGTAAAAGAATACTTTTTAATAACAATATCAGGTTTATTCTTTTATTCCAGAAATCCATGTTATGATGGTGATGTCTGGCTTTGGCCTCAGTAATTTTCCCACTTGGACACGGAGAATGCCGCCCAAGTGTGGGTTTGCGCATCTCTGTGAGGTAAGAACTGAGGCTCACGAGGGTTTGGAGCTTTCTCAGGCTGAAGCACGGGTCTATCTCACCCCAGAACCGTGTTCTTAACCACTGAACTACATCCTCTTTCGAGCACAGTCTTTGGGCTGAGCTCCAGCAAGAGCGGCAACATCACTCTGGCACGATGGACAATTTATTCTGGGTAGGAAATGAAGAAAGCCGCTTCCATTTGAAAACTGGTATCTGTATTCAGTATTAAAAATACCTTGATTTTTCTGGGAAAAGGGTCTGAAGAGCAGGAAGCGTTACGATCCCAGCACATACTGGCACACCGACGCTCAATAAAAGCTTACTGGATTAATGAAACACAAATCAACGAAATACGTTTCGCAGCTCGAAGAAAGAAAATCTATTAAAATTATGATTTTATAATACAGTCCTTTCTGTTACTCTCCTGACACAATTTACTCTAAATTAGGCAAGAGCCACAAGTTGACCACATGAGCCTTAGTGTACACCCACCATCCTCGGATTAGACCAAGCCCACATCTGAAGGGACGGTGCTGGGGGGGGACCTGCTGCGTGTGAGAGGACGGAAACCAGCCCATGCAGACTCTAGGGAAGGTGCTCCTTGCGGGCCGCTGGGCCTGGGTGGACCGTCTACTCGTACTCTGTGAAATACAGGGTGGAAACCAAAAGTTCCTTTTACAATGACATGACAAATTTAAGTATCGGATCTGGATTTCTCTTTCCCCTCCAAGTTCATTGTCCTCCATGAACATTTAAAAGTCCAGTTAAAACCTGCCAAGTACACTAAATGTGTAGAAAAGTTTATCCATGGATCATTCCGTTAATCTAGCCATAACTTTATTTTTTTATCGACACGTGATAACTGTACATATTTACATGGTATGTGTATACAATGTGTAATGATCAAATCAAGGTAATTAGGATATCCATCATCTCAAATATTTATCATTTCTTTGTGTTGAGAACATTCAAAATCTTCTCTTCCAGCTATTTTGAAATATACACTAAGTTACTGATAACTATGGTCGCACTATTGTGCTATCGAACACTAGAATTCATTCCTCCTATCTAACTGTATTTTTGTACCCATTGGTCATCCTCTCTTCATCCTCCCCACCCCCATCTTCCCCAGGCTTCAGTAGCTATTATTCTACTCATTACCTCCTTGAGAGCAACCTTTTTAGCTCTCACATGTAAGTCAGAACATGAGGTATCTGTCTTTCCTTCTTTTTTATGGCCCAATAGTATTCCATTGTGTTCATGTACCACACTTTCCTTATGCACCCATCTGTTGATGGACACTTGGATTGATTCCATGTCTTGGCTGTGAATAGTGCTTTGCTAGACATGGGAATGCAGACATTGCAGACATCTCTTCCACACACTGATATACCAAGCAGTGGGATTGTCTGGTCATATTAGCCATAACTTCCTTTACCCAGCAAATATTTATAGAGCTCCTATTATGTGGTAGACTAACGCCAATGATATAAAAGTAAAAAGACACTTAGTCTACAGGAAGGAGACAAATGTGATAAACAAAAGAAGTAAGCAAGATGTGGGAGTGCTACAATGAATCGCACTCAACCAGAGCACAGAGGAGGGGCCAGGGAAGACAACTCCCCTGAAGGGGGGACTCGTGGGTGAAGAAGAGGAAGAGGACACTTCAGGCAGGAGGAGGGGACTCTGCAAGGACAGGCAGTCTGAAAACCCAAAGGACAGAGAAGTTCTCGTGACTAGACGCAGAACCTGGAGATGGGCTGAGGAGCGGAGCTGAGAGGGGAGGCCAGGCCAGGCTGGGGAGTCCCTGGGCACCGTGCTAAGGAAGCTGGGGTGACTCTGCAGCAGGGAGGCAGGCGGTGAGGACACTCAGCTGCTTCTAGCATGGTGTGCCAAGGTTGCAGTGTTGGAAGATAACTCTACTGAGAGTCTGAGGACGTCTGGGTGTGGGATCAAGGGCAGGGAGACTGAGCAGAGATCACAGGAGAAGCAAACTGAACATTTTCTTTTGTCTCCGATTAGTTACACGATAAGCCCTAATTCTCCCCAGACCGCAGCTCATAATTCCTCAACCAAAGCAGTTGGACACTTCAGAATCCCTGCAGGGTGAGATTCATCAACATCACTGACTGTCTGGACAATGAAACCAACAAATTGCTTCTTTTGAATTTTCTAATCAAAGAAAGAGCAGAAACAATGTTTTTAATGGTTAAGTGTATGTGGTTAAGAATATTGAACGCTGTGGATCCTAAAGAACCTTCCAAACACACCCTAGTATCCTGAAGTAGAAGGATGCTGCTATCCTCTGCTCAGCCAATGCTCAGCAGCAAGTTACGTGTAACAGACAAATATTCTTCTATTGGCCCAGATGTTTTATTTTCAGCAAATGCATAGCCAACTAGATTTTTACACAGTGCGGGGGCAGGGGGGGAATCGAGATTCACAAGAGAAAAATACATAAACTATGAAAAAACACATACAGATGTCACAGGTGGAAGAGCTACAAGCATAGCATTGGAAATGTGCGCTCCGTCTTCATACACTAGGTGATAGGGCCGACCAGAGGGAAAAAGAAATCTCTCGTGCCCCCTTGCGTCTGCTGGCCTGACCTGCAGTGTTCCAAAGGATCTGAATCATTACTTCAGAGGAAAGATTCCCGTAGCTTTTTCCTTAACCCAGAACAATTTACATCACAGTGAATGGACTTTAATTCCCCATTCTTATTTATGAAAGACTTTATTAATTATAATAATAATAATTCAAATATCTAAGTATGGGAGACAGGAGGCCTGGTGTTTGCTGACGGCTGCATCACTGCATTTACTCCACTGTAAAATAGGGCTAATTAAGGATGCTAAGTGAGAGGAGCTTGAGGGCATGATGGGATGTCGGCTACCAGTGCATACATGTGGGAGGGACGGGGACAAGGGCTGAGTGCCTATAACATGCAGTAGAGTTTGGGAGAGTGAAGACCAGTGCTGGGCAGAGACCACAGCCAAGAAAGAAGACCATGAGCAGAGGGGAGACCAGAGGTGGGCACCTGTGAGAAGCCCAGATGTGGACTATTCCATGGGAGGAAGAGATACCTGAATGGATTGGTAATTGCTCCAGTCTAGTTTAGATCTACGACACACAACAGAATGAGCATCTCTCAGAAGAAAAAAAGAGAGGGCATTAAGGAAAGAAAAGAAATCCTATTTCAGAGAAGTGATCAAACAATGTGGTCCAACGAGTGAAGAAGGTTGTTTATGTACATTTGCTCTTGCCAGTTATATTAATACTAGAAGCTTCCGAAATTCGATGTTAAATTTTTACAAAATCTAAAGAACATGAACAAAACTAAAACCTGGACAACAGACTTGGGGAGAATATCTTTCGTGCATGTGGTTTCAGTGGGGGGAGGAGACAGAACACAGGGCTCAGTGACTCTATTTACTCACCTGTTGCCCTGGGAGCCAAATCTCCATCTCCTTAAGCACTGAGCCCAGCCCGCAGCACCGTGCCAGGTGCACACTAGGTCCCAGTAAATGTTTGTTTTTGCACAGTTCGAAATGACTGACCAAGGCAAAATGACGCAAAGTGGTCTCATAGATACAAAACAATGATCACCCAGTTATGTCACTAAATAATCCGCAACTCATTTAACAGCAGCCTGGATGTTTTTGTGAAGCTGACTACTGCTCGTGTGCTCCAGCAGGTTTTGCTGCTGTTTACCCATCCCCCTATGATATTTCCACAAGAGTACCTCATCATTGTCAGTCCCGGCCTACTCCCTCTCCCCCACAATAAAAAGCATTTCCAGTAGGAAACCACTTGTTTACTCTTTTTTACACTGAATTATTACTAAAGTCACAAAGACACTGCTTTTCAAAGAACAATTCGTTGGCTTCTCAAAGACTTCATAAAGCTTAACAGATAACAAAACTTATTTTACCAATGTAACCACGATAAGATTCAAAGAAAGAAGAAAACACCCACGTTCTCATTATTGAATAATGCCCCTGATTTGACTTCAGTGCATCAGAAGAATTGGGAAGAATGGAAGCAGTTCTAAACCTCCAGCTGCCTGTAATGTTTGATGTTTTTCTGGTCCAGGGAGCATACTTACAAAGCACACGTGCCTCTGCGCCTTTAATATGGGGTAGGCGAAAACAGTCACACCTTACGTCTTCCAAGAATTAAAAGAATGTGAACCATGCCTAGTAAAAGAATCTTCAGCTATACACATTAAATGAACCAAGGAACACAGTTTTAGGAACTGTGAACAACTCGTTTTAGTTGCATCGTCAGTAGAGGGCAGCACACTCCCCACTGGCTACGGCCATAAAATCCTTGCCATTTGGGTCACCTAGAGAAAGTCCCGCTGCCTTACCATACACAGCCTGAGGTAACAAGCGTTGGCGACTGCAAACTGTCACCACGTGGCTTCCCCAAAATCAAGGGCTGACTCCTCATACAAATTTCAGAACCACCATAGACAGTAAAAGAATTCAAAACCTATAAAGAATTCTCTTTTAGGTTTTTCATTAGCCAGGTTTCCGGGACACGTGTTCCCGCGTCATGGCTATCTGGGGACACAGCTCCCCAGGATCCCGACCTCTAACGAGCTGGGAAACTAATAAGCGACAGGCTGCGAGGTGTGGGCAGCTGCGTGGTTCTGTTTGAAACCCTGCGTGTGCGCTGGGCTTTCAGCGTTAAAACCCGAAGGTGGCGCAGGCTGTGTGTGCTGAGGGCGTCCTTCCCCGTGGTCCGCGCTCCCGGCGTGCACCGACTCACCTGAGAACTGGCTGGTCGACACGATGGGGGCGGGGCAGGGGATACAGCCAGAGTTTCTTGCGTAGGTCTGGGCTGGGGCCAACAACTCCGGTTCTAACCGTTCTCTGGCGATGCGGACGCTGTCAGTCCACCCTGAGAACCGCCGCTATGGGGTGAGGGGCTTTTAAGGTGCCAGTTTGGGTGGGTGAAGAGAAAGAAGGCTGGATGCGTCGAGAACATTCCCCATAGCTCTCCATCTCCCTTTCATCTCGGCAGCAAACCCCCGAACGGGCTGATCCATCCCCAGGTGGCGGGGGACTAACGGAGGCCAAAGGGGCTTTCGAGGCGCTGTCTCCCTTGCACACGCACTGAAATGCAGGAGCAGGCGCCGCTCACACACGTGCGCGCACGGGGGCGCCCACCTCCTTCCACGCCCCGCGCTGCCGGAGCCCGGAGCGCCCCGGGGACCTTCTCAACCAGGGCTGCTCCGGGGGAGTGGAGGGAACGGAAAGCGCCGTGCGCCCCCGCGGTCCGCGCGGCGTCCCTGCGCTCGCCCGGCGGGGCGGGAGGCGGAAGGGTCGGTGCCGGGGCGAGGGCGCACAGCACGGCGGGCGCGAGAGGCACGCAGGGCGGCCTCACCCGCGCCGTGGGAGCGCCTCGCAGGCTCGCTGCCTGCGTCCGGGCGCGGTGCTCAGCTTCCCGGGCCGTTTGACAAGTAGGCCAAGTGCAGGGGTCCGGAGAAGCGCCAAGGGAGCTTCAGGACCGCTTCCTCCTCGGTTCATCGTCCCCGCTCCTCCCTGGGCTCTTCCTCCAGCGCACAGCCCATGACGCTCCTGTCTTCCCTTCCAGTCCTTTCTTCTCTGGCGTCAATTTTATGATGTTCTGGACACATTCCGAGTGTGTCCCGGGCACCCAGCTCCTGTCCGTTTCTCTGAGGCCCCTGCTCCACCACTGACAGCCACTTGCACATGACCTGGAGTTCTCCGGAAGTATTTAAACACGCGATGTGACCTACAGTACATACATGTTATCTGGTTCACGTTACCCACGGTTTATGTGTTCATGTTACAATTACATCTTGCGCAAGAAAATAAAGGGCTGTGTAAAAATGCACCGCCCGGATGCTTTTGTACAGCGCCACTGTAGAACGACCTGTGATATTTCAGAATATCAACTGACCGACTTAAATGCCTAGGATTGATGATGAAATCATTTCTCCCCTGAAGTTTGGGTGGCTTTGTGTTTGTTTGCTTTTTACATGCTCTAATATTTAAAGGAGCTCAGCGAGATACAAGCGAATACTGAAAAATGTTCTGCCTTTATTTATTCAATCTGTCTGTCCGTCCCTTTAGCTACCTGCAACTCCAAGGCGTGGAAGACTACTTGACATTGTCTCACAGGTAACTGAGGCTCTCTTCATTCTTTGCTCAGCCTTCCTTCTCTTTGTGTGTCAGTTCGCGTAGTTTCTACTGCTATGTCTTCAAGTTTTTATTTTTTATTCTTCAATGTCTCATCTGCTGCTAAGTCTAGCCAGTGAAGTTTTCATTGTGTTCCAGCTCTAGAAGTTTCATTTGATTCTTTTATTATGGTTGCCATTTCTCTCTCTATTACGTTGTTTTTAAGGTCTCAGCTATTATATTTATAATAGCTGTTTTGAAGTTCTTGCGTGTAAATTCCGTCATCTGTATCACCTCTGGGTCTCTTTCCATTGACTTATTTTTATCCTGGTTATGGATCATATGTTCCTGCCTTGAATATCTAGTATTTTTGACTGGATGTTGGATACTTCGTTCATTGTTAAGTGTCTGGATTTTGTTTTATTCCATTGAAGCTTTTTGTTTTGCTTTTCTGCAGGTAGTTAAATTAGTTATGGAGCCACCTACTGCTTTAGAGTCTTGTTTTTATGATTTGATAAGATAAAGATTAAGATAAGCTTTGTTAACATAAGATTAAAAGTCTAGAGTAGTTCTTTCTGTAGTGCTAGTTTAGCCCTACTCTCAAGGTATGGCCCTTTCGGGTCTCTATGGAATATCTCAAGTATTCATCGAGGTTTTGCCACCCTGATTGGTTAGAACTTGAATCCTGTGGGAGTTCTGGGAATTGTTGAGATTATATCTCTCAGGTAGCTTGTCTTTGCTCAACTTTATTGAGTTTCACTCTATGTGTGTGTAGCTTAGCTTCTCTTAATAGCTATTCACTTTATGGTATCCCTATGGAAATTCCTAGAGCTTTTTCTGTGTACAGCATCCCTCTCAACAGTACTCTACGCAGCAAATTCCAGCTGCCGCAGCCTCCCCAAACTTGTATCTCAGTCTCCTCAACTTAATGAGAGTATTACATTTTGCTTGGGTACCACCTCCTTGCACTATGATCCAAAAACTGCCTGGAGAAAGGCTGGCAATGATAAGGCTCACTTCGTTTATTTCCTTTCCCTTAAGGATTATAATCCTGTGCTGCCCTTTGTCTAATGTCTGAAAATAGTTGTTTCTTTTATTTTTTCCAGTTTTCTAATAGTTTTAAACAGGAGGGCAGTATAGTTACTACATCATGATTATAAGTAGAATCTCCCTGGATAATCTATTTAGTTACTTATTTATTTTTCAAAAATTTTTTAGAGGTGGGGGTCTTGCTATGTTGCCCAGGCTGGTCTCAAACTCCTGAGCTCAAGCAATCTTCCTACCCCAGCCCCCCAGGTAGCTGGGACTACAGGTGTAAGCCACTGTGCCCAGCTGGATAATTTTTAAACATAGCTTTATTAAGATTTAAATCACTAATTCATCCACTTAAAGTGTATAATTCAATGGTTTTTAGTTTAGTTTCAAATATGTGCAAGCATCACCCCAGTCAGTTTTAGAACACTTTTATCACCTTAAAAAGAAACCCTATAGACTTTAAATACTAACACTTTACCCCTCATCTTCCCTCCTGACCTAAGCAACCACTAACCCACTTTATAGCTCTATAGCTTTGCTTATTCTGGACATTCCGAATGAACGGAATCATATTGTATATGGCCTTTTGTGATGGGCTTTTTTCAATTAGCGTCATGTTTCCATAGTTAATCCATGTTGGCACATGTATCAGTACTTCATTCCTTTTCATGGCTGAATAATATCTCATTATATGGGTATACTACATTTTATTTATCTATTCATGGATTTTTTTTTGAAATTCTAATTGAGTTTTTTCTCCCAGTGTTTTTTCCTTGTTGCCTTATCTTCCTTCAAACGGGCATGAGGCTTTCGGCTCATTTCCTCAGAGGGGTCATTTTGGCAGGACAGAAAATAGAGGGAGGCTTCAAGAAAGAATTCCCAGTCTTTGCTTCTAAAAACTCACTCAACAGAACAGGGTTTGAGAGAGAGGGCGCTGTTCCCTGGACTAGCGGAAATGCCCCGGGAAGGCGCGTTGCAGGAGAGGAGGGGCTTTCCTCAGGGCGTGAGACCACGGCGTCGGGATTGCCCACCTTTCCAAAGGTTCCAGTTCCCAGTCCTGGCACAGAAGCCTCAAAGGGCTGCCAGACCAAAAGGGACCGTGTGTCTTAGTGGTGGACTGTGTGGGCAGATGACAGAACAAGGGGCTTCGGTGCTTGGCACCGTGTAAGAGCCTCGAAGGCTGGTGCAGCCTGAGGCAGAGCCCTAAGAATGATCGAGATCGAATTTCCTAATAGTCCTGTGAGGTGGGAAACTCAGAATGGAGATTAAACTGATTTATAGAAACTAATGACATGTTGATTCTTACATGCCTGATTTTGAGGCCTGACAGCACACTCATTATGTGAGTTTACTAAAATCAAGACTATCACACAAATTTCATACAAACAAAATGTGACTCAGAGGGACATCCTACTGAGAAAAGTGTTTTATATGTTGTGTCACGCCTGTGAGTTTTCAAAATGCAAAGTTTCTGAGTGACCCCTTTCCTGTTAGGCAAGAGAGCTTTATTATGCAACAGGATAATCCTTTTTCCCAAAAAAAACTTGTAGCAAAGTTTAAATTTTGGTGAAACACAATGCTTTTAATTTTATAGTTCAGACTGAGCTGATGAACAAATTATCTCACAGCCACAGAAAAAGAAATACATTTGGTAGAACATTGGAGACAAATTAAGAAAAGTAAATAGGGTTCCCCAGTTATTTATACCCACGGAGCATGACTCAGTCGGTATATACATACCAGACCGGCTGGTCAAAGCCACAACCGCGAGTGCCTGGGAGTGCCGGCTCCTGCGCCAGCCTCAGCCAAGGACGGGAGGGTGCCGGATACAATGATGTGAACATTAATCTGAATCAGTTTGATTTAACACTTAAACTCTTCTTGCTTGCAATTTTAGTGGTGTCATAAGAACGGACTAGTTCTTCCTGAGTGACCGCAGCTTGTTCTGCTTGAGAAAACGCATACCCATCTGGAAGAGCAAAGCACAGAGGAATCCGTTAGGAGCACGAATGTCTGGTGAACATTCTGGTGACAGAAACTGAGACTGCAAATGGACTGGGACACACCCACCGGCCACGTCAGCCAGGCCAGTGACTAGGGCAGGGCAGGTGGCAGATACGGCGAGGGCGCGGTGATGCAGTGGTTTGTAAACCCGGCTGTGTTGGAACTACCCGGGGGGTATGTTTAGACGTTCCCACGCTGGGTCCACAGTTGCTCTGTGGGGAGCGGAGGCCAGCGTGTGCTTCCTACAGCCCTCCCGAGGATGCTGATGTGCATCGTGTCCTTCGTGAAAACAGCTTGCTTTGTGAAAGCACTTGCTGTAGGCCAAGCACATTCACTTCTCCAATCTAATTGAGCTCTTTTTCCATACAAGAACTACCTAATTTTTTTAAAAAAAATAGATAATACAGGTAGTTTCCACCTATTTTTTATAATTGTAGTAAAATACGCATAAATTTTATCATCTTAACCATTTCTAAGTGCGGTTCAGTGGCTTTACGCACATTCACACTGTCGTGCAACCATCACCACCGCCCATCTCCAGAACTCTCTACATCTTGCAGAAGTGAAACTCTGCACCCATTAAACTGACGCTAACGTTCCATTCCTCCCTCCTCCCTCCCCCTGGCAACCGCCCTTCTGCTTTCTGTCTCTATGAATTGGACTGCTCCAGGGATCTCATATACGTGGAATCATACATATTTGTCCTTCTGTGTCTTGCGTATTTCACTTGGCCTAATACCCCCAAGTAGAATGACCTGCATTTAATTACTCATCTTTCTTGTGGGCAGACGGGGTTTCAATGTCATGACCCACCTTACAGTGCATTACTTACGGGGGGCACTCAGATCAACAGAAGGGCTCTGGAAGACAACCTCGCGGGGCTGCTCAGCTAAGGACCTTTGGAGAGTTGCTGCCTTCACCCTGTGAGTAAATCAAATCCAGCCTGGCTTTAGTTCATTGGAACAGATCTCAAATGAATTTATTGGGAAAAAAACCAAGTTACGAGGTGAAGGTAAAAAACTGTACTCACGTTTTGGAGAATGTCCATGTATTGAAAATAAAATAGACATTATCAGGACACTCTTGGCAAGGTACTGCTCCTAAAACAGTGTTTTGCTACAAGCATTTGTTAGATACAGCTGTCCGAATGTCCTTTCCCAGTAGCGAAACTGAACAGTGAGTGTCCTGTTAGCCCTCTGGCTTCACAGACCACCTTAGAGTTTACTGTGTGTATCTTAAAAACCTCTGTCCCAACTTCCTTTCCTAATGGCAGAGTGTAATAAACCACCCTGGTTAAAGAGTTGGCAATGTGTGTCAGGAAAGGTCGGCCGTAGGCATGCGGGGACCTCATTCTGCAGCTCCCAAAGCCCACCACAGTGGAAATCCAAGTGTGGGACTTTCTAAATTCCAAACAGTGGGGTCATTTGATGAACCTGCCCCCTCCAAGGCTGCCACTGCTGTGGGTATACTTAAGGAAGTTCATGCTTTTTTTTTTCCCCCTATAAGCTGAAAGATGGTTTTTTGTTGGTTTGTTTGTTTTTTTTAAATACCCATGTAGTTTAGCCTGTTCTGTTTTCTCACTTCTTGGATGTCACCAGGCCATGGAAGCCTTCTGCTGTGTCAGATTTGCCACGTACTCTGGCATTTCCAGGGATTTGAGGGGCTCAGAAGTTGTGTGACAAATTGCAGCTGTCTTCAGAAAACACAACAGCACCCCCACACCATGGCCTCCTGCAGGAGAAGAGTCTCCCCTAAAACCAGCTTCCCCTGGTGACTTGGTTCCTGCTCCTGACGCCGGCCCCCTGGCCCCCAGAGCCCCCGCCTCTTGCCAAGCTGGAAAGCTGCCGTTCCTGCTTAGAGGAAGGTTTCTAGGGACTGTCTGAAGAAGAGAGAGAAGAACTGAAATCTTTCATAGTAGTTAAAAGAATCAAATTAGGATTTTACTTGTGCTCATACATCTAGGAGCTGAAGTGTGTTTGGCTCTGGGCTTTCTAGAATTTATTTATCCATTTACATTTCCTCTTTTCTTTCTCTCTCACTCAGTCTCTCTCTTTGCCACAGATAAAACATGTATATGATTCAAAAATTTAAAAAGAAAATAAATAAGGGTAGAAGGCTAACAGTCTACCTGCATGCCTCCTGTCTGTCTGGGCCCGTCCTTGCATTCCTCACTGGTGATCGCTAGCATTAGTTTCTTGGGTGATTTTGCGGGGGTGCTTTATAAGTAAATGTGATTATGTAATCTTATTATCCCCATCCTTTGCACAAAAGGGCACATATTGTACATGGCATCTGCATTTGATTCTTTCTGTTCATACACCTTAGGGCCATTTCCATGTCAGTGCACAGACAGCTTCCTCATTCCTCTTTATGGCTGGTTATGCCACACAGGTATGGTTGTCCCTAAATGTTTGCTATTCCAAATACTGCCGCCATCCTTAACATTGGGATATATGCAAGTATGCGGGGGGGCGGTAAGGGTGGGGGAAATTCCCAGAAAAGGGATTGCTGAGCCACGGGCTATATGCTTCTGTGTTTCTGATAAATAGTGAAATAGCACCAAATTAACTACCATAAGTCTTTCTTTTCCAACATCTTCCCCAGCCAAGGGTTGCCAACTATGATAAATGAAAAATGTCTTTCCCATGTACTTATCATTGCCATTTTTGTTATGATTGAAGTTGACAATATTTTCATATGTTTAAGAGCCATTTGTATTTCCTTTCCTATGAACTGTTTGTTTATACTTTATCAATCTTTCTATTGCTTGCTGGTCTTTCTCTTGCTGATTTCTGGAAACACTTTGTCTATTTGGACGTTAGCCCTTTGTTATGTGAGCTTTGGGGGGGTACTTTTATATTTTTGTTTTGGTTTCTTATTGTGGTTCATTTTTTAAGAGACAGGGTCTCCCTATGTTGCCTAGGCTAGCCCCGGACCCCTGGGCTCAAGCTGCAGCTTCCTGAGTAGTTAGGACAACAGGTGCACACCACCACGCCGAGCTATGAGGCTCGTGTATGTGATAGAATGCATCGATCTTAAAAGTAAATATGATGAATTTTGACAAAGGTATTTACTGCATACCCGTTTCCCAAGTTAAGATATAGAATATCTTCTTTTTGTCCAAAATCTTTCTCTTGAAACTTTCTAGTCAAAGCCTCAATGGGTAACAATTGTTCTGAATGGTATCACTAATGATCAGTTTTGACTGTTTTAAAATTCATATGAGTGGAATGATACAGTATAGTATTTGGCTTCTTTCTCTGAATATAGTGTTTTTGAGATTCACTCATGTTTTATGTCAAACAAGAGTTCATTGTTGTTTTGTTTTTAGTAACACTCCATGGTACGAATATACTTTATTTGCATTATCCCTTCCCATGCTGATGGAAAATCAGGTTGTTTCCAGTTATGGGCTGTTACAAATAAAACTTCCAACAATACACAAGTCTTTTGTGCACATATATTAACATTTTTCTTGTGTAGATACCCAAAAATGGAACGCAGGACAGGTCACAGGACAGGTGTGTGTTTAAACCGATTAGAAATGGTTACTGGTGCAAACGGATCCTGAGAGTTCTGACTGCTCTGCACCTGGTACTGTCGGACTGGGTACTTAGCAGGTGTCAAACACGTGGATGCTGACTGATCGCCCCACTCACTGGCACTTACAACTTTGCTGTTTCCTAAACATCGCTAGGTTTGCATTTGGCCCTCTGTAATTGGGCCACGTCATCAGTTGCGTTTGACCCTTTCTTTGGTGCCTAACGCAGTGTTCAAAATGTAGCAGGATTTTAGTATAGTCCATAGGTTGATTCTTCTCCTCATAATCCCTATATAAATATGCCAAATTTGGAGACAGCCCACTTAAAACTCAAGGTTATGCCCAGGCCTCACATGCAAGGCCGGCACAGAAGCCTGCTGTCGTTACTGAGAAGGAGCAAGGTGCTTCTACTTAGAAGGCATCCAGGCCATGTCAGACAACTGGAATTTGTCTATCTCTGGGGATAGTTTGGGTGCAGAGATTAAAATTGTTATTATGCACTTAATTCCTATAAACCTCCTGACTTTTCTAGCATGTGGCTTGTTCTCTCGATGCTATCAAATAAAGAGCAGCGGGAACAGGCAGCAACTGCAAGAGCAAAAGGTGTGATTTTTCCCTTGCTCCCGGGCAGTGGGGGAAGGGGAGCAATGGGGACACTGGAGGGAAGCCTGGTCCTTTCCTCCCGGTGCAGCTCTCTCCTCCTGGACCCACGGCCTCACGCAGGGCAGGGGACAGAGAGAGGACTCTTCCCCCGCACACTCAAACCTCTGTGCAAAAGTCTGCAGAGGGAAGTGGCAGACTCTTTGGACCAAAATAGATATGCATGTCTGTCCACCAGCCGCCAGAGGTTGTGATAACGTCAGTGTGCATAAATAAGCCTCGCACACCTTCTGTGAGAATCGTGGTAAGGGACGCTTTCTTTAAAAAATATTTGAGATGAAATGAATACATTATTTTTCAAAATGAGGCATTAAAAGAAAACCTTTTGCAATAACCAGATATCGGGAGGGAAAGCCAAGGGAGATGCCAAAGGAGTTGTTGTGTGCCCGTGTGGGGGACAGAGGGCAGGACACTGCTGGCTGTGGGAAGGACCCACCCGTCTTGGGGGAGAGGAGAGACCCGGGGAGCCGAGGAGCGGGAGCAGACACGACTAGTCTACACCAGCAAAGGCTCTGGCACCGGAAGCCGGTGAAGAGGCGACCACAGTAACCCAGGGGACAGCGGGGGCTGCACCGGGAACACCGTGAATCCGTGAGCCGTGGTCTTCTCAATTTACTCTGAAGGTGGGATGTGCAGGATTTTCCGAGCAATGGCGCGAGGACGCAGGAGAGTGGCGCTGCCACCCCTGAGGGGCAGCCCTGGGCGCGGCGCGGGAGGACGGGCTGCGCCGCAGGCCCGGAAGGTCAAGGTGCCTTCGACGTGTGCCTGGCAGACCCGCCGGGAATCACGGCGAGTGTGGAAGGGTGGGAAGGGAGGGGAAGGTGGGAAAAAGGACAAGAGTTCGTAACAACGATCAGGATAAAAAGGAACGAAGGCCTCACCTGCTTTCAGACATTCTAGAAAGATCAAATTCTGTAAGTTGGCCTCTTTCCAGCTCCCGAACCTCCTCTAGAAAAGACTTGTCGCAGGTATTTTTAATCCTGTACCAAGCGGGAAAGACAAAAAGAACGTAACACATGAGCTTTACCTGCTGCAATGACTCCTTTCTCCCCGCTTAGGTGGCAGCTAGGCGTCCTTGGGCTGCGGGCGACCCGGTGGACGGCGAGGCAACCCGCGCTTCCCCCCTGTGCGGCCCGCGCACTCCTCCTGCAGGCTGAGCTCGTTCCCGGGCAGCGCAGGGCGGAGCTGGGCGGCGCACGCGAGCAGCCCGCCGTCCCAAGCACTGCGGCCTCGCCTCCACGTGCAGCTGCGCGTGTGTCTAGGCTGCAGGAGGCCCTGGCTCCAGAGGGTAGGCCTGCCCGACCCCAGCCAGACGGGTGTAGTTGAAGATTCACAGGACTGAGACATGATTCCATATGGCTTTTTCTGCCATCGTCACTGTTTGGGAATCTTGATGCGTAAGTTCAGCTTCCTCTGTGTGCTGACTCTTGTCCTTACTTCAATCGGAGAGCCCTGGGGCTAGTGGTGCCATTTATGGCAATTACAATGGCAGAGTGGACTCTCCGTGTGTCAGGTGTCAGGCCTGCAGACTCTTGACTTGAAACATACAAGGCGACCCAGATGGATGCTCACCCTGTCACTGGCGTCTAAATCTACACTCAGGCATTCATCATTCATCCACTCATGCATTCTGTAAATATATTTCTTGAGCTGCCATTAGGCGCCAAAGCAAAAACAGACATCTCTACTTTCATAAAGTTTCCAACACACAGGGGCAGGCAGACGACAGATAAGCAGACAAGTGAGCAAGGCCAGAGGGGACGGGTGCCGTGGAGGGGACCCACAGGGTCCTGTGACAGCACAAGGCAGAGGTAGGGGCTTGTCGAGGCTAGCATCAAGGGCTGCTCTGAGGAAG
>NW_012148686.1:476298-478079 GCF_000956105.1 Propithecus coquereli | reverse complement strand
CTTAAGGCCTGTGATGTCTCTCTTTTTGCATTGTATTTATCTTTTGCAATCCTCTCTGGCTAAAGTAAAATAATGAGCAAATATATAAACATAAACAAATATAACATAAACATAAACATAAACAAATTAACCCTTTACCATTACCAAGCTCTTCTCACAATTGATCACAAGGTTTACCTACCATCAAGACTTATCAGGGAATTACGGACGGGAAGTATTTTCACAAAATAAAAAGGAAGGAAAATCAGCTAGCCAAAAATGGTTTAGGTCTTGGGGAAAAAAAGCCAGACTTTATTTTAAAGGTTCCAAAGTTCGTGATTACTCATCATGAAAAAGCTCTGATTGGTGTATGTTCATCTCAGGGCACTTTTGGACATCACAACCCAAAGAAAGGTCAGGAATAACAAAGGAGAACATTTTGCAGAGCAGCTGAAGCAGAGGCACAGGGCATGTTTGCGGTTTATCTAAAATGAGCAGTTTTTGTGTTACGGAAAGAAAGCTATAGAGAAAGTACAGACATCTAACACCAATGAACATTTTAATATGGAAAACTGTGCTCTGGTTTATTTTAAACTGGGAGGCTTCTACATGTCCTAGGTCAATAGAAGCTCTGATCCCCCACGGCCCCAGCTCTGCGGCCAGGAACGCCCTGGTGCCGAGTAAAGGCCTTTCTGGCTGTGCACCCAGATTGAAGGTGCCAAATAATGGAAAACGGCTTGTTTGGGGATTTTTTGGTTATGATTGTTTTTAATGAACAAAATTTCATATCTAGTAATGCAAAACTGAGTTCATAGTTGTTCTTTAAATTAGAAAGTGTTTCTCCCCAAATGGCAGAAGTTATCAAATAGAGAAACAATTTTATCTTAGGACAGAAGTGTTTACATTTCAAAGAGGGATGAGACCTGGAGCCATGAAGATATTCCAGGAATTGTAACCTTAGAGACACGTGTTTCTCACGTGTTATCTCACCGCTGGAGACATATTTACATTCCAAAGGGTACAAACCCAGGATCCTTCTTCCTGCATTTCCCAAGGAGATTTTTTTTTTTTTCCATTAGGAAGCAATGTTTCCCTCCTTTCCCAGGAAGGGAGAGGGGACAGCTGTCATTCTCCAACAGACTCCCAAGTTCGTATTTTTTGAGTTCCTCTCCTGCAGTGCGATCTTGGCACCTGCAGGCCTGTCTGTCCATTCCTCATTCTATCACCCAAGAAGGGGGAGAGATTGGGGTGAGGAGAACCATTGTGACTGTTGTCCTGGGTAATAACAGTTATCTCTGCCTCTGAAACCTCATGTCGACCCTCAGGATAATACAGGTAAACATAGATATTACGAATCTATCAGTACTTTCGCCCCATCTCCCATTGCTAACTTTGGTTGACAAATTAATACCGGCATGAAGAGTTCTTCAAAAGGCTTTTTAAACTCTTAGGCAAGACAATTCTTGAGAGTGGAATGAATGAAAAGACCGTGCACATGTGCACAAGCAAACACACATACACACACACACACACACACATACAGGAGAGGGAGGAGGAGGAGAGAAAGTCAGGGGAGGGGAGGAGGACAAGAAAGAAAATCTGATGTATTTGTTGGGAAACTTTGGGAAAGATTCAGTTCTCCACTTTGTAGTCTACAGGTAATTATGTTTGCTCTGATATGTAGAGAGATTAGGGAAGAGCTGGACACTGAAAAGCAAAATTAATATTATCCCTTCCAGTATATGTCCTTCTCTGTTCATTAACTAGTTTGAAATTTATAATATATTAGAGCTTTGTTGTTT
>NW_012148686.1:471367-474588 GCF_000956105.1 Propithecus coquereli | reverse complement strand
CTGCCAAAACTCCACAGGGTCTCTGTCTCTGCCAGTTTTGTTAAGTTGTATTTTTTTGTGGAATTTTTCTATTTACACAAGTTTACTAATTTGTTGTGGAAAGTTATTTGTAATGCCCTCTCATTATATTTTTGATGTTTGTGTTATTTTGGGTTAGCCAAGAAGAAGACACCAAGACAGGTTCACATGAACAAGAGATTCACTGGGGGAAGGAGTAGGAGAAGGCAGGGAAAGCCTTCAGACCATGTTGCTGGTCTGACACCTGTGCAAAGAGAGAGGGACGGAAGAAGGCCCGAGTAGGAGGAATCCTGCATTGTAGCACAGTGCCAAGACACATTTGGCTAGTCTGATGGGGTGTCCTCAGTCAAAGTCGCCCACTGGAGGAGAAGTCTGTATCCCTAGAAGAGATCTGCCTTAGTGCTCCATGCTCAGTCCTTGCCTAGAGCAGCCTCCCTGTGAGCGCAGGGGTGAGTCCAGAGGGGCTGAAGCTGCGGCAAGTAGCCAGGGATGCTCCTCAGGGCTGCCACAGTGTCTGCTGTTGTTAATGGTGTTTATTCTCTTCCTTTTTTTTCTTAATAATCTTGCTAGGGGTTTATCAGTTTTATTAGACTTTTCAAAGAACCAACTGTGGTCTTTGTAGATTTTCCCCACTGCGAAACTGTTTCCTATTTCATTGCTCTCTTATTATTTCCTTTTTTTGATTTTCTTACACATTTGCTTCTCTGTTATTTTTCTAGTGTTTTGAGCTGGAAGCTTAAGTCATAGATTTTTTTGGCCTTTCTTCTTTTCTAACACATGCATTTAAGGCCATAATTTTTCCTGTGAGAAATGACTCAGCTGGATACCACTAGTTGGCTATGTGTTTTCATTTACATAACCTCCACTTGGCTCTTTGTCAAAGGTACCTCAGTGTTTGTTCTTTGGTAATTTAAGTTTGCATCTTTTCCTTTTTAATTAATTATTTTTCAGATGGCTTTTTATCTCCTTATCTCCAGTTCTTGGGGAATAAATTCTTCTACTATGTGTTACATGATGACTGTCTAAAGAATCCTCCTGTCTTCAGTAGAGGTTTTCTTCTTCTGTGGGAACACTTTGTACCTGGAAAAGTAAAGCCCCTGGGGGTAGCTTTATAATGACTTTTTGGGAAGAGTCCAAGGCATTTCACCAAAACCTGGATTACTTTTGGTGTTACTGTATTTGCTTGGGATTCCTGCGGCATGTGCAGTACTTACGTTGACACTCTGGTGTGGTCAAGCTTGGGGAAAGGTATTTCTATTCATATTTCTCTCAGAGACTTAGAGTGTAGAACTCAAACAGGTGACAAGCTTTCTGATGCTTTTGGGCAGAGTGAATGGTGATTTTTCTTCTCCCCTCTCAAGATGGAGCAACAACACTTTGTGGCTTCCGGATTACTGTAGTGGCCTCGTTTCCCTCACAGATGCCAAAGACATACATCCTACCCCAAAGATACTGCTGAACTCCAGCTCCCCGTCTCTCAGTCCCACGTCAGTACCCAACGCACCCTGCACTGCCAACATCAGCTCATGTTTTTTATTCTGTCACTGAGTCCCCCTTCATTTGGGGGACTTTGGGAGTCCTTTATATGTTGAGATCACCTACGTATACAAAATCACTGTAAAATATTTCATCCAGCACATGTTTTTAGTATGTGTACTCATTTCTGCTGAGATCCATGTTACCAGAAGTTACACGGTGCGCCAGTGTTTACACAGCAATTCTGAGATGAGTGAGGACTAGTCAGAGGGGTTGGATAAGAAAGAGAATATCCAAAATCCTAAGAAAATAAGGAGGTGAAGATGTGAAAAAGTAGACACAAGTTCTAACTGAGAGGTCCAATTCCCATTGGATTTGACTGCAAGTGTTTAATTGTAACTTTTGGCAAAGCAATTTTAGAAAAGTGATAGAGGCAAAAACCAGATTTTAGCAGTTTAGGAAAGAACAGGACTTGGGAAGTACGGAGAGCAAGCGGACGCTTCTTTTAAAATATCTAGTAGAAAGCGTAGTGAGAGCAAACGGACGTTCAGGCACTTATTTTTGGATTAGAAACACTTGATAAACCATCAGTAGCGAGACAGGACAGTCCTATTTTGGACTATTCCAATTGCTTATCTCCTCAGCTTCAATTATCTACAAAACATTGGTAATTTCCACCCTATCTACATTTTGGACTGATTATGAACTATGTAAAGACAGCTTCCAGTGTGGCACTGAGGCCTATCTTTAAAATATTCTGATAGGATAACTCCACCTTTCCAGCCAGTGCTCTCAATTCGGTTCTCACCAGGTGCATTCCAGCTCAGACTGCAGTTGGAATCATCGTGCTGTGAGGCTTCACACATAGACCTTCTTGCGACAAATCAAATAAGCAAATATAAACTCAGGTGATCTTCCCCACAGCTCTTGTTTACCTTTATTCATCGGTTGGTTCACTTATTCCTTACAACTCCTCTAGAAGACTGACTGGAATACGCTCAAGAAATCTTGAGAGCACACGACGTGTTGAAATGTTCACTGAGTTCAACAGAATAAAAGAGTCAGCTGAGCTCCAGCGTCCAGTAGAACGATTTCCTTAATGAGTAATCAGAGTGGATGAGAACGTCATCTCTTCCTTCTGTTTCAACCTATTAACTTTAATATTGACCCTAATTAAAATATAGATTGACTTCCTGACCTATGCATGGATCTGCGTCACTAGTTCTATCTTTCTATGTATTTCACAAAGCCGAGTCCTCTTGTCACTCAAATACAATCCCAAGTAGCTCGAATCAAAATTATGATTCAGGAATATTGAGACCTTTGACTTTTATATGGAAAACAAATGTAAACCAACTTGGGTAACTTCAGCATGGCTGGAGTTATGTGCAAAAGCTCTGCTTGTCACACTGGACAAGGAAATGAGGAATTTCTGGCATGCTGTGTCAAATCAGGGAGGAAAACCTTTTCTCTGAAGTGTGCGTGATGAAATCGACAGAGCTTCTCTACGTAAACATATTGTATGTCTTTGCTGGCAATTCCTGGCAGTTCTGCTAAGGCTAAGAAGGCTTTTTATTGAATAGAAATAGAAACAAATGAAAGGAAGAAATTAGATGAATGTCTTTGAAACAAATGTGAAGGAGTTAGTTCTCACTCTTTCTAGATTTGAGTATATTTAAGAACTGAAACAGTAAATACCATTAACATCCTGGAACCAGAAACAGGTA
>NW_012148686.1:468381-470022 GCF_000956105.1 Propithecus coquereli | reverse complement strand
TGTTCTTATGTGGAGATATCTATAATCTTTCAATTACTTGAGATTTGAGACTTTCTGGCTAACATACTTATCAGGATATTTTGCTGTGCACTCAAGAAACCACGAAAACAACAGTACCGAGCCATGTGGCATTCAGTGTCTTTAGGGAAAATGGTCAGCTCTCAATCAGAAGTGGGTCATACAATTGATGAGTTATTTAACGAGACTACCTGCTTCTGTCTGCTTATTAACACAAAACTTTCTTCAGGAAAAAAGTCCGAATAGAAATAATTGAGAGAAAAATCTGACCGTAACTATTTGTCCTGTGTCTATACATAGCTCTGAAACAATGACATAAGCTGAGATTCTTAGATCAACAGAACTATGCACAGGAGCCTGGCAGCGACTTTGGCTGGAAGATCACTGCCCGTGTCTGGGTCTGGGAGCTTGTGCCAAATTCTACAATGGCAAATGCTAAGGAGGTGACTCCTGTTTATCTGATCTGCTGCTTTGAGCTAGCAGAGGAATGCTAAGGACATGCCTAGAAGACCTGTGTCCTGAACTTCTGGCTATGCTGGGTGCAGATTTATTTTTTCATTTATTAGCAATATACCAATATATCAATTAAGCAATTAGCTACACTAGATGATTTCTCAATGGCTCCATGATTTCATCCTATTAGGCTGCTCATTAATTAATTAATTATGTCTGAACAATAAAAGTATTAAGGGGAAAAAACCCAATCTGCCATTCCTCTTTCTATTTCTCAAGGTATTTCTTGATATGTGTCTATGAGGCACCTTCAAAGGCCATTTTCCAAGCTCCTTAAAAGTACCTGTTAGTCAAACAATTCCTCTCTGGTTACAGGAAACAGAACTGGTGGGGGGCTCTCCCTGGGATCCCCCAGGAGATGCTGGAGAAGGTGACCAGCTCAAAACTGGGGATTTTAAACTTTCAAAAACTTCAGTGTTTTCACGTAACTCTTCCCTCGTAGTCGACAACTGCGTTGGCTGTAAGGTTGGGCATGTCTGCATGGTTCAAGGGGTCTTTTCAGACGGGTCTCTGTCGGGAGGATCCCCATGGGGATGGTGGCCAGACACTGTGCTGCTCTGAGAGGTATTTTGTTATCTCTCTTCCTGGGCTCGTTCCCTGCACTTAAACGGTCATTTCCCGCATCCTCCTCTTCCCCAACGAAGCAGCAGGGGAACCCTCTTCCACCACCCCCACCGGGCAGAGGAGCTTAAGAGCAAAAGTGAGAAGCAGTCCCTTCCCTTCCTTGAGTTCTCCGGCTCCTTCTTAATGCTCTGGGGCTGGAGGTGGGAGCCTGGTGTGTCTGGGCCAGGACACAGACCTACCCCTGCTTTTTGCTAAGTTTGCTATGGATTTGGAATAAATAAATAAATATACATGAATAAGTAAATGAGATTCACTATAAGTGATCATGGATCTAAGAAACACTCTTATTAAAGGAAATTTAACAATTAAAAGGAAAAAATAGTTTCATTTCCTTTAAGTTATAGAAAATAATTGTTTCTATATTTATGTCACATTAATGTGATACAATACCACACTTACAATCAGTATGCCTTAGGAATTACTAATAAAATATTTTTGTTTAAAAATCCTCGGTTCCAACTTAGTGTTGATGTCCAGTTGGGCAGA
>NW_012148686.1:462679-464171 GCF_000956105.1 Propithecus coquereli | reverse complement strand
TTAGTAAAGTTACAGGATATAAAATCAACAGCAATTCTATATACTAACAGTAAAGAATCTGAAAAAGAAACCAAGAAAGTGATCCCATTTATAATAGCTACAAATAAAATAAAATACCTAGGAATAAACTTAACCAAAGAATTGAAAGATCTGTATAATGAAAACTATAAATCACTGATGAAAGAAATTGAAGAGGACACAAAAAAAAGGAAAGATATTCCATGTTCATGGATTGGAAGAATCAATATTGTTAAAATGTCGACACTACCCAAAGCAATCTACAGATTCAATGCAATCCCCATCAAAATACCAACAACATTCTTCACAGAAATAGAAAACATAATCCTAAAATTTATATACAACCACAAAAGACCCAGAATAGCCAAAGCCATCCTGAGCAAAAAGAAGAAACCTGGAGGAATCACATTGCTTAACTTCCAATTATGCTACAGAGCTGTAGTAACGAAACAGTATGATACTGGCATAAAAACAGACACATAGAGACCAATGGAACAGAATGGAGAACCCAGAAATAAATCCACATACCTATAGTGAACTTATCTTTGACAAAGGTGCCAAGAATATACATGGGGAAAGGACAGTCTCTTCAATAAATGGTGCTGGGAAAACTGGACATCCATATGCAGAAGAATAAAACTAGACCCCTATCTCTCGCCATATACAAAAATCACATCAAAATGGATTAAAGGCTTAAATCTAAGATCTGAAATTATGAAACTTCTAAAAGAAAACATTTAGGTAAATTCTTCAGGACATTGCTCTGGGCAATGATTTCTTGAGTAATACTCCCAAAACACAGGCAACCAAAGCAAAACTGGACAAATGGGATCATATCAAGTTAAAAAGCGTCTGCACAGCAAAGGAAACAATCAACAAAGGGAAGAGGCATCCCACAGAATGGGAGAAAATAATGGCAAATATCCATCTGGGAAGGGACTAATAACTGGAACATACAAGGAGCTCCAGCAACTCAACAGCAAAAAAAAATCAAATGATTCAATTAAAAATGGGCAAAGGATCTGAATAGGCATTTCTCAAAAGAAGACATACAAATGGCCAGCAGGTGTACGAAAAAATTCTCAACCTCATTAGTTATCAGAGAAATGTAAATCAAAACTACAATAAGATATCATCTCGTCCCAGTTAAAATGGCTTTTATGAAAAAGACAGGCAATAAAGGATGCTGGCAAGCATACGGAGAGACAGAAACCCTCGTACACTGTTGGTGGGCATGTGAATTAGTGCAACCACTATGGAGAACAGTATGGAGGTTCCTCAAAAATCTGAAAATAGAACTACCATAAGATCCAGCAATTCCACTGCTGGGTATATATCCAAAGTAGGTGAAATCAGTCTATGGAAAAGATATCTGCACTCCTATGTTTATTGCACCACTATTCATAATAGCCAAGATTTGGAGTCAACCTAAGTGTCTATCAATGGATGAATGGATAAAGAAATTGCGGTACAT
>NW_012148686.1:461303-462629 GCF_000956105.1 Propithecus coquereli | reverse complement strand
GTCAGCCCTCTGTATTCATGGGTCCACATCTATGCAGGCAACTAACCATGGTTGAAAAATATTTCAAAAAAAAAAATTGGTTAGTTACATCAGTACTGAACATGTACAGAATTTTTTTTCTTGTCATTATTCCCTAAATAAAGCTGTATAATAACTATTTACATAGCATTTACATTGTATTAGTAAATTATAAATAATTATAAATAATCTAGAGATGATTTAGAGTATACAAAAGGACGTGCATAGGTTATAGGGACTTGAGCATCCGTGGATTTTGATACCCACGGGCATCCTGGAGCCAATCCCCATGGATGCAGAGGGATGACTGTGCTGCTTATTTCATCTTCTTGTCTTATTACACTGTTTAGAAACTCCACTGCAGTGCTGAAGAGAGGTGATAACAATGAGCATCTTTGTCTTATTGCCAGTCTCAAAGAAAAATCTTTCAATGTTTCTCATTAAGCATGATTTTATCAAAGGTGGGTTCTTAGGGAGCAAGAAAAGTGATATACTGAATGTTATAAATCCTGCTTTTGAAGTAGTCGGCCACAGTAAAATTAAGTACCAAGCAGACTCCAGACGCCCCTGAGTCCAGGCCTTAGTTCCTGGAAGGCATTTCTGGGCCCACCCTGGGCCAGAAGGAAACACACTGCCCTGAAGGGAGGGACCCCATCCTGGCGGGACTCGCCACCTGCTGACCAAACAGCCCTTGGATTTTGAATAAACATCTTAAAAATTTTTTTTTAATAGAAAACTGTCCAAGTATTTTTTCTGATCAGAAGGGAATTAAACTAGAACTCAATAATAAGAGGAACATTGGAAACTATACAAACATATGGAAATTAAACAATATGCTTCTGAATGACCAGTGGGTAATGAAGAGATTACGAATGAAATCAAAAAATTTCTTGAAACAAATGAAAATGAAAACACAACATATCAAAACCTATGGGACACAGTAAAAGCAGGAATGAGAGGAAAGTCTACAGCAATAAGTACCTACATCAAAAAAGTAAAAAGCTTCAAATAAACAACCCAATGATGCATCTCAAAGAACTAGAAAAACAAGAGCAAACCAACCCAAACATTAGTAGAAGAAATAATAAAGATCAGAGAAGAAATAAATGAAATTGGAACAAAAAATACAAAAAAATGAAATTGAAACAAAAATACAAAGGATCAATGAAACAAAAGGGTTTTTAAAAGATAAACAAAATTGACACACAGTTAGCCATACTAAGAAAAAAAGAGAGAAGATCCAAAGAAATAAAACTGGAGATGAGAAAGGAGATATGACAATTGACACTCAGAAATCCCAGGGATTGT
>NW_012148686.1:448045-449538 GCF_000956105.1 Propithecus coquereli | reverse complement strand
AAAAGCAAGAAAAACCAATCTCATAATTAAAGATTATAAAACTATATTACAACAGGAAATGCAAAGTCATATGAGATGCCTCAAACAAACCTATTTTTAAAAGATAAACTTCAGACTGAATCTCAAAATGAAACCAAATTCTATGCTATATACAAGCACACCTAAAACAGTAAGTTGTAAAGTTTAAAAAATAAAAGATGATCAAGGAAAATACAAATTATTAGTAAAAGCATGAGACATGATATTAAGATTAGTTACAAAGAAATTGAGACCAAAAAGAATTAAACGAGACAAAGAAGGATACTTTGTAAAACCAAATGGTACAGTGTAACAGGTAGGAGTATTGGTGCAACAAATAATAAACGTTTCTAAATCACAGATTATGAGAAATAAAAAGGAAAACAGATATGAGAGTAGTAGAAGACTTTCACTTACCTTTCTCAGTCCATGACAGATCAAGAGACAAAAATTAAGCATGACCAAGACTTCTGCTTTCACCCATGAAGAAGTAACAGGGCTTTCTCTCCTACTATAATCAATTAGAAAATTCGACAAAATATATGAAATAACTTTTTTTTTCAGATATTGGGAAAAATGCACCACAGAACTTTGATCTGTGAAAGAGTAAAATATTGAGTCCTACCATCGCTCTTGCTTCATACCTGGAGGCAATTTCTGCACTACTGGGCAGGGAGGGAGAGCCCAAAGAGAGCTCATTTTTGCTGAGTTAAGGAGACATGTTGGACTTTAGAGAGGCCAAGTAGCTGGAACTTGCAGAACAGAATACAGAAACTATCCAAAGAATGACCTCCAGAGATTCACAGAGGCGTCCTCATAAGCCCTTAGCTGAATGTCAATCTGCTTACATGTACTGAGAAATTCCACAAGGCCAGCAAAGAGCAACTACCATGGAAAAACAAATTAATATAGAACTGCAAGCTGAAAAATGGTGAGATCTAATATAGAGCTAGGAATTCCTCCAGTTTCCATAAGGCAAAGTGAAAGGACCTTGTTCAATACATGAAGCATTCAGCAGAGACCCAAAATGGGACAACCTCAGTAAAGGAACTAAATTTGTCCTAGAGTAAATGATACACTAGACTCAACTTCAAAAGAAGAAAAACGAGTTTTGAAAGGATTAGACTGATCCACAGGCAACTTGACTGCTTGCCAAAACAAAGCCCAATTGTTTAAAGGTATGCAACAAAACTACTCAGCAACATAAAATTCATAATGTCCAGCATCCATTATAAAATTATGACATGCAAAAAAAGCGAAAATTTGATCCATAACCAAGAGAAAATTACGAATAGAAGCCAATCCAGAAATAATAGAGATGATAGAATTAGCAGAAGTCTTTAAGGCAAATACTACAAACATGCTTATGAATTTGAAGAAAAATATGAACATAATGAGGGGAGAAATGAAAGAAATGAATAATAACCAAATAGAATTTCTAGAGATAAAAAATAACAACACATGAAAAGAAAATG
>NW_012148686.1:446954-447995 GCF_000956105.1 Propithecus coquereli | reverse complement strand
TATTCCTATCTTCTTTACATTTTTAAAAAATCTCAAATATATATTGGTGGTCTCTGGTCCCAGTTGATACAGAAATTGTGGAGTGCAAATTCCTGGCCCCAATACCGATTCAGATAGTGTACTCATGTACTTGCAGCTCATTTATTCTGTTTTCTCCTGAGTTAGAACCCACTAAAATACTCAAAGCTTATACCCTTTTCTAAAACTACATGAAAGGAAATATTTAGGGCATTTGATTGAAGGAAGCTACAGATAAACATGCGGGTCAGGTTAGACCAGCCGGGAGAATGACTGCCATGGTCTGGATTGTGTATTGACCTAAACTTGGTGAATTTTACTGGGAGTCGGATAATAGTAGGGATGAGAACAACATTGTAATTGACTAGAAAATGGAAGAAAACTACTATATAGGAATGTGATGTTTGGTTATATTGTCCAGATATGTATTCGCAAAGGAGAGAGACAAAGCGCACGTTACACTGGGACAGGAGGAAAACTTCTAGCGTAAGCATAGCAGTGTGAAACAGAGATTCCTTTTCTTCTGGATGTTACACAAAATCAACAATGCAAGCAGAGAAAGTTTCCGCAAAATGCATGTCAGGGAAACAAAGAGACAGAAAAAAAAAATCCATAGATTCAGAAGCTAATGAGGGCTTCCAAAGAGTTAGGTCAGCACAGAAAATGTGCTTGGTAAGTGGTAGCAAAAGTTCTCTGATACAAAGTAACTATGAAACTGATGTAGGGGTGCAGAACTCAGAAAACACTGGCAGAAATATACCCTTTAAAAACACCTTTTTCAAATAGCTGGGACAGTTGACCCTTGAACACCATGGGTGTGAACTGTGCAGGTCCACTTGCGTGAGGATTGTCTTCTAGCTCCGCCATCCCTGAGATGGCAACACCAACCCCTCTTCCCCTCCTCCTCAGTCTACTCGCCATGACAACAAGGATAAAGACCTTTATGATGATCCAGTTTCACTTAATGAATAGCAAATATATTTTCTCTTCCTTATGATTTTCTTCATAGCATTTTCTTTTCTT
>NW_012148686.1:432819-434398 GCF_000956105.1 Propithecus coquereli | reverse complement strand
ATGGCAAGATGGTAAGTTTAAACCTTACCGTATCAATAAGCTCATTCAACGTAAATGCCTTAAATATCTAATTAAAAGGCACATGCTGTCAGATCAGATAACAAAGACTACAAGCTGCCTACAAGAAACACTTCCAAATATGATGACGCAAATAGGTTAAAAGTAAAACAATGAGAAAAGAAACGCCATTCAGACACTAAGAAAAAGCTGGAGTGATTATATTATTATCAAAATAAATTTTAAGAGCAAATAATACTACCAGGAATAACAAAAATCATTTCACAATGATAAAGAGATAAATCAAGAGAATATAAGAACCCGAAATATTTATACACCTAATAACAGAGCTTCAAAAATACATGAAGCAAAACTGGTAGAACTTCAAGGGGAAATAGCAAAATCCACAATTACGGTTGGAGATTTCAGCACCTCTCAATAACTGACAGAACAACTGGACAGAAAATCAGTAAGAAATGCGGACATTTTGAACAAAACTCTCTTCAAATTTGACCTAATACATTTTTTCCACTGAAGACGAAACAGTCAGAAGATAGATGATACTTTGCAACCATAAAATAATTCCCAATACATTTAAAAGGTTTTTTATGTTTCTTCCAGGTGTCTATAATTTTTAAAAGTCTCACAAATGATTGAGATGTACAGTCAGGTTTATTCAAATTTGACAGAGTGCATGTCATTGCTCTCACAGCCTGTAAAATTCTCCTAACTCCCGCACCGAATCTCAACGCCTATGGTATCAGGAAGGAGTCATTCCAAGAGAATCCCAAGAAGCAATGTCTCATCTGAAAGTTACCTCGGTCCCTCTCTCGTCCTTCCTAGGACTACCCATTCCACACCATGCCTCCTGACGCTGCTGAGTGCCCAATCTGTGAGACCACACATGGCACCTTGCTTCTTTTTCACAAGACTTTTGTGTTTTTTTTTCATTTCCCAATACTGTTATTTCTCTTATTTGAACCTTGATCCCCTGGCTACACTACACAGTAACATGAAGATAGCACAAGGCTGCATGCCTTGTGTTTTAAAAATTATTTTTCCTAAAGCATTGGGATGGGAAGAGACCAAAGGTACCTTTGGATCAAGTTAGATGAAAGACCTGCAATAAACTTTCTGTTTACCTTTGTGTTGAAGATCTCCCCTGTCTGAGATATGGTGTAGAGCTGCGGGTACTTGAGCAGGCTCCTCTGACTGCAACATTGTTCGAAGATTCCCAGGGTTAAAGCTGGTAATGAAGTGAAAAGCTACATGGAAAACAAGGATCTATTAAAAAAAGAGCTTTCATTCTGTACCTGAGTTAGTGATATTGCACCAATGTGAATTTCCTAGCTTTGATAAGATGATTATTAAAATTTCATTATGGGGGAAGCTGGGTGAAGGATACATAGAACTCTTAACTATAATATTTTTGCATCTTGTGCTAGGTCTTAAACTCTTTAAAATAAAAATTATTTACAAAGGAACTATTATTGAGTCACATAGATTCAAACAGGTTTAATCAGTCAAATTATGACATAATTTTTCTGATTGATCAAAAAACTTTGATTCAATAACTATGCAA
>NW_012148686.1:431506-432769 GCF_000956105.1 Propithecus coquereli | reverse complement strand
TTATAGCACTTTAAATGTAATTTCATATCATACTTTATATGGTATATTCTGATCCTTTACATTTACACCCTGACTCTGGTCAAAATAATTTTTAACAGACAATGCACAATTTTCTTAAATGAAATCTCAATAATATAAAATTTCTGGCCTCAATCAAACAAGGGTACACATTAGTTAGATGACAGAACAACAAAAACAAAAGGCTTTGCTCTTTCAATTTTAAACATATCAGTTATTTGCATGCTTGCCAGGGAGACTTATAAATAAAGAACTAGAAAAGAATGTGGGAAAAACTTATCTGGTCTGTGACACAAAATTTCCTGAGGTAAGGTAATTTTTAGGAAAGAATGTAAGAAACCAGTTGAAAAACAAAATTAATGTCAGATTAGACACCCTCATGGCTCATGGAACATTGGGTTCAGACAGTACATAGAAAGTTCTCACCTCCACAGTGGACAACACTTATCCCTGGACTTAGCACTGATCCTATCCTGTCTAACAAATCTTAAAAGTCACACTGAAAAGGATCAAACTGTTTCCAATTACCTTGCTTGTGTCCCAGAGAAAAATTTAAGAACATTTACAGGAAAAAAAAATATCCAGCACTTACCTAGGTAAAATTCATATATCAGGCATCCAGTCCAGAAGCATCAGACAAATAAAAGACCAGTAAAATACTACCCAAAATAAGGAAGTAAATAAATGAATCAAATCCAACCCAGAACCAACAGAGATGTTAGAATTTGCGGACAAGAACGGAGAAAAAATTATCATACCTGTATTCTATGTGTTCAAAGTTAAGTAGGAACATGGGAGATATAAAAAATGTTCAAACAGAAATTCTAGGGATCAAAAATGACAATGTGTGAGATAATAAACATACTGAATGGGATTAATAGAAGATTCAACACTGCAAAAGGGAAAATTAATGGCAGATAGACAGTGCAGAAGTAAATTTGAAGACAAAGTGATACAAAAAATACTACAAATGAAATACTGAAAGAAAGAAAGAAAAACTTCTAAAACAAAAATACAGCTTCAAAAAGGTTTTGGACAACGTCAAGTGACCTATGTGTAGTTGGAAGCACAGAAGAAGAGAAGACGGGCCAGAAAAATAAATTTGAAGAAATAACGCCTGACACTTTTTCAAATTTGACATATACTGTAAACCAGGTAGTAAGTATTTTAGGCTTCAAGGGCCTCATAATCTCTGTTTCAACCATTCAACTTTGCTATTGTGGCATTAAAACAGCCATAGATAAT
>NW_012148686.1:430472-431456 GCF_000956105.1 Propithecus coquereli | reverse complement strand
TGATTTCTTTTTCCTTATCGCACTGGCTAGGACCTCCAGACAATGTTGAATAGAAGTGGTAAGAGCATAGATTCTTGTCTTGTTTCTGATCTTGGGAGAACATGTTCATTGCTTCACCATTAAGTGTAATGTTAGTTGCAGGGTTTTGGTAGAAACACTTTACTAACGCTCCTCAGGAATGAGAGGCAAATCTCTCAAATAATTTTATGCATCTATCAAGATTACTATATGATTCATCCTTTTTAATCTATTAACATAGTGGATTGTATTGATTGAATTTTAATAGTGTGTAGAAATGAATAGTTTCAAACTGAATAAATATGTTATACCATGTTATAAAATCCAACAAATCAAAAGCAATTGCCAAGCTGAATAATAAATTACAAACAAATAATAATTCTGCCTTGTACAGAAACATGTAGTGTTTTCAAAGCTCTTAACAGTTAACCACTAATACAAATCTCCAAAGCTTAACTTAGAGTTGGAAGGTAAGTTTCACAGCAAGGTAATTTTAACCTCCATTTACATTCATTTTAATATATTACTAAGATGTTTACTCTATGTCATGATGGTGCTTTCCAGTGTTTGCAATTTACAGTTTCAATTTGTATAGATGTAATTCACTGACATAAGGGACAGTTCTTATTATACAAACCATCCATAAAAAGGAAAATAAAATCCACCTCACATAGAACTCTGAACATGGTATGACTTAAAACAGATTAATGCAACATGGTTTTTAATATTTTAGCTATTTCCTAAACACCAGCATGTAAACTTGCCTATTTAATATATGAGAGCTACAACTTTATTCACTGAGAAATTATGCATTATTAATAATTTTCTTCAATCATTTTCCTCATTTTAACTTAAAAATCTAACGACTTGGCCAGGCGCGGTGGCTCACGCCTGTAATCCTAGCACTCTGGGAGGCCGAGGCGGGCGGATTGTTTGAGCTCAGGAGTTCGAAACCAGCCTGAGCAA
>NW_012148686.1:421238-429487 GCF_000956105.1 Propithecus coquereli | reverse complement strand
ACTGGTAGACACATCTCCAAGTACCCTCAGAGCGTTACAACTTCTTGAATGAAATATTAGCAAGATTAAAAGGACAGACTAAATTTCAAACTAGTAAAAAAAAAACCGCTCAAGTGTCACATTCAGTTGTCACATCGCTCACTGACATGACAACAGATCCGGCTTCAGTGGCTCTTCTGCGCACCCACACCCACGGCCGCCACCCCCGCCGACCACTTCGCAACACCGGCCATCGGGTCGGGGGCGGCCTTCTCCAGGCCAGCTTCAAATAGATTAAAAAATGTAATTTCTAATTTTACAGAAATGCTTGTTCAAAAAATATTTTCTCTCACTCCCTCATCTCCTATGCCGAAGGATGTATGGTTTTTTTCCCCAAGCTAAATCTGAACCCTCAAAATTGATTCCAGACAGAAAATCTCTGCAAATTAAATCAAAAACAAAAAGAGAAAAATTATACTTTTTATATGTGTGTGTGTGTGTGTGTGTGTGTGTATACACACATACACTGATCGAAATGCTCCAGCATTTAAAAATCACATTAGAGATGAATTTTGGGATCCTACTGCTCACAACTCCAGAATCCATAATGATTTACGGACGTACTTTTTCCTATTTCCTTCCTGGCTATCTGCTCCCCTCCAAAACAGTTCAGTGTAGCCACGGCTCAAGTTTAATGGGAAGAGAGAGACGTTTGTGAACAGTTATTGATTTATTTCACTTTGGTGACCTGGGTGGCGCGTATCCCTCTTTGCCATTATGTGGCATCACTCCCCGAGGTATAGTCCTATGGCTGAACTGGCGTCTCTGTTCCCCGATTTTTCCAGCTGCTGCCCTGCGAATGGCATTGCCTCGGAAGCCGGAATAACCCTTACTAGTCCCTGCTTCTGGCTTCTCGTGGTTTCTCAACAGACTTCTCAGGAGCTCCGTTCTCCTCGTTTTTGGTGGGAGACACTGCGTTGGAGCGAAGTTCCCATAGGGGCTGCACAAGAACTGAAGATGGCTCTCTGGGGGGCTTCTGGCACACTTCAGCATGACTAGCTTTCGGGGTTCCTGTAGGGCCACGGCTGCAGCAGCATTTATGTTACCATTATGTGGTGAAGCAGTATTTGCTCTTGACGGCTTGTGCAGCAGTTGGGGAAGAAACTGGTTGAGAACATCCGTCTGAACAGTGGAATCCTCTGTTAAATTAATCCTCTGTGATCCATTTCTTGCTGAGTTGCGCTTAACGCAGGAAGCTCGGCTGCACGTGGGGGACCGGTGCTCACGCTGAGTTGCTGGGCAGACATGCAGCCTGTCTGCTCATCCTCTGCAGGCACTGGGCAACCAACCCTCAACTCTTTATTATCCTTCTCTTTGTAGACATCTTTCACAGCATCAGACATCCTATTCTCCAAAACAAGTTCACCTGGCATCCTTGATGACCTTCCAGGTAAGGAGGAAAATTTGAGGCTAGCAAGTCAACCTTAGGTGCTGGAGCCTTTGCTTCAATTGTTGAAAGATGGCGTCTTGGGATCCTGTCATCTTCTCATCATCTTCGACCTCTGAAAAGAGTTCTCCTGCCCCTGTCATAATCCCCATTCTGTTCCATCTGCAGAGCGGGAGTCTCCTTTGTCAGGTAAGTTTGCTCCCCATGCCCTGCTACTGCAGGGTTATACTGTTCAGCTGGAAAGTTCCTTGAATTCCATCTGTTCAACTGTCCCTTCCCCAACAACACAGAGCCCTCTGTTGAGTGTTCTGAACCACTGGATGACTTAAAATGAGGCTTCGCACGATTTTTTTGGAATGGTCGACCCATATTCATGGCAGCAGTATTTGTTTTATAAGACCCCGGTGAATTAAAGCTATTCGTAAAACCACCATTGGGAAAGGGAGCCAGTGGTGTTTCCAAGCAAGGTGCAGGACTTGGAGACCAAGACTGAGGCACAATACTATAGACCGAGCACTGCTGATGAGGACCACGTGCAGGCTGCATAAAGACTGGTGAGTGTGAATGGGCTGGCTACACGCTAGAATCCACTAGTCAATAACCACTCCTTAGCAAAAAAATGTATAGATGGCTTTTATCCTTGCCATGATTGGCTTGCCCTGAAATGTTTTAACTTCTTCTCTTAAGTATTTAAAAGCCTGCCATGCATCTGTGCCTGACTGGAAAGTGATATGCCAGTTGCTATGTGTGCAGACTCACAGCTTATCACTTTGGGGCAGTTTTCATTTCTGAACAAAGCTTTCACTTCCTCTATTGGTGTTGTTTCAGGAATCTCTCTAAGAATCACAATACAATGATTATGACTTGGTCTCACTTTCTCACCCTTCTCACCAACTTGTACCATGGGAGAAGATCTCAACACTTCAAGAATTAGATCAGGATCTGTGGTCAGCTTTTTTATTTCTTCCATGTTGCCAACTGTCCAAATCAGGATGAACTGATCACTATCCATTTGAGCTATCAAGTAATGATCCTCTGACAAATTTTCTCATGAGAAACAAAGTTCTAATTGTTTCTTCAGACATTCTTTTAAGTCTTCTGTAGACATTGCTGAATTGCTTTCTCCAGAAACATCGTATATTTGGTAACTCAGATCTTCTGGTCCTAAAACCATTCCATCAGTTGATTCTTCAATGCCTGTAACATTTCTTGTGGTTTCACAAGATGAAGAATACATTACTTCATACTCCTTACACATATCTTCTGACAGCTCTGTATTACGCCACCGGAAAGCAACATGTAGGGCTGGAGGGAGGAAGGTGAAATGCGCAGGTAACATCTAAAAGAACTGGATTAAATCCTAATGCCAAAATATGGCAAGAAATTCCTCCTGGAAGCATAATGCCACCCTGATAACTAATGGAACTGACAGCTGTTGGCAAGAAACAGCAGCCACATTAGAATTTCTTTTTTCTTTCAGAATGTTAAAGATATTCCAGTGTCTTCTGGCCTGTATGGTTTCTAATGAGAAGTCTGTTTTTATTCTTTCTAAATTAAATTTTTTTTAGAGACAGGGTCTTGCTCTGTCACCCAGGCTGGAATGCAAATGGCCTGATCATAGGTCACTGCAGCCTCAAACTCCTGGGATCCTCCTGCCTCAGCCTCCAGAGTAGCTAGGACTACAGGCCTATGCCACTATGCCTGGCTAATTTTTAAGTTTGTTTTTAGAGATGGGGTCTTGCTCTCTTGCCCAGGCTGGTCTCCAACATCTGTCCTCAAGCGATCCCATGCAAGCATTCTGTTTTTCACTTTCAATACAGTATTCAATAAACTACATGAGATGTTCACAACTTTATTATAAAATAGGCTTTGTGTTAGATGATTTTGCCCAAGTGTAGGCTAATATAAGTTTTCTGAGCACGTTTAAGGTAGGCTAGGCTAAGCTCTGATGATTGATAGGTTATGTATATTAAATGCATTTTCACTTATGATGGGTTTATTGGAATGTAACTCCATCAAAATTTGAGGAGCACCTATATTTGTGCTACCTGCTAAGTATACAAATGATTGACTTAGAAACACTTCTGAGACATAAACAGTGAAGAATGTCACTAAAGTCTGCAAGCTGTCAGATAAGAGATAAAAAATGCTTACCACATTGTACAAGCTGATGTACCAACGTTCAAATATAATCTGCCCAGAAAATCCATTAACAAAAGCGAACCAAAGCTGAAAGACAAGAAGCCAAGTGAAACATTCTATCAATGTTTTATTATATAATCCATACATTGAAAAGAAGTGGTACAGAAAAGGGACCCCTTCAGCTGGCTGAGCTCCTAGAGAATAATCACTGAGGGGGCCATACAATTGTTCCTTCATAAATCATGAGTTGCAAATACCACATACCACTGATATTTAAAAAATATTGACGTACTTTGGTAACTAATGACATACATCTTTATATTTCTTGAATTTCTTGCAAATGTCATTTGCAAAAAAGTCTCCCAAATCAAGTAAAAAATGTCTGTATTTGTAACAAGTAACAAACTGTATGTCTTCCACAGACACAGTTATCTCAAATATCCCATCTATAGTACAGTGTGTTAACAGTAATGGCCAGCAGATATGGGCCACACATATACCAGGCACTATGATGTTAAATACATTATCATATTTAATCCTCATAAGCAATATTATAAACCAGATATTATTATAATCTCATTTTAAGAATCATGAAAACCGAAGCTCAGGGAGATTAAATCAGCCACTCAGGTCACACAAAGAATAAGCAGCAGAGACGGGATTAGAGCCCAGATCCATATGACTCATGGCCTGTACCCTAAACTCACATGTTAGGGATGATTTACTAAAATGCGTCATTAATGATAAGCCTTTTCACATAGTTAAAATTGTAAATTAGGAAAAGATCTTCTTTGGTCACATTTCATAGTTTGGGATTATGAAGCTGGGAACCTCAATTCCCTCTTTTTAACTATAAGAGGTAGTCCTTATTTATTTTATTTCAAAATATTAAAGGGGTACAAATGTTTTAGGTTACATGGATCACTTTTGTAATGCTTGAGTCCTGGCTAAAGGCGGGCCCATCACCAAAAGAGTGATCATAATACCCATTAGGTAGGTTGTTGTCCATCCCTTCCTCCCCCTTCCCCCCGGGTTGATTTACACTGAGTTTTACTTCCATACGTACACGTGTGCTCATCAGTTAGTTCCAATTATGAGTACGTGCAGTGTTTGTTTTCCATTCTTGAGACACCACACTTAGGAGAATGAACTCCAGTTCCATCCAGATTGTTGCAAATGGTATTAATTCATCTTTTTTATGTCTGAGTAGTACTACATGGTACATATACACTACATTTTATTAATCCATTCATGAATTGATGGGCACTTGGGTTGATTCCACATCTTTGCAACTGTGAATTATGCTGCAATAAACATTTGAATGCAGGTGTCTTTTTGATGAAAAGCCTTCTTTTCCTTTGGGTAAATACCCAATAGAGGGATTACTGTATTGAACGGTAGGTATACTTTTAGTTCTCTGAGGAATCCCCTTATTGTTTTCCATAGAGGTTATACCAATTTGCAGTCCCACCAACAGTGTATAAGCATTCCTTTCTCTCTGCATCCATACCAGCATCTATTGTTTTTGGACTTTTTGATAAATGCCATTCTATTAATAACTGGAGTAAGGTGATATCTCAATGTGGTCTTTCCTCCTACTTTCATAGTTCTCCTCACAGAGATCTTTCACCTCTTTGGTTAAGTATATTCCTATGTATTTTATTTTCTTTGTAGCTATTGTGAATGGTATTGAGTCTTTTATTTTATTGACTCTCAGCTTGACCATTATTAGTATACAGAATTGCTACTTATTTACGTGTTAATACATTGATTTTGTATCCTGAGATTTTACTGAATTTATTTATCAATTCCAGGAGACTCCTGGTGGAATCTATGGGGTTTTCTAGATACAAGACCATATCATTATTGAAGAGTAACACTTTTATCTCTTCTTTCCCAATTTGGATACTCTTTATATTCTTCTCTTGTCTGATTGCTCTGGCTAGAACTTCTAGCACTATGTTGAATAGAAGTGGAGTTATGGGCAACATTGTCTTGTTCCAGTTCTTAAGGGGAATGCTTTCAACTTTTCCCCATTCAGGATGATGTTGGCTGTGGGTTTGTCATCTATGGGTTTTATAATTCTGAGATATGGTCCTTCTATGCCTAGTTTGTTGAGGGTTTTTAATCATAAAAGGGTGTTGGATTGCATAAAATGACCAAATCTACAAGTTACACGTATTCCTGAGGAGGAAGAAAAAGTAAACACCTGCACCCGAATGTTTATAGCAGCACAATTCACAATTGCAAAGATGTGGAAACAACCCAAGTGTCCATCAATACATGAGTGGATTAATAAACTGCGGTATATGTATACCTTGGAGTACTATTTGGCTTTAAGAAACAATGGTGATATAGCACCTCTTATATTCTCCTGCATAGAGCTGGAACACATTCTACTAAGTGAAGTACCCCAAGAATGGAAAAACAAGCACCACATGTACTCACCATCAAATTGGTATTAACTGATCAACACATAAGTGCACATATAAGAATAACATTTATTGGATGTCGGGGGGGGGAGGAGGGGATGGGTATATGCATACACAGAGTGTGATGAGCACCATCTGGGGGATGGACATGCTTGAAGCTCAGACTTGGGGTGGGGGGACAAGGGCAACATACGTGACCTAAACATCTGTATCCCCATAATATGCTGAAATAAAAAAAAAAGTTTGGAAAACATATCTGGGGAAATCATTGAGGAAAGTTTCCTTACTCTTGCTAGAGATTTACACATTCAGATACAAGAGGCTCACAGAATACCAGGGAGATACACTGCAAGGTAAAATTCACAAGACATATAATTATCAAACTATCTAAAGTCAACATAAAGGAAAAATATCCTAAAATTAGCAAGAGAAAAATGTCAAATTATCTATACAGAAAATTAGACTAACAGTAGATTTCTCAGCAGAAACCTTATAAACCAGGAGATATTAGAGTCTTTTTTCAATCTTCTTAAAGGAAAAAACTGTCATCCATGAATTTTGTATCCTACTAAACTAAACTTCATAAATTAAGGAGAAATAAAGTCATTCTGAGACAAGCAATTGCAAAGGAAATACTTCACCACTAGATTGGCCCTATAGTAAATGCTCAAGAGAATTCTAAACATGAAAACAAAATGTCAACACTTGCCATTATAAAAACACATAAAAGCATAAAACTCATAGGTCCTATAAAACTGAATAATATTCCATTGTGTATATATATCACATTTTGTTTATCCATTCAAACATTGATGGATGTTCGGGTTTCTTCCACTTTCTGGCTATTGTGAGTAATGTTGCTATGAACCTGGGTGTGCAAATATTTTTTTGAAATCCTGCTGTCAATGTTTTTGAATATATGACCAGAAGTGAGATTGCTGGATCATACGGTAATTCTATTTTAAATTTTTGAAGGAACTGTTACACTGTTTTCCATAGCAATTGCAACATTTTACATTCCCACCAACAGTGTGCTAGGATTCCAGTTTCTCCACATCCTCACCAACACTCGTTACACTGTAATTTTCTGTTTGTTTTTTATTTTTTTGGTAGTAGCCATCCTAATGGGTGTGAGACAGTATCTCATTGTGGTTTTGATTTGCATTTCTCTAATGATTAGTAATGTTGAACATAACTTTATATGCTTGTTGGCTATTTGTATATTATCTTTGGAGAAACATCTATTCATGTCCTTTGCCCATTTTTAAATTAGGTTTGTTGTTGAGTTGCAGGGGTTCTTTTTATGTTCTGGATATTAGTTCCTCATCAACTACATGATTGGTGAATATTTTCTCCTATCCCATAGATTGCCTTTTCACGCTACCGATTATACCCTTTGATGCACAGAAGTGTTTAAGTGTGATGTAATCCCATTTGTCTTTGCCTGTGTTTGCTTTGGTTGCCTGTGTTTTGCATCATATCCAAGAAATCACAGCCAACCCAATCATGAAGATTTCCCTTTGGGAGATTTTCCTTTGGGAGTTTTATAGTTTTAGGTTTTACATTTAGGTCTTTAATCCATTTTGAGTTAATGTTTGTATATGGTATAAGGTAGTGGTCCAAATTCATTCTTTTGCATGTGAAAATCAATTTTCCCAACACCGTTTGTTGAATAGGTTATCCTTTCCCCATTGAGAAGTCTTGGCACTCTCGTCAAAGATCATCTGACCATATACACTAGGGTTCATTTCTGAGCTCTTAATTCTATTCCATTGATCTATGTGTCTGTCTTTATGCCAGTAAGACACTGTTTTAGTTACTGAAGCTTTGTAGTGAGTTTTGAAATCAGAAGTGTGAGTTCTCCAACTTCATTCTCCCTTATCAAGATTGTTTGGATATTTGGGAGTCCCTTGAGATTACATAAAAAATTTAGAACGGATTTTTCCAATTCTTCAAAAAACACTGTTGGAGGCTGGGCATGGTGGCTCACACCTGTAATCCTAGCTCTTTGGGAGGCCAAGGCGGGAGGATTGCTTGAGCTCAGGAGTTCGAGACCAGCCTGAGCAAGAGCGAGCCCCTGTCTCTACTATAAAGAAATTAGCCAAACAACTAAAAATAGAAAAAATTAGCCAGGCACAGTGGAGTGTGCCCGTCGTCCCAACTACCTGGGAGGCTGAGACAGGAGGATTGCTTGAGCCCAGGAGTTTGAGGTTGCTGTGAGCTAGGCTGACGCCACGGCACTCTAGCCC
>NW_012148686.1:405464-421188 GCF_000956105.1 Propithecus coquereli | reverse complement strand
AGAGTGAGACTCTGTCTCAAAAAAAAACAAAAAACAAAAAACAAAAAACACTGTTGGGATTTTCATGGGGATTGCATTGAATCAGCAGATAGTATTAACATCTTAACAATATTAAAGCTTCCAATCCATGAACACAAGATGTATTTCCCTTTATTTGTGTCTTCTTTAATTTCTTTTAGCAATATTCTTTTGCAATATTTAGCAATATTTCGGTGTACAAGTATTTTATTTCCTTGATTAAGTTTATTCCTAAGCATTTTATTAAATATTCTTGTTGTGGCTATTGTAAACAGGGTTTTAAAAAATTTCCTTTTATAATTATTCATTATCAGTGTATAGAAACACAGCTGATTTTGTGTGCTGATTTTGTATCCTACAATTTTACTGAGTTAATTTATTAGTTCTAACAATTTTTGTGGAATATGTCACATTTTCCACATATAAGAGCATATCATATGTGAACAGACATAATTTTACTCCTTGCTTTATAATTTGGATACCTTTTCTTTTCTTTTCTTGCCTAACTGTTCTGGCTAGAACTTCTATTACTATGTTGACTAAAAGTGGTCAGAGTGGGCAACCTTGACTTGGTCTTGATCCGAGAGGAAAGGCTTTCCGTCTTTCATTATTGAGTATGATGTCAGCTGTGGGATTTTCATATATGGCTAGTTTGTTGAGTGTTTTTATCATATAAGGGTGTTGAATTTTGTCAAATGCTTTTTCTGCATCAATTGAGATAATCATGTGGTTTTATCTTTCATTCTGTTAATGTGGTATATTAGACTGGTTGATTTTTTTTGTATGTTGAACCATCCTTGCATTCCAGGAATGCTCTGTGCATTGTACCACTGAAAAAGCCAGGCCCTTTCCTATCCCTTAGTGGAAGGCATAGAACTAGGAAAGCAACAATTGCCTCATGACAAAGATTTTCCATTTCAATAGACGCATAGCTAAAAGAGCCCAGAGAACTCTTCTGTCCTTAATCATGGGGAGAATCTAGAGCTGGCAGAGATACAATCAGGTTCTAAAGAGGATATTGTTTTTAAAGCACAGAATATGTCAGTAAGTCATCATAAAGTCATAAGATGTTTTACTTATGCTATAATTTGAATGTTTGTCCCCCTAAACCTCATGTTGAAATCAGATTCCCAATGTTGGAGGTGAGGCCTGATGGAAGGCGTTTGGTTCATAGAGGTGGATCCCTCATAAATGGCTTGCTGCCATCCTTCCTGTAATAAGCAAGTTCTTGCTCTATTAGTTTCCACAAGAGCTGGTTGTTCAAATGAGTCCCCCTCTTCTCTCTCTCTTGCTTCCTCTCCTGCCATGGGATCTCTGCACGCGCTGGCTCTGCTTTGCTTTCTGCCACAAGTGGGTGTAGCCTGAAGCCCTCACCAGTGTAGATGCTGGTGCCATGCTTCTTGTACAGTCAGCAGAACCATGAGCCAGATGAACCTCTTCTCTTTATAAATTGCCCTGACTCAGGTATTTCCTTATTGCAGCACAAGTGGACTAAGATAACTTAACATATATTGTTTACTTGATCACTTTTGTGAACAAACACTTAAAGCAGGATTACATTAATAGCACTGAGATAAATATTAAAAAAAAAAATTAATCTACCAAGCCTGATGTCAAGGAAAAGATCTAACTCCTCAATGGAAGAAATGGTATCTCCTTTCTTGCCTCAATAACATAGAGTACGACATTCTTGTAGAAACAATACAATATGCATTTGGTCACTCGAAAATAATTCCAGGTTCCATGAACCAACAGAAGCTTCTCCAGGTAGCTAAACTGAAAAACAGAAACAACAGTCAATTCAAGTTCAAATGAACCTACTATTTAGCAAAATCCACAAAATGTCATTTTCCCAGTATTTCACAACTCAGCAGTTCCCTCTGTAGAGAATACAACACCCCAAAAGTGAGCAGAATAAAACCAATTCCATTGACAACCTGTCACGGCAGTTCACTATAAAGGAAATTAACTTCTCTTATTGTTCAAAAAAAAAAAAAACAACCCCATTAAATATCACTTTTTTGCCCAGCAAGTACTTGTTGCATGCATGGCTTTTAATTAAATCTTATATACATTTAGGATCTTAATAATGAGAAGGTGTCAAAATTATTTAATGAAAAGATCATCCAGCTAGGCCAAGGTGGAGGGTACCTGTAGTTCCAGCTACTGTGGAGGCTGAAGTAAGAAGCTCACTTGAGCCCAGGAGTTCGAGGTTACAATGAGCTACGATTGTGCCACTGTACTCTAGCCTGCATGACAGAGTGAGATCTTGTCTCAGAAGATAAAAAAATAAAAAGAACATATTGAGATGAGGTGAAGTAACAAAGCCTTACAGGAAATCAGTCTCTCATTTCTTAAATAAATTAAAAGAAAAATAAACAAAACTTTAAAAGGGAGGTAACGGACCACTTCTGTAGCACTGCTCAGCCTTCTCACCCTCACGCACGTTTCCTTTTCCACAGCCCTCATCACTTTCTAGTGTAAGATGTGCTCGACTTGTTTATTGTGTTGTCTTGTATTTTTACCCCCTAGAATGGAAGCTCATTGTTTACTTTATGTGCTGATGAGTCCTGGACACCTACAAACATGCCCAGGATGTGCTGGGCACTCAATAAACATTTTTTGAACAAACAAATATTCAGGAGAGTTATTCCACAAAATGAGGTAATTCATAGTGATTTAGTGACTCCTAGATTTAAATACCAACTTCAAAATAGCAGCAGTTGGTACATATGGGAAAACTAAACCTTTTTAAGAAGTCTATTTAAGTGTTGGGCCAATAAAGGGGGCAGGACAGGGAGAGAAGCATTGAAGTATAAAATGCATAGCTAAACCAAAAATAAGTGAATTTAAAAAGAAAGGTGTTTGTTTTTAAACACAGAGTCTAATATTAAACTTGAGTCATTATAAACAACATTGTTATTGTCTCAATTTTTAGCATTGCAATGATTTATTTTCAGGGAAAAAATTCTAAATCAAAGTTCTATTTCTTAGGATGATTTAAAAATATTACAAACTTTGGGGAGGGTTCAGTGAGTAATGTACTTTCTTCAGAAAATAAAGAGATCTCCGTTTTGAGCAGAACGCTATGCTGATATGCTCTGGGAAAGGGGAAAGCTTTACCAAGGGGCACAAGGTAAAGGATGGTGGTTTGACACCCTGCTGCAGTGCAGGTAGGGTGAAGGCAAATAGAGTAGAAGTGGAAAAATGTCCACCACAGTTCTGGGTGAAAAAAAGTCATTTTGGAAAAAGTATAAAATGGCACACACCATGGCTGAATAACCTCTCCCTACCTCCAGCCCAGGCTGCTCTCAGTTAAAGAAAGATGGGAAACAAAAATCGATGCAGCTTAAAGTGCTTTCATTAACCTGAAATGACTTTTTAATAGGGGCCAAAATGTGAACCAAATCAATCTCCTGCATCGGGGACTGGCTTACTGTACAATTTAGGGGTGGGTGGGAGGAAGGAAGACAAGAAAGCCTGAAATCACACCATCTGCCTAATCACAAATGCCCCCGTGATGATAGAGCCCAGGACAAAGGCAGAAGAGGCTTCACACTGGCAGGCGCTGGAGAGTGGGAGGTTCCACTGGGAGGACAAGAGCTGGTCTAAAACGTAAGGTCCATGACGGCAGTCTCACACAACCCTGCCTTCCTCTTTCAGGTTTCTCTTACAGTTTAATTTTGCAGAGAACAACCTCATGATACTAAATTCTGTTGAGATTTGGTTTAAAAAGAGAAGACTGGGGTCTCTAGAATACTTTAGAAAATGGCAAACAAATATTCCCCTGAGATTCCAGGACAGCTGATTCCTGCCATCCCTCGTGTATTTACGGTTGCGGAGACCATGGGAAGTATGCGTCCCAGTAGCGTTTAGTGGTTCAGGAAAGGAAACAGATGAGTTTGGTGTGGCCATTTCCTTGTTTATAGACAGGTGCCCCGATCATAGTCCACAGACACTTTGCTCAACTCAGACATCCTAAGCAGAGGAGCCCCTGTTTCCCTATCGGTAAAACCAGACACTTAATCTTTCTACGAGTAGGAGAACCTCAGAACTGATCTGATTCAAATATGGGGCAATATGCTTTTCATTTATGCTGAAGAACCCTACAATGTTGTAACCACTCTGGTTTTAGGCATCCACTTACCCGTGGACAGATTCCTAAATCATATAGCCTCTCAGAGGCAGCCCACAGTACAAACAGCCCCAAATAGGAACAGCCTACACAGAGTCCTATGGCTATTCCCCGGGAGCTTTCCTAGGATTACATGTGGCTCCTGAATCCAGCAAGAATGAGAAATGTGATTGTTAATTGCTCATATGTGATGAAAATATTATATTTATTAAAAACCAATATTAAATTATTGCTTAAAATATTCTTCAAAAGTAAAAACATTGCAGTGTAGAAACAGCAGGGCTCTTGTTAAACAGCAAAGGAAATTGCATGGTGCTCTCCTGTGACTGGTGAACGTTGGCTCCTACTAACAGTCTCAGTCTCCAGTCTCCAGGATCACGAGATGGGCTGTTTCCACTCACCAATGAGAAACAGCTAGATTAGTGGGAATTGCTTCGACCAAGACTATGGTTATTGTGTCTGGAGAAGATGGAAAATAAGAGATCCACAGGTAATATCACTTAGGAGATACTGCTTTATAAGTGAATAAAAGATAATATTGTTCTGGTGAGCACACTGGCTTGATCCTAGCTTCAGGGTCATTAAGGGCAAACAATGGCACTGCTGCCAGTAATCCAGCCACTGGTCTCCTACATAAACATGCAGGGGCTATAAATCACAGGCTACACACTCCTAGATGCCATAAACAAATGGTACAGCCACTTTGGGAGACAGTTTGAAGGTTTTTCTTACAAAACTAAACATACACTTATAATATAATCCAACAACCCCACTCCTTGGTATTTACCCAAAGGAATTGAAAACATGTCCATACAAAAGCCTGCACGTGCTTATAGCTGCTTTATTTATAATTGCCAAAATTTGGAAGAAACCAAGATGTATTTCAGTAGGTGAATGTATAAACAAACTGCTAAGACAAGCAATGGAATATTTAGTGCTAAAAAGAAATGAGCTATCAAACCATGAAAAGACCAGAAGAACCTTGAATGCATATTATTAAGTGAAAGAAGTCAGTCTGAAATGGCTACGTACTGCATGATTCCAACTATACAACATTCTGGAAAAGTTAAAACTGTGGAAACAATAAAAAGATAAGTGGTGTCCAGGGGTTGCATGGGGTAGGGGGTACATAGGCAGGGTACAGAGGATTTTTAGGGCAGTGACAATACTATAACGGTATATACATGACATTCGACATTTGTCCAGACCCGTGAAAGGTACCATTAAACAAAAATTATAGGAGACCATTGTTTTGGACTAAACTCCCACACTAGGCTCCAACAGACCAGACTAAAAATCAAAATGGGGCCACCCATGCTCACCAAACCCAAACCGAGTTGTTATCCAGACTTCCAAGAAATCCAGGAGAGAGAGATAATAGTCTAATTTCCTAAACAGGCCAGGGTTAATCTTCGATCAGCATGATAATGCAGTTTCCTCTGCTTTAATCCTTGCAACAGAGAGTAACCTGAAGTAACCTGATGTTAACCAGTCAGTTATCTTTCTATTGTTCTGTCTCCCTGTCCCTGCCTTACAAGAAACGTGATTTTGAAATGACCAATCTGATTTTGTTCCTTGTTTTCTTCAGCCCCTTCTGTCTGTAAAACCAACCCACTCTGCTCAACTCATTGCAATACTTATTCTATTTTATGGAATGAACTGTTTGCTGATTCTAAAATACCAATAAAACCAATTGAGATCTTTAAGCCAAATGTGTTGTAATTTTATCTTTTGACAGTACACCACCATGAGTGAACTCTAACATAATCCCCGGACTTGGGGTGATTGTGATGGCTCCATGTAGATTCACTGACTGTGTGAAAGTTGATCATACAAATCGAGTCATTTTTGTCATACTCAACTAAAACGGAGTCAAGAGGCCCTGGGGCAAAAGTGCTCAGGGCATATAATGTTTCTTCAAGAATGTAATCTTCTGTGAGCCTGGCTGTTTAATCTACCTGCTGTAACCTGAACCTAGTTTTATCTAACAGCAGCTGAAACAACCGGAGAATAGTTTTACCCATAGCATCACTTACCAATCAAAACTTGCCAGCTCCCCAGAACCCTACTAGTGCCAATGAACGTTCTCAAAGAACAATATGTAACTTTTGTGGTTTTTAAAAGTAAAACCTCCACCCTTGTCTTTGTTCTTCAGACACACAGAAGACCACCTAGTCTGTGTATATGCCCCGAATGCAATTCGTGCTTCCCAAATAACTTGTTTTAACTTCAGACATTCATCTCTATACTCTATTTTACTTCAACATACTGGTGTCAGAAGTGTGACTCCACAGCTGACCCAACTCAGCGAGAATCACCTGCGCTTGAAAACACAGTGTGAGGTAACCGCACCGGGGCTCCTTGAGCCCCCATTTCTGCAAGTTGCCTCTGTTCCCCCTGGTGAGCTTCTCTTGTCCTGAATTCTGATTTTGGTTGAGTTTTGTTTTATTTGGGATTTGGTTGGGAAGGGGTCTTTCCCATCTGGTTGGGAGACCTCCCGTTTAAGAGGACTCCACTCCTTCTGGCAGACATCAGCTGTGAGGTCTGGGGGAAGGGATTTTTTTTTCCTTCCAGCTGAGGCCCCAGTGAATAGATCTTTTCTTTCCCCTTTAGTTGGAGAAGGCAGCTTATTGTCCTTCTTGGTAAGTAAGTATGTCATTTCTGTCGGTGCGTGCATTTATTTGGACTTTGCATGCTCAGTGCTTAGTTTAATGGGGTTGTGTAGTTGGCACCTGTACCTCATCAGGGCCTCCACCTTGCTATACACTTCAGCATTTTTGCCCATCATCTCACATTCTCTTATCCCAGTGAACTGAATATATTAAAGATGACCTGGAATTACAGTGGCCTTTCTGGGGTTCTTTTGACCTCTCTAAACTTGGCCATCTCAGAAGCCAATTAGAATCCTGCAGCTCTAAAACTAAATAATCTCCCATCCAAGTACTAACCAGGCCCGACCCTGATTAGCTTCTGAGATCAGACACGATCGGGCATGTTCAGGGTGGTACGGCTGTAGACTAAAACTAATCTGAATGGAATGTATATCTTAATTGGTACATTGAAGCATCTATGTACAATCAAGAATCAAAACTTGCCTCAATCCAAAATACTGTTTCTGAATTAAGTGAGACAAACAAACAGTTAAGAGAAAAAGGCTTTAGAATTCCCAAATCTTTCTGTCTCTCAGGTGCCATCCACCATCTCCCCTCTACTCTTCACTTTCCAAATTTCCTTTCTTCCCTGTTAAGTCATCTCCTCCTTCTGCTTCCCAACCTCAGAATAAAATCAGGCCCTCTAATGATCCTGAGACTCCCCAGATCTCTTACGTCCCTTGCACTAAAGCCATGCTATAGCCAGGAAATGTCCTAGAGCTACTGAGGCCCCATCACTTTGCTAGTGAATTTAACATTACGACTCTGGCTTACCAGCTTGGTTCTGCAATTTTTACCAACTTGCCCACATACTGCGGGAAAAGGCCAGGCCACACACTGGGTGGCAAAAGCAGACGGGACCAATCCCCAACAGGGTTTAGCAAGACCTGTGTGCACTTCCCTAGAATTTGGCCTACAGTATTGGAAAAAGGCTTGATGATTTACAAGGAATTTACATAGGGCCCTCTTTGAAGGATTTCATAAGTCCATAGACTGAAATAAAATTCAAACTTATACTCAAGAACCAAATGAACCAGTTCATAACTATTATAGTGGACTCCAACCCATTTCTAAATGGGGAAAGGTAACTAACTGTTGAATTTATCACCAAAAACCTCAATCTATTCATTATGCAAGTAAATCTTTAGTCTATCCCATAACAGATTGTACCCGTGTTCCCAATGTAACTGTTCAAACCATACGTCTGGTCCCTTTTACAAACTTTTAGAACCATATATTCAAATTCCCCGCTTCACCCTAACAGTGCCTAAGGTCTATAGAAAAGACCTCAAAATTAGAAATAAAAACTATAAAAAACATAACTTGACAAATTGCAACAACATTTATGATCCTGGCCCTCTAATTGTTGATGGTCTCGAACAATGTAATAATTCAATAACAGAAACTTGTATAAATACTACTGACACCTCCCTATAAATAAGTATTAACACACAAGGTACCCTACATCGGATTACCTGTTGTGCCCCACCAGGATATATTTTCATTGGTGGAGGATTTGATAGTCAACCATATGTGAGGGCAGCATCATGCCTTAATAAATGGAAAATAAAAAGCCAACATGGTTTAGGATATTTCTGAATTATATTTAAATTTAACAAAATTGATTTTGTTAAACCAAATCTGGGCATTGGCTGACACCTGTTAACCTACACCATCATGTTGAAAGAGATACCTCTCCAAGAGTCATGAATCCGGCCAGATGGGCCTCAGCTGTCAGATCCTTTTTCCCCAGATCAGAGTTAGTCACTTAGAAACAATGGTCAAATATTTATGTTCAATAATTGGATCTATAGTTGACTCTAAGCTAAACTTCCCTAGATTCTCTTGCTGAAGTAGTATTGGATTATAGGATTGCTCTAAATTACTTACTAGCTCAACAAGGTAGCATTTGTGTAATTGCCAACACTACTTGCTACACATGGACAAACTCCTCTGGGGAAGTGGAAACACAATTATACCAGATTGAAAAACAGGCTATCTGCTACAAGCCTTATCACGTATGTCTGGACTTTTGTTTAGTTGGCTACCTTCAAAATTAGGTTCATAGTTTAGAACTATTATTCAAACTGGATTTATAATTTTTTTGCATTATCATCTTTAAACTTCGCTCTTATTGCCTGTCTAATCTTTGTAAAGCCAACTCTCCTAACAAGATAATGTTAGTTCAACACTTTGAGTTGATCACTGATGCCTATGGAACCAGTAAGATCTCTGAAATTAATGTTGGATTCTACACAGACCTGCCCTGAGGAAATTTTTCCTTCTGTTCTCTTTGTTACTGAAATATGGCCCTGGTGCCTGACATAGACCACTGTACCTTCCCCCTGACATGGGACGGAGACAACTGGTCAGTTCCATACCACCACTGAGGGACAACTAAGCCTAACTACAAAATGGTTATCAGTGATGCTTTCAGAGAAAGGGGGGAAAACCAGTCAGGGCGTATAACACTGCTCCAAGAATATAATTCTCTGTGAGCCTGGCTGCTGAAACTGCCTGCTGTAACCTGAAACCAGTTCATCTCATAGCTGCTGAAACAACCTGCTGTGACTCTAAGAAGTTTTACTCATTGCTGTCACTTACCAATCAAAACTTGCCAGCTCCCCCAAACCTTCCCAGTGCCAACGAACTTTCTCAAAGAGAAATATGTAACATTTCCCTCTCTCTCTTTTGTAATAAAACCTCTAACCTTCTCATTGTTCTTCAGACATACCAAAGACCACCCAGTCTGTGTGTATGTCCCAAACTGCAATTCTTGCTTCCCAAATAAAATGTTTTAATTTCAGAGATTCATCTCCATATTTTATTTGGCTTCCATGACTGTAGCAAATGTACCGCTCTGGTGGGGGATGTTGGTAATGGCGGAAGCTCTGCCTATGTGGGTGGGGGGCACACAAGAAATCTCTGTACCTTCTGCTCCACTTTGCTGTGAACCTAAAATTGCTTTAAATAATAAAGTCTATTTTTTTAAAAAAAGCCTGCCAAGGGGCAGTGTCTCCTTTTTAAAAAAGTGGGTGGGAGGAAGAAAGAAGATTTAGAGATTATATTAGCAGGGCTATAGATTCTTGGTGCATCAGTTTGGACAACTCTATAGCTGGTCAGAGGAAACCTCTACTGCTCCAAAGTGTGTCAGTACAAAACTTAAGAGAACCCCGACTGCGGCCGCAGTTTCACACAGAAAGCAGTCTGCAGAGGTGGGGTAGACCTCAGGGGTGGACTGAAGGTCTTTAGCACCTTCCGTGCCCAGCTGGCGTCCCACACCGCTGACCTGCGCGATGGCGTAATCCGAGTTGTTGGTGGCCTGCGTGCCCTCGCTCCCGATGATTCCCACACCCACGTGGGCCGTCTGGATCATCCCCACATCGTTGGCGCCGTCCCCGATGGCGAGGGTGGTGGCATGTACATGCGTCTTAACCACGCCCACTATTTCAGCCTTCTGGAGGGGAGATAGCCTAAAAAGGAAGGCAGAAACAACCACTTTTCAGTGTTTTGTTTTGGTTCATTTTACTTTTTAAACTGTTCTAAAAGTCTTTACAAAGCAGTCAACAATAATCTGCGCACAGGCACATTTAAACTGCATTTACTGGTAAATTTCCCAATTCTTGAATCAAGCTGTTTACCTACATGAAAAAGTTCCCACCCACCCACAGCAAAAACAAAACAAAACAACCCCCCCCCCAAAAAAACCCAGAAAAGAACACATAGTAGCCTCTTCAACATTTCAAAGAAATATGCACAATCAGCTGCCCAGCTGACGCATAGACGCTTCAGTTTGCCATCTCCCCACAGCTCCCCCGTGGTCTGACTGTGGCTGTTAATTCGCGTAGGCTACCTGCACGCGAGGAAGAAGTGAAGGCCCACTGTTTCTGAAACTGTATAAAAGTCTCAGTGTGGGATGTAGAGTAGCCTTCAACAATCAAAGTACACTCAAGGGAACTTGAATAATACAAGGAGATGTTATTAGTAAAAAAAAAAAAAGAATGAAGATACCGGTTAGGAGAGTCCAGATTATGCTCTGGTAACAACAAACTAACAAAAGCTAAGTGACTTAACACAGTGGTCCCTAACCTTTTTGGCACCAGGGACCAATTTCATGGAAGGTGATTTTTCCATGGACTGGGGGTAAAGGGGAGGTGTCGTGGATGGGGGGAGGCGGTGCAGAGCTCAGGTGGTGATGCGGACAGGAAATAGAGCTATTTTTTAATCATTGATTTAACTTCATCCTTCAAAATTTAGTATGTTTTCTCGTTAGCATTCATTCAAGATACTTGTGCATAATTGTTATATTTTACTAGCAGTAAATCAGTATTAACTTAATGTATTAACTTGACATTGTATTCCCTAAAACTAACAATAGAAATAGAGATCAATATACCATTGAAAAATTATAAATTGTTTTCTAGTAAATCTTAAACCTGACACTTAGAATTAAATAAGGACCTATTCATTTCAGTTTGAGCATATATTGTCCCAAAAGGGAACTTTGCTTCTGCAAAAACTTACATTTCCATGTCTATATTTTCTTATATAAAACAGTATTAAGCATAGCAGGGGAAAAAAAGAACAGTGAATAAGTTCTTACCTACAACATAATACAGCTCTACACGAGAGGGCCAAATTTAGGAACTTCTTGTTAACTTCAGAATGGAGGGCATACTTCAATGTTTCACCACCAATGATTAGAGCTAGGTCATTTTCTTTACCTAGCAAGTTTCCAAGATCTTCACAGTTCTGATTAATCATTTGTTGTGTTGCCTAAAACAGAGGGGAGATATCACTTTATATTCTCATTTTAAATATAAATGAAAAGATGTCTGAGTCAAGATGGTAGACTGAGCTACATGTTTATCTTTCTTCCCTTCAAAAATTTCACTGAAATGAGACTAAAGTAAATAGATAATGGATAACATGAAAAGATGCTTGACATTATTAGCCACCAGGGAAATGCAAATCAAAACCACAGGGAGATACCACTTTATACCCACTAGCATGGCTAGATTCAAAAAGTCAAATAACAGCAAGTATTGGCAAGGGCGTGGAGAAATCAGAACCCTCCTACACTGCTGGTGGGAATGTAAAATGTGCAGCCACTGTGGAAGACAGTCTGACAGTTCCTCAAATGAATCAACACAGAGTTATCATACAACACAGCAATACCCAAGGAAAATGAAAACCTATGTCTACAAAGAAACTATTACACTAATGTTTATAGCAGCATTACATGCCAAAAAGTGGAAACAACCTGATGAATGGATAAACAAAATATGGTATATCTACACAATAGAATTTTTTTTTTTTTTTGAGACACGGTCTCACTCTGTTGCCCAGGGTAGAGTGCAGTGGCTTCATCATACCTCACAGCAACCTCAAACTCCCGGGCTCAAACAATCCTCCTGTCTCAGCCTCCTGAATAGCTGGGTTCACAGGCATATGCCATACCTGGCTAATTTTTCTATTTATTGTAGAGATGAAATCTTGTTACATTGCTCAGTCTGGTCTCGAAATCCCCACCTCAAGTGATCCTCCTGCCTCGGCCTCCCAAAGTGCTAGGACTAGAGGTGTGAGCCACCATGCACAGAATATTCTTTAGCCATAAAAAGGAATGATGTACTAACACAGCTAGAACATGGATGAACCTCGAAAACATTATGGATATGTGAAGGAAGCAGTTATAAAAAACAACATATCACATGATTTGATTTCACATGAAAATCCAAACAGGCAAACCCATAGAGACAGAAAGTAGATTGGTGGTTGGAGAGGTAGATTAGGGGTGGAGGAAAGGAAGGATAGGGAAGTGATAGCTAAAGAGCATGGAGTTTCTTTTAGAGGTGATGAAAATATTCTAAAGTTAACTGTGGTGATGGCTACACACATCTACGACTATACTAAAATCCAGTGAATTACACACTTTAAACAGATGCATTGTATGCTATGTGAATTATCTCTCAATAACGCTGTGTTTTAAAAAGCATATAAATAAGAATGAATTCACATCAGTTGGAAAATACAGAAGGGTGCTAATAATAAACCAGAAAAGTCAGAGGATTTGGGGAAAATATTTAAAAGATGGGAACAGAATAATGGAGTGAATGTCTGCAAAACAGAGTATCAGGTTTCTAAAAAGTACATTGTGAAGACAGACTCATCACTCAATTCAAGATAAGGGAATTGCCTCCCTTAACTTATTTTTCTTACCCTGATCTATTTTTCCTTCAAAATTCATATGAACCTCTAAAAACTCCAAACTTTAGATAAATGACTCTCATGCCAATGGCAGAGTGGAAGATTTGGGCAATGGAGTATTCCAAGTTTATTTTTGTATATTAGCAGTAAACAATTGGAAAATTAAATTTTGATACAACCCATTTACAATGTTTCCAAAATATGTAAAATACTTAGCAATAAATTTAACAAATTACATGTGAGACCTCTATGCTAAAAACCACAATAATATTTTTAGGACTGTTTTTTCCTCTCAAAAACTTGAATACCATTCATTTTACAAACTTAAATTGAAGGTAAATAAAAAGAATCAAGTTACTTGGGTTTCAGCAATGATATGTAAAGCACTTGGATCTACCACTCCAATCCTTACAGAAAAAAATGCACAAACTGAAAATTGGCTTTTCCTGTACCCGCTGGAGAACTGAGGTCACAAAGAAAACTGCCACCCTCTAAATCTGGAGAAGAAAGTAAATAGAGAGAATCACAACTGAGATCTGCCTCCCTGGAACAGAAGCTGCTGGAGACATAAACTGGTAGGAAGGCTCACATGGTAACATTGGTGAATTGCTGGAGGGCAAGTGTAGATTAGAATTAAAGTAAGAAACTCCTTGGGTTGCCGTCTTAGGAGGCCCCCATACACTTTCATGGGATTTTTCTTGAGGAACCTCGCTAGGTTTTCATAGTTAAAAGGCAAGAAAAATTCCTCTCAAGCAAGTACTCTAGAAGAATTCGGAGCCTCTGGAGTCTACAGCTACAGCAAACATTAAACACAGCCCAACTCCTAGACAGATTAGCACAAAATTTCAAAATTAAAATCCTTTTACTTCAGTTCCTATTGCCACATCCATCATGTCCAGCTATCAACAAAACCTGCTAAAATGCAAGAAAAAGCACCATGTAAAGAGGCAAAGCAGGCATCAGAACCAAATTCAAATATGACACAGATTTTGGAAGTATTGGACAGTGAATTTAAAATAACTATGATTAATATGTTAAGGACTCTAACGAAAAATGTAGACAACATAAAAGAACAGATGGACAATATAAACAGAGAGATTGAAACTCTAGGGGAGAATAAAAAGAAATGGCTAGAAATAAATAAACACTGTAACAGAAATGAAGATTGCCTTCAATCAGCTCAACAGCAGGCTAGACATAGCTGAGGAAAGAGTTAGAGAGCTTGAAGATATGTAATAGAAACTTCCCAAACTGAAATAAAAAAGAATTTAAAAAACTAGAACAGGATACCCAAGAACTGTGGAACAAATTTTAAAAGTTATAATATACAGGTATGTAACTGGAATACTGGAAGGAGAAAAAAGAGAAAACAGAAGGGAGAGTTTAAGTACTACTGGCTGTGAATTTCCAAAACTTAATGGCAGACATGAAAACACAGACCCAGTATGCTCAGATAAATACCAAAAGACTTACACCTAGACATATCATATTTAAACTGCAGAGAACCAAAGACAAAAGGAAATTTTGAAAGAAGCAAGAGGGGGAAAAAAAAAAACTCATCTGTAGAGAAACACAGATAAGAATTACAGCAGACTTTTCCTAAGAAACCATGCAGGCAAGAAGATAGTGGATGAACCTGGAAGATGCTATGCTAAGTGAAATAAGTCAGTCAGAGAAACAAATGCTGCATGATCTCACTTATGTGTAGAATTTTAAAAAGTCAAGCTCATAGAAGTAGAGATAGAATGGTGGTTACCAGGGGTTGGGTGAGGGGGGGTGTCGAATCTGGAGATGTTGGTCAAAGGATACAAAGTTTCAGTTAGCCAGGAAGAATAAGTTCTGGAGAAATAATTCATATATGAAAACTGCTAAAGGAGTAGATTTTAAATGTTCTTCCATCAAAAAAATGATATGTATGTGAGGTAAAGTATATATTAATTAGCTTGATTAAATATTCTACAATGTATATATAAATCATTACATTGTACCCCATAAATATAAACAATTGTTATTGATCAATTAAAAGTTTTAAAAAGCATATTTCCTCTACTGTTTTCAGTGTTTTGGTATTGTCTTCTTTTCCTAGAGTCCACTAGAGCATAGTATAATTAATTTTTCTGTTTTTAGTATATATTTTCTGTTATTCATGTATCTTCTATTACCTTTTAATTGTTATTGATCAATTAAAAGTTTTAAAAAGCATATTTCCTCTACTGTTTTCAGTGTTTTGGTATTGTCTTCTTTTCCTAGAGTAAATTGTACTTTTATTTTTCTAGTATAATAATAAGATGTTCCCTCCTCTTTCCCTCTTAGATGTGCTAATGACATAGTTGGCTTAGGAGACTTCTCATATGCCTACCGTAGTCCTCTGTTAAGATTCCTTAATATATTGAATAGCTTATTAGCGTTCATAGCAATGGTTCAATTACAATACTTGATTTTATTTAATCATCTCAATGAGAATGAAAGATAGTATGTTTTATTTTCCAGCACCATTACTTCAATGCAGGAGATAATTCCATGTATCAATTATTTATTCCTAAATGGCTCCTGAGCTTATTTAAAAAAGTCAGTTTATACAAATCTCCCTACCTTGCAGAATAGATTCAGAATTACCAATCCTTTCATAGGAACTTTTTTGAAATGAATACAGACTTTAACATAATGAGAAATTATACAAACAAATTATACAAAACAAATTATATTGAATTAT
>NW_012148686.1:363946-405414 GCF_000956105.1 Propithecus coquereli | reverse complement strand
AAAAAAAAAAAAATACACCAGTTAGAATAAAGTGCCTTCCCTTTGAAATAAAAGCCTGGAAAATTCTTTAAAGTCATTTTTAAAAGCATAACAACTTTAAAAACCACAGCTTCTTGCCACCCTCTGACACTTACCCTTCCACATGTACCAAATGTCAGCACCGTACGACCTGTTCCAGAGCACGGCTCCCACGCAGCTCACCACGACCATGGCCACAAGCAGCAGGAACAAGATGGGGATCTGCACATTGGTCACTTTCTCAATGTTTGATTTCTTGAGAGGTGATTTGGCAGAATTCTGTACAATAGCATGCACACACAAGCACACCCCAAAGAAACCAGAAAAAACAAAGCAAAACAAAAAAGAAATTATAGTGTACAAACATTTTGATTGCAAGAGGAGGAAAAATTCTAACAGTAGAAAGCAGAATACATTTTGTTTGCTGATTAACTAACAGAATAAAAATGCACCACATTGTTGAACGAGCATGGCTTTTCTACTTGAGTCCTAAAGAGCATTTCACTACTTCATAGAAAACATATTCACATAGAAGACCCATCACCTCAAAGTTCTAGGGTTTTTAAAAACACCAAGTGTGGTAAATCTCACAGTCTAGATGACCTTTTGTACAAGCAGAAAAGAAAAAAGAAGACCTCACTAATTTATTGGCTTTACCATGTCTGGTTACCGAATTATTTCTAGTTTAAAAACCATGGAAAGATATCTTTCACCTGAGTTTGTTAGGAAACTATTCAAGGTTTTATCAGTACAATAATAGTCCTAAAATGTGCACATGTTAGGGAAACCTAAGCTCAGAAGAATCTTCTGAGATGTATCACCTACTTGAAGGGAGAGCTTTAAATGTTAATTTTCTATTAAGACTTCAGGTTTTCCCATAAATCTCTGTATAAGGTCTGCAGAGGTCTATGGCGACATAGACCAAAAAATTCTTAACTTTTCAATCATATTAAATCAGATTAAATTTACCATTTCCACATTTTAATGAAAATGTAGATGGATAAATGCTCAAACCTTACAAATTATGAAAATATGAGTTAATAATGAAAATAATTCTTAGAAAGCACACAAACAGCTAAGGTTAAAAAAATCCCAGGTATAATTGCACTAAGCATATTACAAGGGCACATCCTTGTAATTTCATCTCTGCATATTTACATACATACATACAAACACACATATATAATATTACATATATATGCAAAGCAATCATGTTATTTCCTCTCCTTGATTAAGTCATATAAGTAATAGTTTCTTTTTTTTTTTTTTTTTTTGAGACACAGTCTCACTCTGTTGCCCGGGCTAGAGTGAGTGCCGTGGCGTCAGCCTAGCTCACAGCAACCTCAAACTCCTGGGCTCAAGCGATCCTTCTGCCTCAGCTTCCCGAGTAGCTGGGACTACAGGCATGCGCCACCATGCCCAGCTAATTTTTTCTATATATTTTTAGTTGTCCGATTAATTTCTTTCTAATTTTAGTAGAGACGGGGTCTCGCTCTTACTCAGGCTGGTCTCGAACTCCTGAGCTCAAACAATCCGCCCGCCTCGGCCTCCCAGAGAGCTAGGATTACAAGTAATAGTTTCAAATGTTGTATAACAGGGAATAGTTCTCAGCTGAGTGTATTGACTTTTAAATCTTTGGTAAGGAAGTATTTATATTTACTAGTTGTTTCTTTTCTAAAGCCATGCAAAATCCCTCTCTGAGATTTGTATTATTCTGAAATGACATGGTCAACACGGATAATAACCCCTGCAATGACTCAGATCCACAAAGTGACGTGACTGAGCAGATGCTCTTGGGCATGAGCTGAAGCACAGACCAGCCACATTGGGAGAGTAACGAAATGTGGTTCGCTAATTTACAGCAGACGTTGAAATCGTCGGTGAAATGTTGTACTGCCCTGTATACAATTAAATAATATAGCATTATCTTTTGGAGACGATGGAAAACAAAAACGGGTAGTGTTGGAGAGTCGTGCATGTTACAGTTGAATCCCAGGTCATGATAGTGTGGGTTCCAGTGAACCACATGCAATGGCCGATTCTTAACCTTGGTCCCCTGTCCAAACACAAACTTTTATTTTGGTAACCAAACTTGCATTTTACATCACTATCTTACCCTGGGTTCCTTAATAAGCAGAATCTGAATTAAAATTTACACATTAAGGCATTATTTCAGGGTGCAATTCCAGGACAGAAAGAGTGAGGGGGGAAAGAAAAGAAGTATGTGTCATCACAGATGATCTTACCTGCATGAATTTGGTTTCAGACCCAGTGTAGACAACTATGCCAATGATCCACTGAGTATTTATAAGCTGTGTGGCTCTCAGCAGGACCTGGTCAGGCCCAATTGGAACAGAGCTAAAAGTAAAAAAGAGCATTTATAAAGGACCAAAGAAATATTCTCTTTTCACAATGTAAACAAAGCATAAATTTCACCTTATGTATACTTTCTTTTGTCAGGCTAAACTTCTGGGCAAATGACAGTAAACAAATATGTCTTCATAAAAAACACCTATTCCTAAAAGAGCATGGAAAATTTTTGCTTTAGTATCCATTTCTCACTGTTCTAAACAAATGTTGATTAAAAATTTTAGAGAGAAAAATCATCTTTTATTCACAGGGTAACTATAAAACCTGTCAGAGAGAAACATGTAAATAAAAAATAGATAAACATGTAAATAAATAAATAGATACCTGTGTGCCAATTTAGTAATCTATAGGCAAGATTACACGTGCTAATTCAGAGCTCAGAAAGCACGTTCAGTCTGCCATATTTCCGCGGCTCCTCCCCTCCGACAGCGGGTTGACTCGCTACGTAAAAGATGTTCCTATGAAAGCCTCAAGCGGAAAGTATCCCGAAGTGGAGCAGAAGCAAGGAAGACTCCTCCATCATTATCAAACCAAATCCCTAGTGGCTTCTCTTTGGTCACTTTCAAAACCTTGCTCTTCCCACTGACTTACTCCAAGGAATGTGCCAAGTACTTATACTCGATGGGAACTTGGACTTCACTTCTCTAGCCCTACCATCTACTGGTATGATTATTAAGAAAATGCCATACACTTTCCATCTATATTTAAGAATTCTCTTTTAACAATTATTAATAAATAGATGCTTCAAGGTATTTCAAAGACAAATAAAACATGAACAAGTACAATGTTTTAAAATATTATTGGTTGACGGAATAAAAAACATCACATTCTATGTTCCGTAAAAGAAAAAAAAATGTTTAAGAAGAGAAAGATGATACCTTCTATCCCTTAGGCACAAAGTTCCGATAAAGCTATCGAAATGACAATTGGGTCCTTCACATTCTATTCTTCCAGCTAGTTTTAACAACTGCTTTTCCGTTTTCATTTCAGCTGTTTCTGGCAAAGCCTATAAAATAAAACCAAAGAGGCGAAATGAAAATAAAAGTTTAATGTACTGTGGTAAAGTTCCATGTCTCCAGTAGTAAATATTAATAGAAGAGGATAATAAAAGTCAGTATTTAAGAATGTATTGCACTTACTGGATAATAAAATGACATACATCAAACTTTAATACAAACTTTGTTAGAAGAGTTTGCCATTACAGCATTTGGCAAATAATTTTAATAAAATCAAAAGAACCAGAAAAATTAAGTTTTCATCACTTCTGAAAATACCAGTTTTGAAAGTGTAATCACCATAACCAAATATCATATAATGCTTGGTACATTTATGTACACAGCTAACGATGTTGTGCTATGGGTCACACTTTGAGTAGCAAGGATCTAGAACAGCAGTTACACACTGTTGCAGGCATCAGATTCACCTGAGGTCTCGCTAAAATACAGATTGCTGGGCTCCGCCCCCAGTGATTTTTATTTGGTGGGTCTGGGTGGGAGGTGCCAGAATTTGCATGCCTAACAGTTGTCAGAGGATGATAATGTTGCTTGTCCAGAGATCAGACTTTGAGACTCTAGAGAATCCTCATTCCAATAAAATGATGTGAACTTTCCAGAATGAGAGAAGAGGCAGATCATCTTCAGGAGAACAATGATCAAATTGTCCTAAGTCCTTTTAACAGAAATACAAGATGCAGAAAACAGTGGATTTTTATATTTAAGTATTGAAATAAAAGACCTCAATCTAGAATGTTACATCTTTTCAAATGTCAAATAAATGCAAAAAGTATAGCACAAATATTCTCCTTGATTTGACACTCTGCTTGACTGTTATTAATATATACAAATGCTACTAAGTTGTGTACATTGATTTTGTAACCTGAGACTTTGCTGAATTTATTTATCAAATCCAGGAGTCTTTTGGTGAAATCCTTAGGGTTTTCTAGATACAAGATCATATCATCAGCAAACAGGATAGTTTGACCTCATCTTTCCCAATTTGGATGCCCTTTATTTTCTTCTCTTGCCTGATTGCTTTGGCTAGGACTTTCAATAATATGTCAAATAGAAATGGTGACAGTCGGCACCCTTGTCTTGTTCCAGTTCTTAGGGGGAATGCTTTCAACTTTTCCCCATTCAGTATGATGTTGGCTGTGGGTTTGTCATATACAGCTTTTATAATTTTGAAGTATGTTCCTTTTGTGCCTAGTTTGTTGAGGGTTTTTCTTGTGAAAGGATGCTGGATTTTATCAAATGCTTTTTCTGCACCTATTGAGATGATTATGCAGTCTTTGTTTTTGTTTCTGTTTATGTGGTGAATCACGTTTATTGATCTGCATGTTTTAAACCACACCTCGCAAAACCTGACATCGTAGGCTCAGGTGTGAAATTAGGATTAAAAAAATGTGTCTTTACCTGTCGTATCTTTAGATTTGTCTCTCCATCCAGATTAGATGTTGCTATATAACACATAGACTGAGGTTCACTAAATAAAATAAAACAAATAATACTGAATTAATATATCTTCATCAAATTATTTTCCTAATAATGGTAAGTATATGTGACCTACATCAATATACATTCTTCAAAATAGAAAGGACTACAGACAACTAGTTTGCCAGGAGATATTTAACAGTCTGATCTTACCAGCCTAAATTTCGCCTTGCAAAACAGCTCAGTAGAAAAGCTTCTACCCTTACATCCTGTGTGATTACTCTCTTCAGTCCCAAAAGAAAAAATGCTAAAGATGAATGGATGTTACATAGTTCAGAACTGTCATATCTGAGGTCAAATCTAAAACTCTGTTATCTTCTAAAACAGGTCCATTATAATTCCCAAAGGCCCAGGCTCTATGGCCTTTAGAATGAGGGTACATCTTCCAGGGTAAATGTGGACAGAGCAGAGGCCTTGTGACAAAAACTAAACTTGGGGTTTCTCTGCTTTTATCTAACCTCAACAGTTAGGGAATCAAGGCACTGAATTAACAAATATTTACCTTGCCAGATTTTCTTCCATGTTAAATGTCAAATCATTTATGAAAATAAATATCATTCTGAAGGGAAAGCCACAAAGAATAATAAAAATGGTCCATTAAAGTTTATTGAGTCTTAGACTCTGACTTATCTCTTTTGGTTGTATCTCATGCAGTGAAATATCAGGTTTAAAGTAAAATAATCTGTATTAATTTAACTAGTCAAGATCATATACCCCCAAATAGTAACTAATATATAATCTAATATTTAAAATGTAGCTTCATTGGGGATAGAGTGATAGAGTAAAAATCTCCAAACACCTTCTCTTCTATAAAAACAATGAGAAAATTGTCAAAAACGTTCAGAAAATTAACCAAAAGCTTAAAGAAACACAGGGAAATTTTATTTGAGAAAAATGGCCAAAACTTGGTAAAAACAATGGACTTTGTGATGTTTTAACTTGGCCTAGTTCCATTGCCTGCTTTCTAGCTTAGTGGTAACTTTGAAAAATAAAAACCCACATTCCTGGTACTGAGGGAGCTAAACGGAGCTTAAGTTCCTTCAAAGCCTCATTCCAAAAGAGCCACTATTTGATCTGTTTGATGGTCTCTAGAAGACTCCCCCTTGAAAGGTTCGTTCTTATTTGACCTCACTAGAGCTCACCCAGTGCTAAAAGCCTCTTCCTGATGCAAGGGGGTGGGATATGTTGAAAACTTTTACAGGAAAGTGTTTTAATACTGCAGCTGCCTCAGGTGATGGATAACAATTGGGGTAAACAATAGACTAACCAAGAAGTATAAAAGAAAAACCTGAAATGAGCAGCAACAAAAACAAACCTTGGAGAGCAGAGAGAATCTGATTTCCAGAGTTGCCACATTTATTACTTAAAATGTTCACTTTTCAACAAAAAGTCATTAGACATAAAAAGATGAAAAAGTAAGTATGGCCCATTCACAGGGGAAAAAAAGCAATCAATTAAAACTGTCCCTGATGAAGTCCAGACATGGGACTTACTAGACAAAACTTTAAATCAGACATTCTAAATATGTTCAAAGAGCTAAAAGGAACTATGTTGAAAGAAATAACATATAAGAACATGTCTCACCAAATAGAGAATATCAATAAAAAGATAGAGTTTATTTATATAAAAAAAAGAAGGAAACCAAATAGAAATTCTGAGGTTGAAAAGTTCAGTAACTGAAATGAAAAATTCACTAGAGAGGCTGAAGAGATTTTAGCAGGCAGGAGAAAGACTTAGTGGACTTGAAGATAGATCAATTGAAATAATCTAGTCTGAAAAACAGAAAGCAAAAAGAATTAAACAAATGAACAGTGTCTCAGAGACCTATGCGGCACAATCAGCATACCATCACATGCATTATGAGAGTCCCAGAGGAGAAGAGAGAGAGAAATGAGGAAGAAAGAATATGAAAAGAAATAATGGCCAAAAACTCCCCAAACTTGATGAAAAGCATTAATCTATACATCCAAGAGGCTCATTTAAATAGGACTCAAAGAGATACAAACCTAGACAAATCATAATCAAACTCTTGAAAGCCAAAGCCAAAAATATCTTGAATATAGCATGAAAGATGCTACTCATCACATCTAAGAGATGCTAGAGAAGATTAACAGCGAACTTCTCAGCAGAAGCCTTGGAGTAGAGAAGGCACCGGGATGACATATTCAAAGCACTAAAAGAAAAAATTGCCAACCAAAAATTGTATATCTAGTAAAACTGCCCTTCAAAAATGTAGTAGTAATTAAGACATAAATAAATAACAAATAAACAAAAACAGAAAGAGATTGTTGTTAGTAGATTTGCCATACAATAAATACTAAAAGAGAATTCTTCAGGCCGAAATGAAAGGTCACTAAACAATTCCTGAATACACACAAAGAAAATAAGGCTACCTGTAAATGTAGCCAGATAGGTAAATGAAAAGACAGCACATATGCATTTTTATTTGTAACTCCTTGTTTTCTCTCTCTGATTTAAAAGTCAAATGCATAAAGCAATAATTATAGATCTGTGTTGATGGGCACATGATGAATAAAAATGTAGTTTGTGATGATAATAATAGCAAAAAAGAGGGGAAGGAGAACAAAGCTATTTTGTAACAAAGTTTTTATATACTACAGAACTAAATTGATATGAATACAAACAAGACTGTTATAAATTAAGAGGCTAATGATAAGCCCCAAGGCAATTGCTAAGAACATAACTAAAAAATATACAGTAAAAAAAAAAAAAACCAAGAAATTAAAAATGATACCATAAAATATCTATTTAGGAAAAAATGAGGAATAACAGAGAAACTGAGGAATAAAAGGCACATAAGATATATATTTTTAAAATGGCACATATAAATTCTATCTTATCAGTAATTACATTAAATATAATTGAACTGTATTTCCCAATTAAAAGGTAGATAGTGGCAAAATGGATTTTTTAAAAATGCAATTTAATATATGCTGTCTACAAAAAACTCACTTCTGATTCAAAGATACAAATAGGTTGAAATTAAAAGGATGGAAAAAGATATGCCATGCAAATAATAACCAAGAGAGCTATTGTGGCTATACTAATCTCAGACAAAACAGACTTTAAGAGAAATTTGGTACTGGAGAGGAAGAATATTTTAAAATGACAAAAGAGCCAACCCATCAAGAAGATATAATAGCTAGAAACATATACACTGAACAACAGAGGCCAAAATACATGATGCAAAACCCCACAGAATTGAAGGGATAGACAGTTCAGCAATAATAGTTGGGGACTTCAATACTCTGCTTCCAGTAACAGATAGAACAACTAGGCAGAAGATCAACATGGAAATGGAAGATTTGAACAACACTGTACACAAACTAGATCTAACAGACACATATAGAACATTCCACCACACAACCACAGAACACACATTCTTCTCAAGTTCACATGGAACATTCTCCAGGATTGACCATATGCCAGCCATACAGCAAGTCTCAATAAATTTAAAGGATGAAATCATACAAAGTATATTCTCTGATCACAATGGAAATAAGTCAACCAATAGTCTAATGGAAAATTGAAAGGAAATCAAAACAGGTGAAAAAGAAATCAAAAGAAATAGTAGAAAAATCTTTGAGGTGATGAAAGCAAAACATAACATAACAAACATATGGGATGCAGCTAACAGTGTTTAGAATTAAATGTACAGCTGTAAATACCTACATTAAAAAAAGGGAAAAAGAAAAAGAAAGATCTCAAATCAATTATCTAACCTTCCACCTTAAGAAACTAGAAAAAGAAATTATTCTGGATTCATTTATAAATGAAATCTTCAAGCATGCAGAATACAAGAGGGGATACAGGTATATGTATTATATGTATTTGCCTGTACAAACATAAACATCTCTGGAAATTCTGTATATACAGGAACATAACTGCATTGATTGTCTGATGGCAGTGAAATAGAGGAGAGAAGGCGATGTCACTGGATGTCCTTTCATACGTTTTAAAATTTGAAATATTTGTGTGAATTAGCTAAAACATTAAAATTTTTAAAGGCCTGTAATATTCCTTTACCAAATTAGAAATATTATATTTATTTAACATACTCAGAATCACAGTCATTTTACTATTATTTTATCCATGGCTAAAGCAGCTAAGAACCATGTACTAGTATTTCTACTTTCAAAGCATATTCTCATTTTTCTTTTTCATCATTCTTTTTACAACCACCATGTAAAAAGATAATGCAAAATTTTTTCTTTTTTTCTAAGAGATGAAAGAACCAAGAACACAAATTGAAAATATCTAGTCCAAGTGGTAAAGCTTGTTCACATACCCCAGATTTTTCCCTTAGACCAATGGTCCTGATTTTTTATAATATTGACTCTAAATTTGATTATGATATATGCAACTCTGCAGCCAATAAAGATGGTACTTACTTTGAAAATGTTTCTAGTAATAGAAGATCATAATTTTCCCAAAAAAAGCAAATTCTAGTAAATATATATATATCTTATAAATTCGAAAAAGAAAACTAAAAAAAAATAATTTATGAGTAAAATATATTGTACCCACAAGAGTTTATAGAATGAATTTTATTTTTAAGAATGATAACAAAATGAATATTTATTTTTATATATTACAGGTTAAGAAATCTATATACAGTACCTAAAAGGCCTTTTTAATTTTTCTTTCTCTCTCCCAAAAATAACAATCATGTTAATACTTTTGATATTCATTCCTTTGATTTTCTCTGTACTTTCATTACATTTGTACGTATCACTAAGCAACGTATTGATTAGTTTTTGGGCCCACAGGCCAAATACAGCCCCTGCCTGCTTTACATAAATAAAGTTATTTTGGAACACAGCCATACTCGTTCATTTACTCATTGCCTACACTGCTTCTGTCATTATAGAGGCTGAGTTGAACAGGTGCAAGAGAAACCGTGTGGCCCCCAAAGCTGAGCAGAGTTACTCTCTGTCCCTGTATGGGAAAGTTTACAGCCACGGGTCTGTACTAAGGTGAAAAGAGCGAGGGAGAGAAAAGTGCTTTCTGCCTTTTTTGGTTTTCTGAAATTTCCAGTTCAGGATAAAAGTTCCTTACATGTCCACTAACATAACTAACCTGGAAGAAATCAGGACCAGGTCTGCAGGAAGGAACTCCCTGTTCAAGGCCTTCACAATGTCGCCCACATTTACCTTTTAAACCAGGAGAGAGAAGATGGAAGCATGAATTTTAAAGGCACAAACAGAGCCAAAATGTGTCAACTGTTCTCAAGAAAAATTACAATGTGAAATATTTCTAGCCATCCTAATGAATTTCAGCTACGTTAGAACGATTTTATTTCCTGAGGGATCCATTCCTCTAAAACGCTTGTCCTTGACCAGAGGTGATTTTGCTCTCCCTATCCACCCGGGACATTTGGCAATGCCTGGAGACGTTTTTTCTTGTCACAACCATGAGGCAGTGGGGATGAGACTACTGGAATCTACTGGGTAGAGGCCAGGGATGCTGCTAAACACCCTACAATGCACAGGACAGCCCCTATAGCAGAGAATGTTCTGAAGTCAACAGTGCTGCAGTTGGCAGATCTTGCTCTAGGATGGAACATTTCAACATGGGGAAAGAGGTGCACAAGGAGAGGGATCCCCACTGGCAGTGCTGTCTTTGCAAGGACGTGGTATTCATACACTTCCACAACTGCAATCGCTTGCGTAATGGTCCCGGCTCTGCTGCTCTGTGAGAGCAGAGAAAATGCCCGTGTCGCTCCCAGGTGAATTCCCGGAGCTTGGCACAGGGCTCTGTAGCAAGCACGGAATGTACGAATGAATGACTGAAGGTATAGACGAATTCCAATTTGTCAATAAGAGGGAGAAACGTAAACACTTGGTGCAGTACACAGGGAAAGCATCATGAGCTCTCGATGTTTTCTTCTTGTGTACTTATTCTTTAACAAACCGCTGGTGCTTTCATGCTGTGCCAAGCACCGATGACATAACTCTTAAAGTAGCAGCCCCTTCCCAGGCAGCTAGAACAGCAGGGGCACAAGATTCTTTCCTAAACCAATTTCTAGACCTATATGGAAAAAGCAATAGTAATTACATCTTGCCGAGGAGACAAAGAACAAGGAGACTGGATTTTTCATATAATTAAACATATCGTTCCTATCTTAATTATTAATAATTGAGCCAGATTAATTAAATACTCAGATCAACATGAGAACCTTAAAATCTGCAATGTGTCTTTAAAAATGCAGAGGACAAGTTCAACATTAGAGGAGAGAAAAAGACTGACAATAAAACACTCACACCTTATACATGGTTCTCAATGCCATGGCTAATAAAGCATTTATAACTTACATAAGCAACTAACTTGCAGCAAGATCCAAAAAAGGCTATAATAAGACAAGTTGGCACAGTGCAATTAAAACAATATTGATGTAGAAAAGTAGGTGCCTGAGGGCCTGAAAGCAGACCTGTTGAGGGGCAGTCATCACCACATCTCCTAAAAACGCTCTTTTTCGTCTCTGCCCACAGCAGCCCCAACTTAATTCCGTTTTCCTTTTTTAAGCTCCTCGTGTTCAAACTGCTCAGTTTGATTGTACCACGCAGGTGGGACAGAAAGGACACAGAAGGACAAGAATTGGGAGCCCCCGGCTTTGGCTGCTTAACTTGTTCTGCCAGTGCAAGGCACTGGGGATAAAAAGGGCTCAAGCGCAGGGCCACTTTCTGCTCAGCAGGAAGCCCACCGCTGCAGCCTCGCTTGCTCCTCTCCCTCTCCCTGCCTCCACGCACGGGTCCAGCTCCCCGAGGCTCTGCCATTGGACATGGGGGCTACCTCTCAATGGCTTCTTACTCTGAGTCCCAGTGAGAGGAGCAAAGTACAATCATTTTTTGAGTCAATTGCTTTTGTCTCAATTAGGGAAAGAAATATTGATGACACTTAGAAACGAAACATTCTCAGAGTTAGCGCTCCAAGAATTTGACATACGTCATCAATTATTAATTGATGAGGACAAAGTCAGTATCTAGGCCCAGACACATTCAGTGTGGCTCTAAGTTATATCCTGCTGTAATCTGAACGTGTCCCTCACGATTTGTGTGTTTAACTACTAACCCCCGAGATGATAGTGTTAGGAGGTAGGGCCTTTGGGAGATGATTAAGCCAGGAGGGTGGAGCCATCACGAGTGGGATTAGTGTCCTTACAAAGGAAGCCCCGGGGAATGGCCTTGTCCCTTCCACCTTGTGAGGACACAGCACGAAAGCACCATCTGTGGGGATGTGGGCCCTCACAAGACACTGCTGAACCTTAATCTTGATCTTGGACTTGCTAGCCTCCAGAACTGTGACGAATAAATTTCTGTTGTTTATAAGTTACGTAGTCCAAGGTATTTTTTTATAGCAGCTCAAATGCACTGAGACATATTCCAAGGGCAAATATTCATTACGACATTCCTCGACATATACACTATATAGAGATGAACTTGAACCCTGGGCAACCATTTATGAAACACTATCTTTAAATATTCTACACAATGACAGAGAGATAACGCCAAGGTACACTGGAGAACGGGTAGACTTCCAACCAGACTGACTGGAGTTCAAATCCCATTTTCACCCTTACTAGCTGTGTGACCTTGAGCAAGATACTTCTTCTCTTTGATCCTCCACTTCCTCATCTACAAAATGGAGATAATACTACAGTTCTTGAAGGTGTATTTCACAGATAAAAATCTGTAACTTTGAGTACAAGGTAGGTGCTTATTACTGAGTTAACAGTTCAAATACATTCTTACCTCTTTCCATGTAATCACCCGCCATGAATTCTGTCTTAACACTGAAAAAGAAATAGCTATGCATTAATTATAATTATTGCACCAGGTAGAAGTTCAAAATAGTAAAAGATACCCTTTACTAAATAGATTGCAAAAACTAAATAGATTTCTTTATGAAATGTTGTCTTTGTTAATTTAATTTTTGTATACACTGTAGGAATATGTAAATTGTGTTCATATGCATTTACTAAAATGGAGCAATATATATAACATAATGTAATATAACATAATATAATGACAGATAGACAACTAGAGGCTATATTAATATATTATCTTGTTTATCAGGTTAATAGCCTGAAAAGATAATCTATTTCTAATCAGTTACCAATATAGCACATATCAAAACTAGGGCTGGAAGAGAATATGTAACACCCAGATCTTTTTATGGACAAAATTGCTCATATACTGACTATTCCATCCCTCCCATATTTTTTCTTTTCTTTTATTATGATTAACATAATTGCTGATTCCAATATTTGAAAACTGTTTTTCCTTCTGAGTTTTATTTTTTATTTCTATATTTCTTTAAATATTTCACAAAATATTTGTCTTTATTACAATAAAACATATTACATGTACCTACCTGGTGAATTGGATATTTTCTCATAGTGAAGGGGAATAAAAGCTCAATCTTATATCTCAGCTATATTAGTCGGGGTTCTCCAGAGAAACAGAACCAATAGGATGTGTTTGCAGAAAGAGAAGGAGATTTATTATAAGGAATTAGCTCATGCAATTATGAAGGCTTGAAGGTCCCAAAATCTGCAGAGTGAGTCAGCAAGCTGGAGAACCAGGAGGGTCGATGGTATAGTTCCAGTCTGAAGGTTGGTAGGCTTCACACCCAGGAAAGGTTAATCTTTTCAGACCGAGGTGGAAAGGCTGATACCACTGTGGGTGGAGACGCTGCTTCCACTGGCAAAGAAGACCCGTCACAATTTAGGAGCTCAGTGTCCCCAACTTCATCAAGGTCTTTCCGCATATCCCCATCCCAACCCTGGGGATCCCAGTCCTTCCCAGTCAGTGTTCTCACTTTAACAGCAGACACCCTGTAGCTGCAAGTCCAATTTGTGTTGCAATTCAGCCAGTTGCAGGATGAGATTCTGGGTTTGATTGTGAGCGATCTCAGCCCCGTGGCTGCAGGAGACCAGGGTCTCCTTCAAGACACACATAAAAGCTTTCATGGTGCTTTAGCTGTGAATTCAAATCCCTGACTTCTTCCTTTTATTTCTCTACTTTGTGTGGTGACAGTAGGAGCAAACAGTCAACCTCTTTAAACTCACTAGTTTGACAAAAATGGTTAGAAGTATCATACACACAGGCACCCAGATCCTCACTTCTTATAAGTGGTCGATTAGGATTATCTAATGGTGATATTTTGCATATCTGTGTTGCTAGATCACTCATGGACTGTCAGTGCTCTCTTCACTACTGGATATATATACAGAGAGAGAGATTATGAGGAATAAGGAGTTGGCTCACGTGATTACAGACTACAGTCCCAAGATATGCAGACAGTGGCAAGCTGGAGACCGGGAGAGGCAATGGTGTAGCTCCAAGCCAAAGGCCACAGGCTTGAGACCCAGGAAGAACAGACGCTTCAGGTCCAGTCCAAAAGCAGGTAACAGCCAATGTCCCAGTTTGAGGACCAGCAGGCAGGAAGAATTCTCCTTACTCAGGGCATAGTCAGCCCTTTTGGTCTATTCAGACCTTCAACTGGTTGGATGAAACCCACTCAAATTGTGGAGGGTGATTTTCTTCATTCAGTCTATGCATTTAAATGTTAATCTCACCCAGAAACACTCTCACAGAAACACCCAGAATAATGTTTGACCAAATATCTGAGCACCCTGAAGCTCACTCAAGTTGACACACAAAATTTACCATCACACTTACCTATTATGTTCTTTTCGTTGACTATTTTATCTGCCATATGTCGTTTCTGTTACAGGAGAAAAAAATTCATTACATCCAAAGTTCAAAATGAATGATTCAATTCATAATACAAGACATAGCAGTTTTAAGAAAGAATAGAGGCAGCCGATGTAATTGCAAAGTCCTCTTTGGCTGTAATTGACTTCAGTTTCATTTTGTCCTCAAGTGACTCCCTCAGTTGAGATGTGACCCATGGGAGGGAGTATGGCAAAGTGGTGAAGTGTGTGGACTCTGGAGCCAGCTTGCCTTGGTTGGCATCCCAGCTAACGCAAATTCTTTGGTCATGAACCCATCTGTGCCTCCATTTAAATGAGTATAAATACACACGCAGAAAGGGGCGGGGAGAGAACGAGAGGGAGATACAGGGAGAGAGATGCACAGTACAATGTGCCTGGTGCATAGTAAGTACTACGTGAAATGTTAGCATATTATTTTTTACTTATAATGACCATATTGGGTTGAACATATAATTAGCAATTCTGGATTTTGCCCCGACTTAACCTAAGATTTTTGATCAAGTTTGAAAAATTCTTTCACAGGATAAGCCAACCCAAAGGACAACTGAATAGATCTTACTGGTGTCCTATCTTTATAGGATGTAGGAATCAGAGAGAAGCATGTCAATGACAACAGCTAGCAATTCTGGAAAATGAGCATTAGGACTGTGAGTGCAGAGGAAGCAGAAAACAGTATTAAATATCTCCCTGTACCCGTGAAAAGGCTAAAAATGAAATGAAAATGCAGCAAAATTCATGTGAACATTCCTTTCAGCCATTTAAGACTTTCACCTAAAATTGGATTATATCCCCACAGACACTATCATAATTCTTATGACAGCTATGAAGTCCTGTTAATCTCTCAAATATAGAAACCAAAGAGTATATAATTTAAAATTCGAAGCCTCAAAACTTTAATTGACTCTTCACACCAACTATGCCAGTTCCAACCAACTGCCTGACAAAAACGGCAATAAACAATACCTTTATAATTTGAGAGCATTTCATTCTTTAACAGTAAACTTACGTAATCTTCCACAATCTCTTTGATGCCTGAAATTATAAGAATAATCATCAAAGGCAAGAGAGTTGTATATTTTCCTGTCGGAGACACATCTGGAATTTGCTGCAAAGCAATCAGAGTTACACTGTCAATTTTATGATACATCCCTGTTATGTTTTGCTTACGCTCAAAGTCACACTAGTGGCACGGCCTGGGACATGGAGACCGCAGGCACATTAAACAGAAAGGGGAAGGAAGCTCTTAGCATGTCAAGGCCACCCACTGAGGGTGACACTAAATGCCACGTTATGGAAAAGTTGCCAGCGCCACTGCTTAACCACACCTCAGTCATCCATCACCTTCCCCCACAGGACACTTTTATCATGTCTTGAAAGGAATAGTTCAAAATCTAAATGTTAATTTATAATAGCATCTTTTCAGAGCAGAGAAACCCAGACGGCCTGGTATCTTAGCCTTATTTCCTTGTGGGCAGAGGAGGAATGTTCTGGAGGCCCAGGACAATATTGTTTCCTAGGCACAGATTAATTATGGGCTGTGCTCTGGGGCTGCGGTCCCCAACTCCCGGCCGTGGACCTGTCCGGTCCGGCCTGGTGGGGACGGGGCCCCAGAGCTGCAGCCCCCCACCCCCGTCTGTGGGAAAACCGTCTTACGTGAAACCAGTCCCTGGTGCTAGAAAGGCTGGGGCCCGCTGCTGCCTCTGCGTGCAAGACGGGAAGGAAAGCGACCGACACGGGCGCAGCAACGGGCACAGCAACGCTGGGGCAGTTCTCAGGCCTGTTTCCAGATGTGGCCCGTGTGCGCCCTCCGTGCTGCCTCGTCGTCTCTGCTTGTTATTACTATTTCTGTGCACAATGCAGCAAAAGAGAGTCGATCTGAAGCTCCTGACAGTTCTTCTAACAACTGTAAAGGGAATCTGAGTGATGGAGGGAGGAAACGAGGGCATTTTAGGACTCCGCCTTGGAGACATCCCTTGTTTCTCTCCCCTCCTCTCCTCCGCGCGGCGCCTCCCTGCCTTTTCCTCATCTGAGACTAACCAGAGCCGTCCGCGCCGCCGTGCCCCTCGCGACTGCCTCCGCCCGCTCGCCGGCGGTGACGAAGTCGAGCTTCTGGGGGCGACACACCACCCTCCTTTTAACCCGGCCTCGGCTGATGCCTTTAGCTTCTTTCGTACTCTACCCTCTGCGCCCCAAACCAAATTTCTACTGTTTCGGGAACACTCCACATACCAGATGAAAATGTAGGTAACACATTTATGTGCTTCACAATTCGAAATATATAAAAGGGCCGGCAGTGGAAATGCTACCTTTCCCCATCCCCACGGCTCCTGATCCTCCTCAGAAAGGCGGCGCTGTTTCCAGCGTCCACGCTGTCCCCTGTGCCCCAGGCCGGCCTTGGCACCGACTGTTATGTTCCTCCTCCTCTGATGTTTGGCCCAAATGTCACCTCTTTCCAGTAGCTTTTCCTGAACCACTTACCCCAAGTCAGAAGCAGGCCCTGTTCCTCCAGCGCTTTATAAACACTCGATGCCTTAAAATACTCATGTATTAGACTCTGAGCCCTACAGGGGCGGGCGCCAAGTCTAGCCCTTCATTCATCCTTAAATGGTTTTGACACATGCCATGTGTCCTCTATAAATGTTTACTGAAGCCAATTCTTCTGTTTAAGGTCAATTCAACAAGTTTATTCAGTTCTTATCCCAAAGCCTAGCAGTTTCTAAGACACTATTTCTGCTCTCAAAGAATTCATGGCTTGCTGGGAGAAATAAAACCAGTTATTACATGTTAGCACAAATCACTGTTGGAGACGTTTGCAGTAGAAGGGAGAAATTAGTGTGGACTGCGGCATTTGGTGAAGTTTGGAGTAGGATGGCTTTGAGCCGGGCTTTTAAGAGAATGGGCAGGATATAGCCACATAAGTGCCTTCTAGGTTTAGGTGATAGTGTGTGCCAAGGTCTGGAAATATGAAGAAAACTGGGGAATTGGGAGAAGACTTACCTGGTTGGATCGTGGGATTCATGCTAGAAATGAAGTTGAATAAACAGGGATAAACCAGACTATGGAAAGCCTTGAATTTAACTGTTTTGAAAGGATGCTATTTTAGACTAGTATTTGGATTTCCTTTAAATTAAATTATTCCTTTCAAAACATAATAAAATTATTCTGTTATGGAGGTGGCATGGATGACCAAAGTTTCTCCAATAATATCTCATTAAAGGTCTCAGTTAGGATGAACTGTGGGCCAATTCATCTGTTATGCAGCCACAGGTTTTTCATGCCCAAAATAGAGCTTCAATGTCTCACTTAATGATTTAAATATTGTGAGAAGAGAGTTCTGTTCTTACAGTATTCAAATCTGTTTTCTGCATCAAACTCTTATTTCAGCTAAATGAGCTTTTAACAAGTGTTTTTTAGACTAAGAATCTCAATCTAATAACATGTTCAAAAATATTACCTCCAATATAGCAATGACCAAAAAGAAAGCATTGGCAGGTTTGGTAAACTGCAGACACAAAAATCGCGGGAGGAATGACAACAAGCTGTACTTGGTTGTGCTGCGGGTGAAAAGAGAAATACCGTTGTTAGGCGATACTCTGAACACCAAAACCAGTAACGGAAAACATGAAACAGGGATTAAAAATAAAACCTGGTTATAAAACACTAATCCTTTGCTAAAAGATATTTTGCCCTTTTATAAAGCACTCACTGTTAACAGAAAACAATTCCAGAACAAAAGAAGAATAATTCTCCCCATTTCAGGAACTAAGTGCTATGAGCATAGCAGACAAGGAGAGAGGCGTGTCGTCTGAGCACGTCCAAAGGGAAAGATGAAGAGGAACCCTCCCTTTGATTTCACTAATGATTGAGATTATTTGCTCATTTATTCACTCAGCAAATATTTCTTGAGTTGTCACTGTGTGCCAGGCACGATTCTGGGTGCTTGAAACATACCAGAGAAAACACAAAGCTCCCTGCCTTTCCGGGCTTACAACCTGATGGAGAAGACAGTGATACACACGATAAAAAGTTAGGTACACGTGTATGCTCAGGTGACAAGCAAGACTCGTCCCACACTTCCTAAGGGCTTGTCCTGCTTACGATAAAACTCCTAGTGAACCTCTGTCTTCGGTTTCAGGAGTAACAACAGACTTTGATTCTTCTCCTTTCTCCCTTTCACGGGTTTTTTTATCATTAACAGTGAAAGAGTGAATGACCCAAAGGACACATTTAACACACAGGCTACGTGGGAGCAACACGGCTGGTTTATTCACCCGGGTGCAGGTGGGCTGAGTCTGAAAAGAGTCAGCACAGAAGGGGGTTTAGTGAGGGTTTTTATAACCAGGGAAAGCCGACCTGCCCTGTTCAGTTCTTTGTTCCTGGGCCAAACTGGCAGGTGAAGAATTGCTTCCTGCTACGTGCAGCAGAGGACGGTGGACAGAACAGCTGTTTGTAGTAAATTCTTCTTCAAACGACCAACTCCCACGACCCCTTTGCCCCAGTCGCATCCATCCTTCTGCTCTGGCATCCTCCTTATCAGGAGAGCTGGGGAGGGACAGCCTTCGTCTCTATCAGGGAGGGAGGGGGAAGAATGCTGGCTGCGGCTGTCGGTTAGATCTACAAAGTCCGGGGACTCCCCAGACTCCTGTAGCTGTTGTTTTACAAGCCTAAGTTTTGCATTAACCACATTCTGTCCTATACATACATTTCGGGTTCCCACCTGGAACAAATCTAACAAAAAGTTGTCTTAAATCCATCTGCACCCGAATGTCTAGGAGACAATCTCCTTGAGTACGTTTCTTTTTTTCTAATCGATCTGCTTTGCTTAATAAGTTTCTGGTTTAAAAATCAGAAAGACTAAAATCAAAACTGCATGTGTTCCAAATTAGCCTAGAGAAGTGGGAGGATGGGGCGACAGTACAGAACAGGGTTTGGGATGCGCTCTACAACGTCGCAGGGCTTAGGCAGACGTACAGAGAGTAAACAAGCTGTATTGGGGTAAATCATGAGGATCATTAAGAGAAGGCCCGGGTCCTTGACCCAAGCCAGAGCCCGGCGCTGCTGCAGGTCAGGTGGTGGGTCTGAGGGGCCCCTGCCCACTGTCGCTCCCGTTCTGAGAGGAAAGGGTGGGCGCAATCTTGCCAGTAAGGGAATAGGCAGAAAGCCAGGCCCAGGAGTAGGGGCTCGGGTGTCGTCTGTTCCCATGGGTCACGTGGGAAAGCCAGCTGCCCAGCACCAGGCACCTCAGAGAGGGGCTTTGGGTGTAGCCCCTCCAGCCTGAAGGGGTGGGGTGGCAGAGGGGGTTTCCACAGGCGTGGGTACCGCTTAGACACTTGGAGTGAGCTCCTGGCTCACTCTCAACAATTCTGCTCATCGTACCACTAAAACAACGAGAAAGCATGAAAGCTGTTTTAAAAGAGAGGGAGACAGAACACAAAATGACAGAATCTTGGCCGAACATACATTATAGATAATAAATATAAGTGGCTAAAAAAAAAAACCTAAATGAGTCAAAACACAAAACCCAACTTAAAAGAAATATTCCTACAAAATGTCTGAGAAAAATTCTAAATAAAAAGTTACCCAAATGTTTAAGAGGCAAATTAGAAAGAGAGGGAAAATCAAGTGGGAAGAGTTTGGAATATTAAGAATATAAGGCAAAGTTGAATTCAAACTAAAAAGCACTAAGCAGAGAAAGAGGACCACTTCATAAAGATTAAGAGGACGACCCACAGCGGAGATACAAGTTCTACGAACCATTATGCCTCAATTAACATGACACTGGACTACAGATGTTTTACAGCTGCAGGAAACATAACAGAAGGCATTGACAGACATGTGATAGTGAAGAATATTGACATAATTCTCTCAGTCCTTGCCCAGATAAAAAGATACTGAAAATGTGGTTACTAGAGTTGAGATCTTACACATGTATCAGTTGTGAGAGACGTGTGCATATTATTGTGAGATATCAAACTCTGGACCCTTAATAGAGAAGCATATACATTTTTCAAGTTTGGAACAGTTATAACAATTAACCGGATTTAAAAAACACAAATTTTCAAACAATAGAAATAATCCATATTTCTCTGACCGCAATAAATTAAACTGAACTATAATAAGTAACTGAAATATAAACAAAAAGAAAATAAAAGCTACTTAAGTATCAGATTTTTTTTTTTTTTTAGGAACTTGGATAAAAAATAAAAAATCAGACTACCAATTACTGCACTTCCAGTGTGAAAAAAAAGACACGTCAGTAGACCCTCATTAAGTCTTCAAATACACCGAAGTGACAGATGGGAATTTATATAACACAAGAAAGACATTACAAACCAACTGGGGTGAAATGAGTGGTCAACCAATCGGAACATAAATTCAGCTGGTGTCTACCTCATTCCTTACAGCAAAATAAATTCCACTCGGTTGAAAAATTTCAAGTAAAAACAAAAAAGATTGCCTAGGGCCGTTGGGGGTTGGTGTTGGGGGACCGGGGAGCAACATTAATGGGTATGGAGTTTTTGTGGCGTGATGAAAATGTTCTAAAATTGGTTGTGGTTATGGTTGTACAACTCTGACAATATATTAAAAACCATCAAATTGTACCATTTAAATTGAGCAAATTAAATAATATGTGAATTTTACCTCAATAAAGCTGTTATAAACAAATTAATAAAATTTTTAAAATAAAGCATTCAAATATTAGACTAAAACATGAATAACTATGTGTAATCTTGGAATAGAGAATTCCATTTTAAACTCTGCAAGGAAACCAGAAGTCACAATGGCAATGAGTGAAATTTGACTGCATAAAAATATAAAAGTTCTGTTAGGAAAGAAATACGAATAACCAACTGGGGAAAAAATATTTGTAGCACACATGAAAAAGGAGTTAATATCTCTAGTGTGCAAAGAGTACCAGACTTACTTAAACTAGTCAGTCCTAAACTGTGCACCCTGCCCTGCCCTGCCTTTCCCACGGAAACCCCAAGAAAGACTGTGGCCTAAGCTCTCTTCCTGCTCCTGTCTTCCACCTCCTGACCAAAAACCTGGCACTTCCCTGGTGACCCTGCATGGTACGTGGTGACCCCTCTCTAAGACTTGTGAATACGATAAGCTTTTTTGCCTGAGCCTCTTGTATTTCCTCTTGTGGTGGTACCTGACTGCCGGGAACGTGGCCAGCGTTCCCTGCAAAAAACCAGGTCCCTTTGGTAGAGTTGCAAGGGATAAGAAAATAATAGAGAAAAATGGAAAATGGAAGAAATAAAAGAATACACTGAGACAAAGATATAGTTTTATAAGTTTATAAAGATTATAGGCAAAGCGGTAGCTCAGGGGGCTTAGACCTCTCCATGGGTCTCAAAAAGCCCCGAATGAGGTCTTACATGGTAACTTATAGGAAATAGTGAATAATTGCCAGGGGTAACAGATTTACATAACAGCAGGTAGTTCCTCTCAGGTTAACAGATTTTTAAAAGGCTTTTACAGAAGGCTTCTACAGATTCTTTAACTAATTCTATTTACGTGAGCAAACAGTTACAAAGTCTTTCAAAGGTTAATTTCTAAATTCTAAGGTAAGTTTATCATTTAAACAGAGGGATTAAACAGAGATATGTAGGCTCCATGTTTATTAGGTTATTGTGAATGGAGACAGGTAGTCTAGAGTGGTTTAAACAAAAGCTTTGCTTTTAGCCATTTGGGAAGCTGTTTGTTCCGGAGGGCACTCCATTGTCAGCTCTCAGCCTATAGTTTTTAACAGATTCACTTTTGCTTTACAAAGCAAATCCAAACCTTTAGGTCTGAGAAACGTGGCGCCTCGTGGGATACAGCCGCTACTGCCTTTCAGAGACACCCTTCCGAGTGTAACAGCATTCGAAATGCAAACCAACACGTTCACATATTCCTTCAGGGCAAAGCTCTGAAAAACTCCTAAGACAAATCCTGTCCCCAAACACGTGTGATATTAATTCATAGAGCAACACCTGACTGACCATCTCATAAAAGAACACAGAATACCGCATCAGGGCAGAACTACTGTCGAAATAAAACCTCCCCATCAAAGCACGTTTTTCCTCATTGGAAGAAGAGGTATTTGCTTCCAGTGAGGAGTTCGGCTTCTCTCCAAAGCCTACTGGCTCCAATTATTCTTAATTTGTCTTAAAATTTTATTTCGGTGAAACCAAATATTAGTATGAGACAACGTTAAACAAAATAAGATGAAATTCCATAGAAGTTATGATATAACTCTGCAAATATACTTTTAGAATGAAGAGCTATTTTAAGACTTGTCAAAGAGAGCAAGGCAGTTCATGTTTCACACTTGACTATAATATTGACAACGTCCCTATGACATGTGGATTTTTTTTAAATATTTATTGATCAGCCAACTTTTAAGTATTTTTTATTGTGGAAACTTTCTCATAGATACAGAGATGGAAAGACTGGAAAGATAATGAACCTCCACACTTATCCCAGCTTCAACAGCTATCAGCTTGCGGCCAGCTTTGTTCTGTCCAGACTGCCCACTTCTCTACCACAGCCCTGCATTATTTGAAACAAACCCCACATATCATGTGATTTCATCAGTGAGTACTTCAGAATAAATTAGATGGATAATTTTAAAACTAGCCTTTCATACATATTTAGCCTATGCAAAAGTATTTACATCTTAGAAAGAAGATATTGGTAAATTCCCTAAATAAATTTCAAAAAGAAAGGGCACGAGACTAACTCTGTCCAGGGACCTGGTTCACTCCACTAACTCTGGAACCTGGATTGGAGCCCTCTACCTCTCAACACCTCTACTTCTTGTTTATTCTGTTCTGGATAATCTGAGATCCCTCCTGGACCTAAATTTCCCTGACTGTACCTAAAATTTATTGTTATACTTAAGAATCTACTAGCATCTGTAACTAGAGATATTGGGTACTAATGTGGAAAGAAAATGGAGTTTGCAATCAAAGAGGCTGGGTTTTATTCTGACTCTGACTCTTAGTGGCCAGGTGACCAAGGGAAAATCATACACTTTTTCCTGCTTTGGTTTCATCTACTATAAAATGAGTTAATCATGTCTCTCACGGTTTAGGAAAAATAGTACAAAAAGAGCTAGAGTAGTTGTGACAAAAATGGGATACTCCAAATAATTCACTGGGAAAAATACTAAAAATTCTATTTAGTATTTGTATATTTTAATCTGAAAGAAAAGCAATTAAGACAAATTAATATTTAACATACACGTTGACTGGCCCTCACTTGTTCTGTATATTGTGTAATTAGGCATGGATTTCTTTCTCCTTACCATGCTTGAGATTTATTACGGTCCCTGAATTTTAAGATTCACATCTCCCCTTTGTTCTGGAAAAACTTTGGCCATTGTTTCTTTGAATAATGTCTGTCCCATTCGCTCTATTCTCTCATTTTGATACTTTGTTCGATACAGACAAGAGCTGCTAAATCTGTCATTCGTGTTTCTGAACCACTCCTTAATATTTTCCAATTCTTCACCTTTCTATGTTGTGTCAGGAGGATTTTCTCGTACCTATTTTATAGTACATGAAGTCTGCCTTTGGTTGTGTCTCATCCCACCCTCTTTTTACCCCATGCACTGAGATTTTTTAACAGTTTACCAATTTTGATTTCTGGGCTCTATATGTTCCTGTTCCAAATCTACTGGGGTCTTTTAAAAAAATAGTCTTTTGGTCTTCATTCATATTTTCGATATCCTCTTTTATTCCTTTAAACATACTACACAATCATGTGCAGTAGAAAACACTCTTATTTTATATTCTCTACCTGATAATTCTTCTACCTAAAGTCTTTTAAAAGTCTGATTCTGCTTGCTATGATTTATTTTTTTCATTCTTTCTGCTGCCTCTCACTAACGACATCTTGTTTTCTCATGCGTTGGCAGTTTTTTAGCTCAGGTTTGCTCAAACTTCATCTCTGAGAGACCGTTAGGGCCTTAGCATCCCCCAGACACTGTCTGCCTTTGCTCCTGCCACGTGCCCAGGGATGCTTGCAATCCGGCATCATCTAAAACTGTATTTTAAGCTTGAGTTTTTCTGGATCACACAGATATCAATATCAACCACAGAAAAATGGTCAGTGTATATTAATTATTATCAATATTTTTTTTGCCTAAACTCAGAACCAAGTTTAAGAGTCCTTAAGTTTCCTCACTATATCCCTTTTGCAAGGCAGAGTTTCAGTTTTTTTCTCCCTCCACTTGGGATGTAGACCCCCAGAGTCCTGGGTTTACAAGGGCGGGTCGCCAACTCCCATTCCACGCTGTGTGGCTAGGGGCATCACTGCTCTGCCACAGCTGAGCCTTACAACCGGAACTCCCGGTCACCTGCGCTGTGCAGAGTCCCCCAAGAAGCCACCCATTTAATATCCCCACCCCCTCGGATTTCTGCTTTGCCTTCATTTGTTGGCCTCCACGAATGCCTCCCTTTTCTTGTCATGTGAATGATGCATTTTTTTAAGCTATATGATTAGTTCATAATAAAAAGCTTAAAGACTGCAGAGCTAGTGCATCCAAACCCTGGTCTTTGTGCCTGGTTGGAAAAAGAAAAGTAGGCACTCAAAAAGTATTAATAGTTTTCTTTCAAGCTTTCATCTCACTCTACCTCTGAAGTAAGGACTCAGCTCAGCGGATTCCACAGGAAACAACTCTTCAGAAGCCTAATGCTCAATCCCCCAGTATGGTCTGGGGGTGGGGAGCCCAGCAGATCTGTGAGGTTCCCTTGGGAAGCACTTTCGCTCCTATTCGTAGGTGTTGCTAAAGGGAGCTAATCGGCAGTGGGCTGCGTGGTGACAGCTGTGGCCAGGAACAAGCGAGAGCAGAGGCCATTCACAGAGAGGGGCCTTAAAGTCAAGAAGACAAATCCCCGCTAAGTGAGCATGAGGATTTAAAGTTTCTGGAGGTTTGAGAAAACTACTGCATCCTGAAGCACAGACTCACACAATGTATCCATACAAGGTACCCTTTTTACAGGGGAAGGCCCTGTCTTCTTCGCCCACCCATCTCCCCGAGGTACATACACTTTTCTCACCTGATGGAGTTTCTGCAGAAAATGTTCTTAAGGGGATCATTGATGTAAATGACGCGGGCTTCTGGCTCTTCTGAGCCACGCAGAACTTGTTGGCAGCTCATCCTTTCCTGCACCTTCTGGCCCTCCATGGAGAAATGAGTAGGTCCTGCAGCAAGAGGGCACAAGGGCATCACACAAAAATGCAAGCAAAGGCAGGCTCACACCGGCAGCTGTGGCAGGTCCCCTGGAGGCAGGCTGCTCTCCCAGCCACCAGCTCCTCTCCTGCCCACTCCCTCCCCCAGGATCTGTGATTTGACCAGGTGATGTTAAACAAAAAGCAAATGAGAGCAATTTTCTTATTCAAGTTCAAAATGGGTCGTAAAGCAGTGGAGACAACAACACCAACAATGCATTTGGCCCAGGAACTGCTAACGAACGTACAGTGCAGTGGTGGTTCAAGACATTTTGCAAAGGAGACGAGAGCCTTGAAGATGAGAGCTTAGCAGCCGGCCATCAGAAGTTGACAAGGACCAATTGAGAGCAATCATTGCAGCTGATCCTCTTACAACCACATGAGAAGTTGCCGAAGAACTCAGGGTCAACCATTCTACGGTCATTCCACATTTGAAGCAAATCGGAAAGGTGAGAAAGCTTGATGAGTGGGTGCCTCATGAGCTGACTGAAAATCAAAAAAATCATCACTTTGAAGTGTCGCCTTCTCTTCTTGTACGCAACAACAACGAACCATTTCTCCATCAGATTGTGACATGCGATGAAAAGTGAATTTTATATGACAACCAGTGACAACCAGCTCAGTGGTTGGACTGAGAAGCAGCTCCAAAGCACTTCCCAAAGCCAAATTTGCACCAAAAAAAGGTCATGGTCACTGTTCAGTGGTCTGTTGCCGGTCTGATCCACTGCAGCTTTCTGAATCCCAGCAAAATCATTACATCTGAGAAGTCTGCTCAGCAAATCAATGAGATGCACCAAAAACTGCCAACACCTGCAGCTGGCATCAGTCAACAGAAAGGGCCCAATTCTTCTCCATGACAACACCCCACCACACGTCACACAACCAATACTTCAAAAGTTGAATGAATTGGGCTATGAAATTTTGCCTCATCCACCATGTTCACCTGACCTCTTGCCAACCGACTACCACTTCTTCATGCATCTTGACAACTTTTTGCAGGGAAAACGCTTCCACAACCAGCAGGATGCAGAAAATGCTTGCCAAGAGTTCATTAAATCCCAAAGCAGGGATTTTTATGCTACAGGAATAAACAAACTTATTTTTCATTGGCAAAAGTGTGTTGATTTTAACGGTTCCTATTTTGATTAGTAAAGATGTGTTTGAGCCTAGTTATAATGATTTAAAATTCAAGAGTCTAAAATAGCAATTATTTCTGCACAAACCTAATAACTAAAATCAGAAATGAAAGTAGGGTCATTACTACCAATTCTACAGAAATAAAAACAATTACAGTATGAGAGCACATGAAAAATTTTGTGCCAACAAATTGGGTGGTCTAAATGATACAAATTCCTAAAAACACAAAACCTGCCAAGACTAAATCACAAGAAATAGAAAATCTGAGTAGACCTATACTTAGGAGATTGAATCACTAATAAAAGGTCTCCCAACAAAGAAAAGCCCTGGACCTGATGCCTTCACTGATGAATTCTTTTGTTTTGTTTTGTTTTTTTAAATGGCACATAATAGTTTTGTATATCTGTGGGGTAGGTTGGGATATTTTGATACATATATACATTGTGTGATGATCAAAGCAGGGTGATCATTGGCATATTTATCACCTTATAGGTTTATCTTCACTAGTGAATTCTACCAAACATGAAAGAAGACTAATACCAACTCTTCTAAAACTTTCCTTAAAAATTGAAGAGGAGAAAACACTTCCTAACTCATTCTATGAGGCCAACACTACCCTGGTACCAAAGCCAGACAAAAACCCCACAAGAAAAGTACAGACCAATATCCCTTATGAACACTGATGAAAAAATCCTCAACGATATATTAGCAAACTGAATAATGGATGAAAATCATGTTTAAAAAAATTATACATCACGACCAAGTGAGATTTATTTATGGAATACAAGTTTGCTTCCATGTATGAAAATCAATCAAAATTTACTGAAATTAATCAAAATTAATAAAAAGAATCATCATATTAACAAAATGAAGGGGAAAAACCATGAGATCATCTCAACTGATACAGAAAAGCATTTGATGAAATTCAACACCCTTACATGATAAAAGCATTCAGCAAATTAGGAATCGAGGCTGCTCCAAATCGAGGGGGAGGACAGGTGTTTAGGGAAAATGTTGGGGTTTTGGGTGTCAGGAGCCAGCAGATGTGTGAGCAGAGGGGGTCAGCAGCTGGGCTGTGACTGCTGCAAGGGGCTCACGGTGTGCAAGTGTGAGGAAAAAGAGGGAGAAGGAAGGGTGCCTCTCAGCCTGCAAGTCCTCTTCCTGGGGTGCCATAAGTGCTGCCAATTTCCCAGCTACTAAAGAAAGAGGAGGAAGATCTTAGCAAAGCAATGTCTCAAGATGGTGCTTCTCAGTTCCAAGAAGACATTCAACAAGAGCTGGAATTATCTGTGGAGACGGAACTAGAAAATGGGCACACTAAAAAAGATCTTGATGGATTTCAGAAGCTATTTCATAGATTTTTGCAAGAAAAGGAGACTTCTGTGGATTGGGGAAAAATCCAGGGATCTCCAGAAAATTTGATTCAATCCTATAAAAAGATAAAGGCCAGAGGCTTGCCTGATAATACATCTTCTGTGTTGAACAAGCTAGTGGTGGTGAAACTCAGTGGTGGTCTGGGAACCAGCACGGGCTACAAAGGCCCTAAAGATCTTATTGGTGTGAGGAACGAGAATACCTTTTTGGATCTGAATCTTGAGCAAAATAGAGCATTTGAACAAAACCTGCGATACAGATGTACCTCTTGTTTTAATGAACTCTGTTAACATGGATGAAGATACCAAAAAAATACTCCAGAATTACAATCATTGTGTAAAAATCTACACTTTTAATCAGAGCAGGTAGCCAAGGATTAATAAAGCATCCTTAATTACTGTAGCAAAGGGTGTATCTTACTCAGGGAAAATGTAGTAGCTTGGGACTCTCCAGGTCATGGCAATATCTATGCCAGTTTCTATTAATACAATTCTGGTTTGCTTGATACCCTTACAGGAGAAGGTAAAGGTATATTTTTGTGCCTAATATAGATAACCCGGGTACCACAGTGGATCTTTATATTCTTAATCATCTAATGAACCCACCGAGTGGAAAATGCTGTGAATTTGTCACGGAAATTGCAAACAAAACACACACCAGATGTAAAGGATGGGATACTCACTCAATATGAAGACAAACTTGGTGGGAATTGCTCAAGTACCAAAAACACACATTGATGAGTTCAAGTCTGTATCAAAGTTCAAAATAGTTAACAGCCACCTGCGGATTTCTCCTGCAGCAATTAAAAGACTGCAGGAGCAGACTGCCATTGACAAGGAAAATCACTGTGAGGCCAAAGACCGTGGATGGAGGACTGAATGTAACTCAATTAGATGCTGCAGGAGGGGCTGCCATTAAAAGTTCTGAGAATTCTCTAGGTAATAATGTTCCAAGGAGCCATTTTCTGCCTGTCGAAACCACATCAGGCCTCTTGCTTGTGATGTCAAACCTCTACAGCCTTACTGCAGGATCTTCGATGATGAGTGAAAAGGAATTCCCTGCAGTATGGTTGGTTAAATTAGGCACTTCTTTTACAAAGCTTCCAGATTAACTAAGAAGATTCTAAGTTATACAAGATATGCTTGAATTGGATCACCTCACAGTTTCAGGAGATGTGACATTGGGCAAGAATCTTTCATTAAAGGGAAAGCTTATCACCATTGCATGTCATGGTGACAGAATTGACTTCCCACCTGGACTGGTATTAGACAACAAGATTGTATCTGGAAACCTACGCATCTTGCACCACTGAAATAAAAAATACTGTGGCTACTTGATACTAATTATTAAACTTTATACTATTATTAATCGTAACTCTTACAATGAAGTGTTCTCTAGGATTCTAAAATGACAGGTACTTTACTATGTTACAGATCTTTACCATACACTACTCACAGAATACACGCCAGGTAAGCCAAAGGTCCGAATATGAACAGCAAAACTTTAAATGTTTAAAAGAAAATATTAATGACATTTTTATATCCAGGGCTGGGAAAGAGTTCTTCAAAAAGGTGCAAAAAATACAAGCTATAAAGGAAAATACTAATTAATCTGACCATTAAAACTAACAAATATTTGTGCACTAAAATAGTAAAATAAATTTGAAAAGCAAACCACGTACTTCTAGATTACATCTTTTTGTTGTTGTAGAGACAGAATCTTGCCATGTTACCCAGGCTGGTCTTGAACTCTTGGCCTTAAGGGATACTCCCACCTCGGCCTCCCAGATTTCTGGGATTACAGGCGTGAGCTGCTGCACTCGGCCTAAGTTATGGCTTTTAAAAACTCATACATGTATACAAGAAGATATGAAAAAAGATGTGCATTTCAGTGCTGTTTATAACAGTGAGAAATGGGAAAACCTAATACCCACCAACAGAGAAACAGCCAAATAAAACCCATGATAATCATACAATGAAATACTGTAGAGACATTAAAAAGAGTGATTCTTTCAATAAATAAGATGATGATGATAGATCTCAAAAACCTAAGAACAGCGTGAAAAAGATAGATATAGGTATCCTATTCAACCATTTATGTAAACTTTTTTTAAAAAAACATACCTACAATATAATATCTCGCTTATAGATCTATAGATACATATAAAATTCTAGACCTAATGAAGGACTAAAATCATTCACAACACCTATGTAATAGCAGTTGCTGGGGTCAGGGGCGAGAGGAATGAGCTGGAGGTAATGGTTAAAGGTGACTTTTGCTTTGTTTGCTTTATCTCTAAGGATTTATTTCTTTAAAAAAAAAAAAAAAAGCACGAAGAAAATCCTGAGACAATCCTGGAAGCAAATATAACAAATGTTAAAGGTTGTTTGTTCTGAAATATGAGTGAAAATATAAGTGTTTGTTGAATTTTGTACACACCCACACACACCCCGCACGGACTGTATTAGCATCCACCAAACAGTTACAGTACAAGCTACTTGGATATTTTTAAGCAATAGATAAATTACACATGAATTTATCATCTCAATTTATTATTTCCCTGACCACCTAGGACACAGGACGCTAATTTCACCCTCTCGGCGCCCTGTCTCCCAAGATTTCGAGGGCAAGAACCCGGAGTGGAAGGGCACAGCGCTGACCGGGGCTGACGGGCCGAGCGAGGGCGGTTGAGAACGTGCTCAAGTTCCGTTACTGCCGCCGTGGTGGGGCAGCTGCCTGCTTAAAGCAAACAAAATGAAACAAAGTGACTCACCAGTCTCAGGCTGGGGAGACCACTTCTGATCAGAAAACTGATCTTTCAGGGTTAATATCCCGACTGCCGCCGCACAGCACCAACAGCCCTAACACCAGATGGCGGTCCCCGGTCTTCACCTGGAGTGAGGGGAGAACCCTCCCAGCATGCCCTGGGAGCTGACAGTCGAGGGCTGGGCGCCGCCCTCCCCAGCGCGCTCACAGATTGCACAGCGCCCCCTAGACACGCGGGGCTTTCACTGGTCTCCGAAGAACCTCCACCCTTCCAACTCAGCCTGGGAGGATAAAAGAGACCTCCGTACTTACAGGTTAACTCATCTTTCTTCCAAGCGGTGAAAACAAGTATGTTACGTACCTTACCAAGGAACAAACACACCATAAGACAATATCTCACTTGACGCCTATGTTAATGAGCTTAATTTAGCCATTCCACAAGGAATACATATTGCAAAACATCATGTCATATACATCATGAATGTATTTATTTTTTGTCAATTTTAAAAAAGATGGAGAAAATATGATCGGCTTTGTTATTAAAAAAGAGAGACAGTACCTCACCTGAAACAACATGAAATCAATGTAAATTTGATGATTGACAATTTTTGCCAATATTGTTGTAGTCTAAGTCATTGGTTCATAAACTTTATGGTCTCAGGAAACTTTCATACTCTTAAAAAGTATTGAAGAACTCCAAGAGCTTTTGTTTACAGGAGTTATTTCTACTGATATGTAAACAATATTTGAAATTACAACTGAGGAGAAAATTTTTAAATATTTGTTAATGTATTTTAAATTAATAAAGCCATTACATGTTAACATAAATAATGTTTTTATAAAAATTAAGTATACTTTCCAAAATAAAACATAATACAGTGAGAAGAATGACATTGTTTGACATTTTTACACATCTCTTTAATATCTGATTTAATAGGAAACAATTGGGAGGAATATGAAACCTGTCAATGAACTTCTTGTACCCTGCTACCTGAAAATCCATGGGCCTACCTTGCATTTTGCATGGATCTGTAGCCCATGAAAAATTTTGTAACATAAATCATTGGTAATTTGAAAAATACTGATTCATTGAATTTTCTCAATCACTCTTGTTAATATTGTCATTGATCTTAACAGAAAGTCCTTAAGTATTGGCAAACCATTCAGTTCATGGAGGTGGATACAAGTTTTCCAAAATTGTCATTTTTATTTGAAACTCATATTTTATCATTAGCAACAATACTGTGACTTGTTTTTCTTGGAGTGGCATGCTCACTTACTTCAGTTGGTGAGAATATGTCTGCCAGACACCCAGCCCTGAAAAAGCCCAGTTTATCAATCACTCTTTCAAATAAAAATAATGTTCCCGAAAAACATAGTTCAGCTGAGAGCTTCAACATCTCACAAATGCTTTTCCTCTTTCGAGAAATACAATTATCTTTCTCAAAGCAACCAGAAGTACTTTATGCACAATTCCCACTTTATCACACAGCATGGTAAAAAGACAGACATGCAAGGGTGAAGACTTAATAAAATTAACAGTGTTTACTGCTGCGCCATTGCCTGGATTTGTGCCAAGGCTCCAATTTTACCTCCATTGCTTTTACATCAAATGTCAACTCAGTGAAAAAGGCAAATAACATCTTAGTATTATTCTGAAAATACTCCCTGCAGATACCCAGGAGTGTCTGGTCTAGGGAAATAAAATGTGAATGTTGACTTTTTAAAAAGCCGTTTGCAGGCACTCTTGCAAGCATGCTGATCCCTTATCAACATGTGCTGCTCAGGTACCCACTCCTCCTATAGATCTCAATTATCTGACCCAATAGGGGATATTTCCAAAAGTGCAACTGTATGCCACGTAAAATGTTATTTTCTTCCCTGGAACAAAAAGAAAACCCAACAGTAAAAAAGTGACAAGCATTGGAACTACTGGGGAGCAGCAAGCGTGTTCCTTCCCACTTGCTGTCACCCAGCCTCTAGTGCTGACGGCCTTGCTACAAATACTATGCACAAAATCTGTCCCTAACGTCCAGGCAGGACCCCCATGGGCTAGGGATTAGGGCCACCTTCAGCTACTCTTCCACAAACAGGATGCTTAGACCAGGTTTATTCCAGTCTGGGCAGCCCCCAACTGAGTCAGGTCAGTCACAAACATCCTCTGCTCTTGCTAGGTTTGGGGGGCTCCAGAACTGCCTTGGTTTGTTTTTTGTTTTTTTTTTTTTTGAGACAGAGTCTCAGTCTGTTGCCCAGGCTAGAGTGCCGTGGAGTCAACCTAGCTCACAGCAACCTCAAACTCCTGGGCTCAAGAGATCCTCCTGCCTCAGCCTCCCGAGTAGCTAGGACTACAGGCATGTGCCACCATGCCCGGCTAATTTTTTCTATATATATTTTTAGAGACAGGTGGCGGGGGCGTCTCACTCATGTTTAGGCTGATCTCGAACTCCCGAACTCAAACAATCCAACCGCCTCGGCCTCCCAGAGTGATAGGATTACAGACGTGAGCCACCGCGCCTGGCCCTAACTACCTTGTTTTTTATGGAAGGACTGGGGAGGGAGAAGCCGCAGCAGACCACAAGGGTAGCTGTGAGCTTCCGTCTAATTGACGTGTATTTGTTGAGTGCCTGTGTTGGCCACTGTTTCAGGCAGTATCACACAGTGAAATCTATGACAACTCAAGCGGAGTTTCCTCCCCAGGGTGCAGAGCTTCTCAGGCTATTCCGGGAGATGAACAGACAGTCTGGACGTGAGAAACCTGCCGTGTTGTCCTCTTCCATGCCGGCACCCAGCTCCCTCACCTGGCTGGTTATAGCACCCAGGATAAGTAACACAAAAACATAAAGTAACGAGTGCTGATCTTTAGGGTCCTCCAAGTCGCTTTATTTCTAGAGTGCTGCCCACAAAAAGACCTAAAATTTTGAAATAATTAAAAAGCATCCGACAGGTCATTAAGGAAAATGTCACAATATGTGGGTAAAAATTCATTGCTGTACTCCTCAAGCTGTTCAGATAACAGATTTCCTAAAATGCAAAAAAGAAAAAAACTTCACATTTTCACTATATGTCAGTTGATGCAAATACAAGAGATTACCAGAAATAGTCAAAATCACTGACTATATAAAAGTAATTAACACTTGATGTTTCCTGATGCGTATCAAGATCATATGACTGAAGCAACTAAAGAAAAAGAATTAGCCAATTGTACGCAGATCCTGAGTGTCGTCATGTCCTCTGGGGTTCTGGGGTGTCCAAGTACTGAGGGGCTGTCCAGTCTTCTCCACAAGGCAGGGGTGGCCCACATCAGCTCCCCAGGTGGAGCAGGAACCTCCCTCCACTCCACACAGTATAGCCGATGCAGATCATCTTGTAGAGTAGCCCTTGCTGAAGGCTTAGGACTAAAAAAGGGAAATTAGAGCAGAACAGGGAACAAATTGAAACTCAGTATCAGATATTGCTGCTCCAGTGCTTCTTCAGCCCAGCGCCCACCCGGGAGCATCTCTCCTTAGCTGCGACCTGGAGAATCCTTCTCTCCCTGAGAGGATTGTCCTTGGGTCTTATCTTCCATCCCCAAGTCACCGGCCCTGCCTCCTCTGTGCGCCTGCCAAGGAGAGCCGAGTCAAACAAGCAAAAGGCAGTGAATGTAATTCAGCACAGGCACCCTGCCCAGGGTGGAAACAGTCACAGCTGCCAGCCATCCCTTCCACCTCTGGCCTGTTCTCCGCATACTGTCTGAGTTGTCTTCCTAGATTCTGTAGAAGTAAACAAAGACTGATGGAGTGAGAGGAAGCAAAGGCCATTTATTCAGAGCTTGCTCCAGCAAGGGAGTCAGCAGCTGTCATTTGCGTTTGGCAGAGACCCAAAGGCAGGCAGAGGAGTGGGAAAGGTTCCTAGCGGGGCAAAGGGACAGCTTCAGGTGTGCCTGAGTGGAGGCTGTCGGCGGGGAGCTGAGGCAGCTAACTGTATGGAACAGGAGAGGTGTCCTATGGGAGTGGTCAGGGCTATATCTGGCATTCTCTGGTTGGTCCCAAGTTGGAAGAAGGAACAAAAACGAGGGAAGCTGCCAGTTCCTAATCAAGTCCTGGGCCATTTGGGGCCAGTGGTTTACAGGAGTTGCTGTAGATAACGGTTGGTTTCCTGGGCACAGTGCTTCCTGGGCAGATTGAGTGTCAATCTATTTTCGCATACGGGCTGGCCGTTGTCTATTTGTATATTCAGTCTCTCAATTCAAAACTCCTCTCTGGCTCCCCATGGCCCAGAGGATCAAGTACAGAGTCTTTACCAGAGTATATGTGACCCTTCACCAACTGACCCCTCTGTCTGGTCCCCTGACGCTCCATTCTTTCACGCGAGGATCCAGACACACAGCCCCTTCATACCCCGACTCCTCTGCATGCGCAGACAGCGTGTCTAATGCTGTCCTCCCTTGGAAAAGTCCGCCATGGGATCACCTCTCTGCAGCCTTCCCTGACCCTCCCTCCTCTGTGCCCTCACCACACTGCACCCACCCCTACGGTAGCATCACCAGGCGCAAAGGGACCGCTCAGTACTCACCTGCGACCGCCACGCCAGACCTTGACTTCCCCAAGGGCAGGGATTGTGTCCCATGATTTGTTTCTGAGTCTAGCAATAAGTTTTTGTCGAATGAATCAACAAACAAACGCACTGGTGCCGAGAAGCACCTTTATAGCTGTTGAGAGGGAGAAATCAAATGAACAGTGAACTGCTGTGTAAAGCTGTCTGCTACAAATTCACAGAAGAATTTCACAGGTCTTTTACCAAAAAAAAAGTGGTTTACCCAAAGGTAAGGCAGGCAACCTACACACCTGTGCACACATGCTTTTTATTTCTCCCAGTAGTCACAGAGAGGAAAGTTCCTGCCACCATCTACAATGTTCTTTAAGTTTGAGAACTAGAGTATCAGTCAGCAGAGCGGTGTCAGTGCTCCAAGCTGTGAAACAGCTTGCTTCCGACTCACTGCTATCTCCCCAAATGTGGAAAGTTTGTTCCCTGCATAAATCTGGAAAGCGAATGTTTCACGGATTCGTTGTGAATAGGAAATCAGAGCTTCTTGGAACAATGAGTTAGCTCCCCAACTCTAAATTGTGTAAGTAGAACACCACCTGCAGCACCCATGTTGATAGGACAAAGTGTAACGCAAGCCAGGTTGCAGAAGGGGACCCCTTGGACTCCCTGGGGCAGAGGAGATGAAGCTGCTCCTCACTCTTCCTTCGGTACTCCTCGCACCACACCCAGCTCCCCTGCAGGGCGCTGCTCCCACTCAGCGGGGTATAGGATAGGGCACCTGGGGGGAGGCCACACTTCCAGCCCGTCCTCTGGGAGACTTAATAATGTCCATTCCTGTATTATTTTGCTAGGGCTACTATAACAAAATAGCACAGATGGGGTGGCTCAGACAACAGACATTTATTTTCTTGGTTCTAGGGCTGAAAGTTCGAGATCAAGGTGCCAGCAGGGTTGGTCTCTCCTTGTCTTGCAGATGGACACCTTCTCACTGTGTTCTCATGGGGTCTTTCCTCTGTGTGTGTGCATCCCTGGTGGCTTGCTGTGTGCCGTAATCTCTTTTTATAAGGATATCAGTCCTACTGGGTTAGGGCCCACTCTAACGGCCTCGTTTTAACTTTATCGCCTCTTTAAAGGCCTTATGTCTAAATACGGTCACATTCTGAGGTGCTGGGGGTTAAAGTTTCACCATATGAATTTGGCAGGGGGCACAGTTCGGCCCATGACGATTCCCAAAGGGTCTTCTCTCTGGCAGTGCCGCTCGATGCCTTGGCAGCTGAGCATCCACTGGTAACCCAGATGCTCACCCTCCGAGTCAGGTGCACTCGCAGAGAACACCCTGGCCCAGACGGTAAGAAGCTTTCTTCTCCGGCCCCCGTGACCTAGGCACATGTACCATTTCCTCCTTTCTTCTCTCAGATAACCTAGTGAGTACCATAGGGTAGCCCGAGGGCTTATCATGTTGTCCTTAATACGATTTGCAATTACATATGGGGTGGAAGGAGGTTAGCTCTTAGTCCGGGTTGCTTTACGGAAGGTGATAATCTTCAGAGCAACTTCAGCCGAGCCATCTCCACCTACAACCAGTGTGCTCTGTGGCCAGGCCCGCAGGCCCGTACACCTGTCTGTATATGTGTAAATACTCTAGGATGATGAGAAAAAAGTGGTATTTAAATGTTCCAATAGGAATTCTACTACAAGAAGTCTAGATTTTTACTTTAAAGGGAGAAAAAAATTAATATAACATTAACATTAAGAGGAATAAATATTGAAAGGGAAAATTTAGATTGAATGACAATGTGAAAACGGAAAACAGTTCTGAAATATTGTGAACATATACTTAATTGTCATGGTAGAGTCTGTCCACGTCTCTGCAAGCTTCAGCGTCGGAATGACTTATCTGAATGCAGCCTGCAAATGAGAAATTACTGTGTGGCTCACCTGTTTCCCAAACATGAATTCATTTATTTAACTTGCTGTGATTGCCAGGGATGGGAGGTCTCTTTGTCAGAAGAATGAGAGGTGGTGGAAATTTTGTTTGTCTGTTTTCATAGATAGAAAGCGAAAGAAGATGGAGAGTAAAGGGGAAGGTACGTGACCACCAGCCCCTTGATTGGCCTGGAGTCCCTAGTGAGAGAGGCTTTATGGCCAGAAGAGAACCAAGATGTTTTCATCTGTTTGTTCACTCCAGTACATATTTATTAACTCCTAAGCAGTCATACCTCTGCCACTTACATTCTTAGGTCTAGTCTGGTGAGACAGAACACGCAGACAAGTCAGGCCAAAAAGCATTATTCCTCGCAGATGGCAAGAACCCACGGAAGCCTGGGTCCAGGGCAGACCGGCCCCTGAGGCCCAGGAGAGCTGCAGAGGGTGAAGTCTCATCTGTGCATGACCCATGTTGCACCACAGCTAAGAGACCCCCAAACACTCCAGCCTAATTCTATGCCCAGGAGCATCTGATGTCCTTGAGCACAAGCACTGCAGGACATCCTGTTCTAGAAGAGAAAAGGACAAAGCACGGGCTGTTCCAAACAGCTCCTTAAAGTTGCGTGATGTGTGGACCTTCCCATACCATTGCCAGTATTTAAAGTCTGTCTCTGATTTTATGTTTGTATTCTAAATAATCCACATTTAGGATGTCATTCATTTAGAACCATTGATGGCCTTTGGGATTTCCATCAGACTGGCAATAGACCATGCAAGGACTATTCGCATCTGGGGTGAAGTGCTCTGAATATGTGGGTGTCAGATCCAGCAACACTTCAAATCACCACCTGCTGCTACTGCCATGCTGATATTCACCAACGTGCAGTCAATCCAGGCACCACTGGGTATCCTAAAGGAACAGGAGGGGGAGAGATTAGTTTCCCCAGTCTTCGCCCACTTCCCCATGTCCTGTGGTGGGAGGTGTTCCTGCCTATCACTTCGGTGCCAGCTGTCCAGGTATTGTAACCCAGGCTGTGTGTCCCAGTCCCAAGGCTACTACCTCTGCGGCACCTGTTGCCCTCATCGCTTAACCCGGCCTTTCAGCCTCAGTCGTCCAGTCCAGGAAGGGAGGTCATGTTCAGTCGTCCAGTCCAGGAAGGGAGGTCATGTTCAGTCATCCAGTCCAGGAAGGGAGGTCATGTTCTGTACAAACTTGACATGCCCACCTGCTCAGAAGGATCCGATGTCCTGGTGCCAGTAGAGGGAGGCTTGCGCCCTGGTACTGCTTGCTTCCCATCCTGCACCCCCACAGGATCCCATAGAAGAGCGGCACCCAGGGAAAGCACCACCTCCAGAGTACAGTCAGGGTCCCGGTCTGGAGTGCTAAGATGGCATGAACCGCGGACCACCCCCAGCACAGTCCTCTAAAGGGAAAAGGGAAAAAGAATGGCTGGGAACATCGAGATTGGGATTTCACAGGCTCAGCCCAGTCATGTGGCTGCCGGCTTCAGCTACGGGTCCTTTAGTAGTCCAGTCACTCAGTTACCATTCTCCTGACCAAACGGCAAGGCTGTTGGCAACGGCCCGTGGGCTGGTGAAAATGTAGCAAGATACGGTGTTAGTGGTGGCGTGCACGGCAGTACTCTGGCACAGAGTTTGGCTCGTTGGCGGAATGTCCATGTTCACTCTTAGTCAAAAGATGGCCAAGTCAGTGGACCCCGTCTGCGTTCAGTTTCACAGAGCCCTCAGTAAGCCATGCCATACCATTGGCGGGCATGTCCCTGAATCTCAGGCCCTTCCCACGGGGGTAGGGGTGGTCAAGACCCAGGGGATTCCTCTTGGCACCAGGTCGTGCCAGGCTGGGGATAGGGTGGTGCAGGTAAAATGCTTCCCATGCTTTTCTATGCAGCCATCTTCGGCTTTGGTACTCCACTGAGCTGCTACAGGTTTTAATTGTACTCTGGAGCTCTCTCGGTGCTATTTTCATTGGTGGGTAGTTGTTAAATTGCTTTTTTTGTAGGGGGTCAGGAACTAATGCCTCCTCATCTGTCATCTTGCTAAAGCCATTTCTCTTCAATTCTCAATGTCTTTTGAGGTGTTTTTTTCCTTGACCCAGGATCCAACCAAAGATCAAACACTGTAGTTAGTGTCCTTTAATCTGGAACAAATAGTTCCTCTACCTTTTTAAAAAATCTTTATGACATTGACATTTTTGAAGAGTTTATACCCATTGTTTTAATGAATGTCCCTTAATTTAGGTTTGTCTGTTTCCTCAAATTAGATTTAGGTTAAGACTTTTTTGGCAAAAACATCATATAGGACAGATTGTGTCCTACTCAATGAATCACATCAGGGCATAAAATATAAAATATCAGTGTGTCCTATTATTGGTGATGATAAATTGATCATCTAATTAAAATAATATCCTCCAAATTTCTCCATTGTAAATGGCACCTTTTTCTATTTGTAATTACTAAGTAATCTGCTATTTTCAGAAACTCTGATGACCAAACACAGCTTGGTATCCCATAGAACTCATAAACAGATCCAAATAAGAATTTTTTTGGTCACCTTGCATAGGCAAAGAGATGGAAGCACTGGATTAGCATGTGGGCTTTGAGGTAGGAATTCTGGGAGACTTGTACCCTTCAGGTACTCTGGTTGGATTGTGTGCTGTCTGCAGAATTTTTTTTACCTGACATTTGTTAAGGAGCCAAAGTAGAGAAACACAATGAATTGTGAAGGAAGCATCTATCTGATGTGAGGAGCTTGAAATCAATAGTACATCTAAAGCAATTCTACTTTGTCTTTCTTCCTTCCTTTCCCTACCCTACCTAGATATTTTGGGGCATTCATGTATATTTGCTGGTGAGTGTTATTTGTGAGAGGATGAGGAACCACGATTCTTATTTGTTTATGATAATTTGTCTCCCTGGCTAATAGATCCCTAACAGATGGTGAGCAACTTGAAGATAGGGGCAGCTTAGACAGACTCTGAAACATATTAGTTTTTGCAGAAGTAGAACTTAGAAGGTAAAATTGAATGTATTGGTCATGCAGTAGAAAATAGTTTGGGACTAAAAAATAATAGCGACTGCATTATTTATCTACACAACCAACAGCTAAATAATTTCATAGTTGACTATATTCTGTGCTACACTTTTCACTCTTATTTCTCACAGAAGGTGCACCTGACTTTGCTGGAAATTTGTATGTAGTTACGTAATATATTCCTAGGACTATAATAAATCTCCCCACTTGATCCTCTGAATAAAGTCACTTCAGAATGTGTTCAAATGCTGAACCATTCAAGTAAAAAGGCATGCTGTTTTATAGAAATCTGTTACGCTTTTGTTCTAAAAGTCTTTAAGGCTTCAGAGTCAGCAGACATATTCCACTATCAAAACTACAAAAATATAATTTAGTTGTCTTCGAAGTGCAAAAATTTGGAAGACTTGACATGTAGTAACAGATTAATTATTTTTCCTTTATTGCGTATTGACCATGACATTACAAAGATGGACTCTCGGTTTTGAGTCACTTCCACTTGCAAATGTTTCGGTGTTTCCTGATCCATTATGACTGCACAGAGTATCTCTACCTTTTAAAGATGCGCTGGCTTGAAACAACGTCTCACCTTACATTTTCTATGAATGAAAATAATGTAGACCGTGAATGCTAAGAGTACACAACCACATAGGCCACGAACAGGGGACCCGTGGAATTCACCAGATGGAAGCAATGCAAAGCAAATGTCCTTACCCGCCCTCCACCAGTAGAGGACAGTCCTCTTCCTACAGACTACCAAGTGGTCTCCAAAAGTGAGTGGCAGGAAGTTATTTTAGAATTTTTATTTTTAGTTATTATTTTTATCTTAGCTC
>NW_012148686.1:336774-363761 GCF_000956105.1 Propithecus coquereli | reverse complement strand
CTTTCCAAAATCAAAGATCTATAATCACACTTCTGGAAAGCTCCTTCCTCCCCAACATTCAATATAGAGAAGATTCACTTAAGTCCCAGCTCCTGCTAGCTTCGGAATATACAGTAAGAGGCGAAAGAGAAATAGCTCCCTGCCCTTTTGAAACTCTCAGTCTAGTAAACATAGGTGTTAAACAAATAAACACAAAATACATGTTTTTAAATGATGCATTGTTTTAAGAGCGAAGGGCAATACAGTTTTGGAAGACCAGGAAAGGCTTAGGACATTTAAGCTGAAGTCTAAAGCATTAGAAAGAGGTTGGCAGAGAGAGGAGAATCTTTCAACCACAGGAAACTGCAGAAGTCTCCCTGAGGAAGTGTGAAAGGTCCATGCGAGACTGGCGCCTGCGGGGAGGAAGGGAGTGAGCTGGGCGGCTGCAGGCAGGGCCACGGGGGACAGGTCACGCAGCGGCTGGAGAGGAGGTAAAGATTTCAGGTTTATTCTAAAATGCAATGGGGACGCCAGTCACAGGCTTTAGTCGGGAGTAAGAACTCAAGTCATTTACTGATGCTCTCATTGCAAATGTTCATTACCCTAGGTGGCCTAAAATGTGTCAGAGTCATGATACACACACTGCAGAGGAAGATTTCAAAACCAGATTTTTTAGAAAGAGAAGCAAGCAAGCAATCAAGACATTTCTGGAAATCCGACAGATGTGAAATGCTGTGTTTGAAAGGCCAGAGCGCGTGTAGCTCTCGGCAGTTAAAAGTCCAGAGGGTGAGATGAGCGCGCGCAGTCGCGTTTCTCAGCGGGGGGGTCGCAGCGGTTGAGACAAGGAGCTTGGGTGAAGATACGGCGAGCGGGACACTCCGAGGGCCGTCGGCTTGGTACCCGGCCCAGCAGCCCCCGGACTCGGTGCCCGACGCCACGCCCCCAGGTCCGGGGCCACGCCCAAGGCGCCACCCACGGACGGACAGCGGAGAAGCTCCTGATCCAAGTCTATTGGCGCGCGCACACACACGCACGCACGCACAGACTCGCGCACGCGCACACCCGTCGGTGAGGACCCTGACGGGCTGCTTGAGGATTGAGCCTCCTCGGCCGCCGTCGCTCGCTCGGCAGTCGCGGGCATCGTGGCGCTTGCTACCCAAAAGCAGGCGGCTGGTTAGCTGTGCTGGTCCTCGGTCGGGGGGCACAGTAGAGCGCCGGCCGCGGGGAGGACGGGGAATCGTCAGGGACCTGGCCTCCCTCTCTCCTCCCGTGACCGGCGGACTCTGGACCTCTTCGACGGCCTCGACAGGCCTGAGGTTCTGGGCTGGGGCTGTCCTCGCGTCCTTCTTTAGCCGTCCTCGGGGCCGACGGCCTGAAGACATCTTGCACCGCCACCGTGGACACCTCTCGCCCTGGCTGCGACGTGGGGGATCCCAGCCTACGGACTGGGAACCTGGTGGGAGACGAATAGAAGGGGGAAAGCCTGGAAAGTAAGCTGGCCCAAGACGGGGGAAACGTTTAGTGGTCAGGCAAGGCTGATGGTCTTTGGGATCGCGGAGTAGCAGAATTCTTGGGGTTGTCCGGTGTAGCTGGTAACAATGGCCATATTTCTGCAGTCTCTTCGAGGCAAGCTAGAATTTATTTAACATGCAACTTCAAAACTCTTCCAGCCTCTACTCACATTACCCAGTTCTACAGCCCTATCTATATTGTTACGTATTCTTTACAGCAGCACCCTACTTACCAGTACCAAAATCTGTATCAGTCAGGGTTCTCCAGAGAACAGAAACAATGTGTATACAGGGAGAGATTTTTAAGGAATTGGCTGACATGACTGTGGAACTTGGTAAGTCCAAGGTCTGCAGAGTAGCCCAGCAGAATAGAGACCCAAGAACGAATTGCAGTTTGAGTCCAAGGGCAGTCTACTGGTAGAATTTCTTCTTGCTCTGGAGAGGTCAGTCATTGCTCTATTAAGGCCTTCAACTGAATAGATGAGGCCTGCCCACAGTATGGAAAGTAATCTGCTTTACTCAAAATCCACTGATTGAAATGCTAATCTCAAAAAAAAAAAAAAAAAACCTTCAAAGAAACATTCAGAATAATATTTGACCAAATATCTGGGCACCGTGGCCCAGCCAAGTTGGCACATAAAAGTAATCATCACAGCATCTATGAAAAACCTAAAGCTAACATACTTAACAGTGAAAGACTGAATGCTGTCTACCTAACAGCAGGAAGAAGGCAATGATATCCACTCTCACCACTTGTATTCACCGTTGTAATGAAGGTCCCATAGAGTGTTACAAGGCAGGAAAAAAGGCATACATTTTGCAAAGGAAGAAGCAAAACTGTCTTGATTTGCATATGACATGTTTAGTGTGTAGAATAAGGAATCTTCTAAGCTACTAAATAAACTTATGAATAGCAAGGTCAGAGAACATAAGATCAAAATATAAAAATCAATTATATGTCTATATACAAGTAATAAATGCTTGAAAATTGAAATTGTGGAAAAACATTTACAATAACTTTAAACAACTTAAAACATTTAGGCATAAATTTAAGAAATATGGAAAACACAATAAAGTACAAACCACTGCTTAGAGAAATTTTAAAAGACCTCAATAAATGGAGATATATACCATGTTGATAGATTAGAAGATTCAGTACTGTTAAGACATCAGTTCTTTCCAAAATGATCTATAGATTGAATGCATTTCCAATCAAAATCCCAACATTGTTTTGCTTAGAAATTAACAAGCCAATTTTTAAATTTATACAAAAATCCAGAGGACCTAGGGTAGCCACACAGAAATGATACAAGATTAGATTTATAGAACAATGAAACAAACTAGATAGTCTAGAAGTTGACCCACATATACATGTTCAACTAATTTTCACCATAGAAATTCAATGGGGGTGGATAGACTTTTAACATATGGTGCTGGCACAACTGGGCATCTCTGTGCAAAAACAAAATTGACCTGGATCCTTACTTCCCACCAAACTAAAAATGAACTCAAAATGGATCATAGATTTAAACATAAAAGCTAAAGCTAAAAGAAACAAAACAAAACAGAAGAAAAGTATTTGTGATCTTGGGATAGGCAAAGATTCTTAGGTAGGACACAAAAAAAGCATGAACCACAAAAGAAAAACATTGATAATATGGATGTCATCAAAATTAAAAACTATTTCTCTTTCAAAGACACCATTAAGAAAATGATAAGACAAGTTAGAGAATGCTGGGAGGAAAAAACATTTATATATCTACATATATCTATATATTTATATAGAGAGAGACATAGATCACAAATGACTAATACTTGTAAGAACTCTTACAACTTAATAAGATAAACCAATGGGGAAAAATAAGCAAAGACGTGCGTGTGTGTGTGTGTGTGTATGTGTATATATATATAGTGAGAGAATAAGTACAGGAAAAGATAACTGTTATGGACTAAATATTTGTGTTTCCCCAAAATTCATATGTTGGAATCCTAGCCCTAGTGTGATAGTATTAGTGAGACCTGTGGAGGTGATTAGGCCGTAAAGGTGGAGCCCTCATGAATTTGGGATTAGTACCTTACAAAAGAGATCTAAGAGAGCTCTCTCGTCCCTTCCACCATGTGAGGACATAGCAAGAAGACAGCCATCTGTGAACCAGGAAGCGAGCCCTCACCAGACACCAAATATGCCAGTGCCTTAATCTGGAACTTCCCAGCCTCCAGAAAAATGAGAAATAAATGTTTGTTGTTTATAAGCCACCGAGTCTGTGGTATTCTGTTACAGCATCCTGAACAGACTAAGGCAAAACCTGACATCATTAGTCATCATGGAAATTTAAATTCAAACCATAACAAGATACCATTTCATCTCCATACAAATGGCTAAAATCAAAGAGCCTGACAATACTGATTGTTAGGGAGAATGTGAAACAACTGAAATTCTCATATCAGGCTTGGCTTCATGGGCACTGTGCTCAGATGAGCCCCACACTTGATTTAATGCTCCGCTGGCACTGTCTTAAAATTCTTAATAATTTTCCATTTGAACTAGTGTTTTGTAAGTGAAGTCCAATGGGACAAGGCAGGATAGTGTGAGCAGAGTAGATAATCAGAATTTGTGCTGTTCCTTGCTGCCCCGTGCAGACATAGTGTTTGCCGTGTCCCATGAGCACAGAATTCTGGTGGACATGATGTAGCGCGGAAGTTCGGCAAGACTCAAAAGTGAGTAGAAAGTAATCATGTTGTTTCTCAAAAAATTAAAACTAGAATTACCATATGATTCAGCAATTCCATTTCTGGGTATATACCCAAATAACTGAGAGCAAAGACTCTTGGTGTTGCATAATATAAAGATGAAACAGCAGTAAAATTTATGCTAATAATTAATAGCATGAATAACAAATTAAAAAAAAAAACACCACAACAGACCCCTCAGGAATGCTAATAATAATAACCAGCACATCATCTTAATTTTCTGTGAGAGCAACTCCAGAAGAAAAAAGCTTTATATTTCCTGTTTTTTGAACAATGGACCTCACATTTTATTTTGCACTGGGTCCAGTACATTGCTGGTAGGAATGTAAAATGGTCCAACCCTTTTGCAAAACAGTTTGCTTCCTCTGGACTTCATCCCACGCACCTTTCTCCTTTGTTGATGATGCTTATAGCCTTTCCCTGTAATAAATGTCAGCTGTGAGCACAACGTATATGCTGATTCCTGTGAGTTCTTCTAGTGGATCACTAAATTTGGGTATGGTCTTGGAGATGCCCCAACACAGAGATTTATCAGGAACACCTAGTCATTCAGTGCTGGGAAGAAAAATGTAATTGAATCCCTTCCAAGCCACATGGTTGCAGTGGACTTGATCCCAACTGGTTGGAGTGAAAAGGTGATTCTCCCTGACCCTACAGACAAAAATGATGCCTCCTTCCTATTGTAAACTGCACTGGTCTGAAACGCAAAGAAAGGACAAGGGTGACACCTTTGGGAATAGTTGGGAGCTTTTCTTTAATCTTCCTAACTATTCCAGAAGCAAACTCTATTTAGCTAAGAGTTAGAGTCATAGAAAGATCATCTTGACAAAATGCTAATAACAAACAAAAAAACCCACAAAGAAACAAAAAAACTAAAGGTGTTGTAATACCATGGCTATTCTTTTAGCAAATTAAGAATAATACAAGATTTCTGGCATTGGCTACAAGACCCCAAATTAAATTGTTAAGGAGCTAATCACAGTTTTAAGGAAGTTATATTGTCAAAAAAGTTCCTACCCTGTTGTACAGAGACCTATGGCTGTTCAACATTATGGCAGTCCCTGAACCAAGCCCTAACATGGAAGTGCCAAGATCAAAGCCATTCACCAGCATCCCGTAAACCCTCTGCCCACCATCACCACCACCAGCACCAACAGGGAAATCCTCCCTCAGTGCCTTTCTGAGGGTGCCCTCACTCAGGATCTGAGCCAGCCGGACTGGCTGACCAGATAATGTACTCTGCCTCCAGATAAGTGAGTCAACAAAGAGAATGCTTGAGACTCACTGTTTTTAATACCCATCCGGCTAAGCTTACTCAGCAAGACATGGCATATATTCTGTACCAGTAATCAACGTATGGCACTTCTTTCCCCACTTGTGGTTTGTTTTTTATTCCGCTTCACTGTATCAGGTCAATAGGAGAAGCTACTTTTATCATTTATCCCATAAGCTGCAGGACGGTGAGGAGTCACAATTAAACCTCATCAAATCCAAGACAATGGAGAGATGGACACTACACAGAAAACCTGAACTCAGAGGGGCTAAATTGTGTCACTTCATAATACAGAAGATATATATGACTTTGGATTGTTTCCCACAGGAGAGAGTGTGAATATGTTTGGAATTACATAGAAGACAGCTGAATTAGGGTTAAGTAGGAGCATTTTTACAATTGAATATGTGAGAAGGAGCAGTGTATATACACTGGGCAGCCAAGAGGTTACTCCATCTTCAAATGAGACATAAATACAATAGAGGAAAAATACGTCTAAAAGTGTTTGTTATTTTCTGGAAGAAATATGATGATGTTATTTTAACACAAAGAAAGAATAAGGCTGGGCGCAGTGGCTCGCGCCTGTCATCCTAGCACTCTGGGAGGCTGAGGTAGGTGGATCGTTTGAGCTCAGTAGTGTGAGACCAGCCTGAGCAAGAGCAAGACCTCGTCTCTACTAAAAATAGAAAGAAATTAGCTGGACAACTAAAAATATATAGAAAAAATTAGCTGGGTATGGTGGTGCATGCCTATAGTCCCAGCTACTCAGGAAGCTGAGGCAGGAGGATTGCTGGAGCCCAGGAGTTTGAGGTTGCTGTGAGCTAGGCTGACGCCACAGCACTCTAGCCCAGGCAACAGAGTGAGACTCTGTCTCAAAAAAAAAAAAAAAGAAAAGAAAGAATAATATAGGGGCCAACTCAGAGTCTTCACAGATTTAATACTCAAAACAAAACTTGCTTAAAGTAATTATGGATCCCCAATTATCATAAAGGAAAATATACTCAGGAACAAACACACTCATATCCACTGAAAATAACTCACGATCTGTCTCCAGACTGGGGAAACAATCGCCTCTGACAGCCATCATCATGAAGTTCTCAATGATAGGTGGATCTGGCTTCCTGGGAAATCTCCTAATACAGATACCCCAGCTCTCTGATTTCCAGGGTTAGACAAGACGGATAGAGAGACCCCAAGTGAGCCTCCTGTCATTGCAAAGGGAATAACTACCACCCCTCCATGTGGAGTGCTGTTTCTAGTTTCTTTCTCCTCTAGCCAGAGATTATTCAAATAGAGAGATGCAAGAAGATTAGAAGTTCATTAGACATTCTTGTCTGGGAGTAATATGCATGAAAATGCCCCATACTCAGTTTATTAACTCTGTTCCTTAATGCAGCATCTTCAGATGCCTCATTCACCTCTTTTCTGGATTCGCCTTTATAGTACAGCTTCTGTTTTATATCCTTCAGGAGGAGCCCTTCTTCTCCATTCATGAAACACAAGGATGCATTTGCATATGGAAATTAGGGTAATCATAAACACATGATATGAAAAAGCTATACAATTATAAAAATATTTTTAGGAGGAATTAGACTGAAAACTTCCCAAGGCACTTTTACTTCTCCAGCACGCAGGGAAAGGCACCAGAGTTGGAGGCAAATGGCTGTGTGAAGTGACTAATCTCTGCCAATTACTATGTTAAGTGGCAAAAATACTTCAAGGAGATCTTGAGAAATTTAAATATGAATTCATGTTAAATACTGAAAGGAAAATAACCTCCTAAGAGTGATGAGCCAGGGTCACAACAATGCTAGTGGAGATTAGAAAATCTGGGCGACGCCAAAACAGGGTAAAAGGATGTAACTGTGGGAGAGCAGCTGAGAGCTCGCAATCTAGAAATAGATGCTTGCCAGACAGCCACACTATAAAGAACAAGCTCTACAGACCTGACACAGAACATAATATTCAAATGAATTTCTAACCATTTGTTCCTTTCTATATTGGAACCACAAAATGTACAATCCTTACTAAATAGAGCTATAAATAGGTTAATGAGCCTTTGTATTTATCATCTGCCTCGTTTATTGGTAAATGAATAAAAATATTAAAGAAACCCTTTGTTCTCAACTGGGGTATCAATTTACAAAATTTATTAAGCTGTACTGCTGCTTTTAGGGAATTTTCCATAGAGTACACAACTTAGTTCTGTTTCAAACACCTATTTGGGATTTCTTCCCATGCTGGTAGCACTATTAGGTCTTGCAAAGGACTAAGTCAAACAAAGATTTAATGTGCTTTTTTCTGTATCCCTACTTTTTTTCATTTCCCTGTTTGTTCTCCTCCTAATCTTCCTAACCAATCAGGCCAGGAGAGGTAGAACTTCCTGAAGAGTAATCCATATAAGAAATAAATGCTGGATTTAGCCTCTCCTCATATTTGGGACAAATGATAACACTGAACTAAGCGTGTGAGATGTATGATTTAGGATATGTTTAAGATGTCTAAATGGGCATTCCTTATGGTGGTCATTTGGGTCAGCTCTCCTCTACTCAGGTGATTGTCTCTTCATCCATGGACATATGATTCTCTTCCACCTCTTTATACTGAACAAGAGACCAAATAATATCTTCTTTTTTTTTTTTTTTGAGACAGAGTCTCACTCTGTTGCCCTGGCTAGAGTGAGCACCGTGGCATCAGCCTAGCTCACAGCAACCTCAAACTCCTGGGCTCAAGCGATCCTTCTGCCTCAGCCTCCCGAGTCGCTGGGACCACAGGCATGTGCCACCGTGCCCGGCTAATTTTTTCTGTATATTTTTAGTTATCCAGCTAATTTCTTTCTATTTTTAGTAGAGACGGGGTCTCGCTCTTGCTCAGGCTGGTCTCGAACTCCTGAGCTCAAACAATCCACCTGCCTCGGCCTCCCAGAGTGCTAGGATTACAGGCGTGAGCCACCGCGCCCAGCCACGTCTTCTTTTTTTAAAACAATATTTTTATACCCTTCTCATTCATTACCATCACTCTAGGTTAGACAGTAATGATGATAACTGATAATAAAAATGATGGTTTTTATCACAATAGTTCCTTTATTGGTTTCTTTGCTTCCCTCTCTCCATTCCCCTGTATTCTGTATAGCACAATCTTCCTGAAACATTAAAAACAATCTTACCATTTGCCACTAAAATTATCATGGGACATCTAATGTCTGGAAGATAAAATAAAAATTCCTTAGTCTGCTATGTAAAGCCTTCAAATCAGGTCCAAATCAACCTTCCCAGTCTTATGTCCTGTAACTGACCTACATAAATCATTTACTCCAAAGTCACAACTTTTACAAAAACTGTTCACTCCAGGTATTATTAAACACACTCCCTCTAATATTCCTGGGCATGCATCTAACCTAATGAATTGAACACAATCACCTATGAAAAAGTAAAAGTAAATGTGGAGATATTTCTAAATCACACAGAACCTGGCCTTGATGTATTGTTCTTATGATTTTGACCAAGCAGTATTACAAGAAAACTGTGTCATATATTCATAAAAGATTATGAATAATCATTCATTTTATCAATTGATTTTCAATTTTTAAGAGCAAATAGGGCTTTTCCATGAAGATAGGGACCTTTGTCTGTCTGGCATCTGGGGAATCCTCAACACCTGTAACACTGCCTGGCACCTAGTATAAAATAAATATTTTGAAAACGAATAAAGCACAGTGGAGCAATAGAAAAAAATAGTCCACATATAGTCTTTGTTTTAATATTTATTGGTAGAAATAGATCTTCTATGCATATTTTGTGTTTATATAAATTCTACATTCTCTTAAAGGTTTTTTGTTTTATTTTAATTGGAGTTTTTTAGCTTCCAAGTAAACTTAATATATTATCTATGCATTTGATTTTAGACATTTTTTCAGATGTTAAAACTAAATTTGAGAAACCATGCGTATTGTATAGCTTACCTAATAACCCAAAGAATTGTTTGCACTTTCAAAAATGTTACAAAAAGGCAGAACTCAAGTTAAATAACCTATATGTTCTAAATTTTCCATTTCTAAATAAATATTTGTTTAGTATCATATATTGCTTGCTGTATAAGTCAGATTGTCAGACGCTTCAGTAAACTATCTCTATTTTTAAATTATTTCTTAAGCCACTTTCTCTCAGAGATGATCTTGCCAATATTAAACATTATGCCATATGCAGTATTATCTCAAAAGCTTAAATAAGAACCAAACTTGTAGTTTTCAGACTGAATATTTTAACCTTAAAATCATATACCTATATACACACACACATGGTATGCTGCACATTAAATTTAACATTTCGAATAACTTAAATATATTTAGTTAACACTCAGCCAAATACTTCCATGAAAAGATATTGTCCTTAGAATAAAAAGTTAATGAAAGCATAGACACCAATGTCTAGACATAGTACTAAGCCTACGAAACTTGAAAGTCCAAGTCCGCTGTACATTAAGATTGATTGATTTTTAACCTACTGAATTATACAGATACAAAAGTGCTTAGCATGACAAAATTACCAAAATAAAAACATTTTAGAGGTTATTTGGTGCTAGCAATATTAACTATTCTGTACTTTTGGATAACTTAACATTTGCATTTTAAATTTTATATAAATTTCCTCTTTTTAACAAGTTAAAAAAGCACACAAAAAAATAGTTCAAACTATAATCTGTTATTTTTCATCCTCGTTAGCTCATCACAAACAACTCAGCAAAACTATTCGTGAATACTCAGCTTTACTAAAATACAGCATTTGAATAGATCCCATCACTTTACCCATTGTTTGCTATACTGGACCCTAAAACAGGCTGCCGACAGATTGGACAAGTGCAATTCTCCGAGAGCCATCGGTCAATACAATGAATGTGAAATTCATGTGTGCAAGGTAATTGCCTGAGCTTATTTCCAGCTACATAGTCACTGATACAAACACTACAGATTTTACCTAGTTCACTATCGATACTATTATGCTCATAGTTCCGGGTGGAAAGATTGTCAATCTGTTCCTTGGTTAAACCACGTATTCGATCGTCGTCCTCACCTTCATTTAGTAAAAAAAAGTGAGCAAGGCGAAGAATAGGTAGCGTTCCAGTTTCAACTAAATTGTCTGAATTTTGCAACTGCCTGCCACCTCTATTGTCACTGTTTTGGGTATGAGGCTGAGTGGTTTCATTTTCACCATGCATTTCAGTGCTGTCTTCTTGGGCCTGCCTGTCTCGAGAGGAACCTTCACTGTGCTGACTGCTGTTGTTAACTGTACCTACGTCACTCAGTTCTGAGTACATCTCTGGTAAATGCTGACCATTTCTCTGAATCTCTGACTCCGATTCAGCCTCCATTAGAGAACTCAATTCTCCAAACCCAGTCATGATCTGCCTTAAAATTGACCGAAGAGCCACTGACGATGGCTCAACAAGCTCATTCTCAGAAATCCTACGAAGGGGAACTGTTATGGTACTAACATAGGTTCGCATACCTGACCGCTCTAAACGAGAAATAGTTCGGCGAAAGCCTCCACTATTGCTTTCAATAGTGACTGTATTTTCTTCTAGCCCTACCCTAGATCGAGTTCTATTTGCAATACTATCCCGATCTCTATTTTCTCCAGGACGAATCCTTCTCACTTGAAGGTCCAGAGTGATTGTTGGATGTCGCTGTACGGCAGTTGAGGATCTGCTGGATTCTTCTCCTTCTTCTACTGTTATTCTTGACACAAGTCTTGAATTAGACAATGGGGTATGTGCAGTACCTCTACGTTCTCTATCTTGCTCTAAAAAGACACGAGTTATACCTCTCCTCCTAACAGATCTTCTAATGGTTTGCTGTAAAGGTCTACTTTCCCTTTGGGAATTATGATAAACAGTGCCACTCTGTCTCTGAATTGGTGAACGGCTTCGACTACTAAAAGTAGATCGTAATCTTATTGGCTCTAATCTTTGGTTTGTATTCCTCACTGTAACATTAGTTCTAGCCCCATTTTCCCAAACATGGGCTGCTCCAAATCGTTGCCCCTCCCTTTGCCTGAGTTCGCTACCACCTGATTGGTTTGTGTGACTACTGAAATTAGTGCGTTGAGCACTAGTTCTAGGAATGCCAACTGCTCCCCCAATTTCATTTCTTAACCCTCCTAATGTTGAGAAAGATCCTTCAGCTGAATTCTGCCTCCTTGAACCAAGCCTAGTCCTTGGAATGTTGGAACTACTACCACCATTGAAATTCATTGAGGTTTGGCTTCTTGTTCGCCTAGCCACAGGACTAGTTGACCTTTGCTGCCTATTTCTAGTGTGATCTCTATTAATATCTGAAAGTGGAATGCCTGTATAATCTTCTCCATGAATTTCAAATCCTCTATTCTCATGATTTATGTGGATTTCAAGACTAAATCGAAACTCTCCACTGTTCGGGTTTGTTCGACTCACAGCTCTCCAAGTTTGATTCCCATTTTGTCCACTTCGAGTTGCATTTCCTGTGCGCCGAAAGGTGTTCAACCATTCTAGCAGGGAATCTTCACTTGAATTTTCTCTAGGGACTTCTGAGTCTGGAAAGCAAATCAAATCACCTTAAGATCAATTCCTAAAATCTACCTTATTTTCTTCCTTTATTGGAAGCTTGTAAGAAAAACATTTGTACTAAAGAACATCTGTGAATTTTAATGAAAAAATGGCAAAAAACTGAACTTACTGAAAGTATATACTACCAGAAGCATATTATAAAAATTAAACTACTTACATAATTATAAAACTATAGTATTTATGCAAAGCTGTGGAGAAATCATTACTCCTGCTTTCTAAGTACCTGTTATTGGCAAGATATTAAGCCAAGTGAGAAATATATCCACTACTAAAATTATACATTTAAATTGCTTTATGAATATAGTAATATCAATAAAAGAAGCAAACTTTATGTAAAATTCATCCTATATTTGTGGAATCTTTCTGGAAAAACCAACTCAATCAACATCTTTGCAACTAGGTATTTTTATAAACTTAGGAATTGTATCCTATTTCTCAGAAGCTGCCAAAAATGTACATATCAAGAAATCTGGCATTGTGAATATAATGTTAGAACCACATTACTGTATTTGGGAGACTGTAGGCAAATTACCTAAGTTTTCTATGGCTGTATCCTTGTCAATAAATTATAGATAATAATAGTATCAATCTCATAGTGTTATCATGAGGATAAGACACTGTATATAAAATAATTAGCATAATAGCTGGCACATAGGAAGTGGTCCATAAATGTTAGCTGTTATACACAATACATTTTCTATTAATTTAGAATATAAGCTCCAAGAAGACAAAGATTTTTGTACTTTTTAGTCACTATTAAATCCCCAGCCTTTACAACAGTATCTGCTACAAATCAGACTCTCGACTGATACTGTTCAATGAATCAATTTAGAAATAGATGTGCCCCAGATAAACTTCTTTGACTATGATACTGCCACTGTGCCAAGCTTAAATTTTCCATTTATATACAGTGGAGTATACAAAGTGTAAAAACTCAATGAAAAGCATTAGCACATTAACTATACAGACTTCAACTTTAAAGTTTGGTCTACTCAAAAATAGCTATTAAATGAGATTGCTTTGGTTTCACTTCATTATGCAATCTCTCTCATAAAAAATTTTTTTAAATGTTGAAGTTAAAGTTGTTAATCAGCTGTTGGTGCTGAGAAAATAAACAGCAACCATAGCTATATGCTAACGATAATGAGCTATTTTACATTTGATGACTACATTTTCCATTAAAACATATTCAAAAGACCAGTATTAACAGTTTTATCAATACAGTGCAACTTACAAATCTGCACACAAAGAATACAATGTGTTAATATTCAATTTCCATTTTAGTTTGTAAGAAGATATGAGTAAAGGGCAGGTAAACATTAATCATTCTAAATGCTGCTTTCTTCACTGATTAACTAGAATGTGGTGATCATGGTGTGTGTCAAAGAGTTTGCTAATTATATACTTAAATCTATCCTACTCTTCTTCCATTGTGAAAGTATAGTAAATGGACAGCCTGGCAGCTGGGTGTGGCTATGTGACTAAGCTCTCATAAATGGCATGGGAAAAGAAGTGATACATCTTGTTTTCAGGTTGGTGCCTGGACCTTCTTCCTGACAGCTAAAACCTAGATGTCGTTGTGACGTAGCTTGATAATGCAAATGATACCCTGAAGCAGTGGTGTCCCATTAAACTTTCTGCAGTAATGGAGATGTTCTGTGTTTATGCTGTCCAGTACAGAAGCCACTAGCAACATGTGACTGTTGAGCACCTGAATGTGGCTAGCATGAATGAGGAACTAAATTTTAAATTTTATTTAATTTTAATTAATTTAAATGTAAATAGTCACATGTGGCTAGTAGCTACAGCACCGGACAGCACAGTTGTAGCACCATTCTGCTAGTTGGGTGGATCCCAGGAAGATTTCCTTCCCTGGACTATTAACATGAGAAAGAAAGAAACTTCTATCTTGTTGAGCCATTGCATTTTGGGGTTTTTATACAGACTTCGTGGTAACAAATACAATGATTTTGAAATAATATGTGAAACTACTACTAACAAATAGGTCTGGGGAGGAACCTATTTGGTAAGAGGGACATGAAGGTTGACTTTTACTTTTAACTCTTTTATCTTTCTATTTAGTTTGAAATTTTTTTACAAGTACTGTGTTTTTTATAAGAACTTTTTATATTATGGATTAGTGTTTGCTCAATTAAATGACAAGCAGACCAAGAAACAAAAACAGGTTTCCTCCTGACTCTGAGTCTTATATAAAAAAATTTTTTTTTACTAGTTCACTTATTTTTTCTGCCAATTTTATTTTATTTACTTTTTTTTTTTTTTAAAGAGACAATGTCTTGCTCTGTTGCCCAGGCTGGAGTGCAGTGGCACAATCATAGCTCACTGAAGCCTCAAACTCCTGGGCTCAAGCAATCACAGCCTTCCAAGTAGCTGGGATTACAGGCATGTGCCACTGCACCTGGCATGTGTATAAATTTTTAGAAGCTGAGTTACATCACTGTAAAAGAAGAAGTACGTACATTCTAAGATTAAAAAGAACTATGCTGGGAATTAACTGAATTATATACTATTTCATATACATAAGGTCCCTGAAGGCAATTTGTGTAAGACATCTTTGTATTCACTCCTCTGTCCTGTATTGCCTAACCATATAGCTTTGCATATAGTACTCACACAAATATTATCTGAATGAATACCACATTAAAACTGGAAAACATTAAAAACATATTGTATAAGATCCAGTAATTTCATGTCTGTAATTGCTCCAATCAAGCTTGTTCCTTATGGAATGGAGTTCACAGTACCTCTGTTATTTGTTTCACTTCCCAAGTCAGGCTGAGACGCTAGTTGTTCCTTGACCCCAGCTAACCGCTGTTGTAATTCTTCTGATGTTATTTCTCCTAAAACAATGAAAAATTGCTCATTTAAGAATTTTAAATTATCAAATTTTATGAGAACTCACAAAAGATAAGACTAATCTTTAGCAACTTGTAGAAGACAATGTCTTATTTTCATATGTCCTGTAAATCGAAGAGTTAAAAATATCCAACTGACACAAATGTACATCAGTTTGGTTGTGCTTCATTAATTGTTTTACTAAAATTTATTAAAATAAAATTTAATTTGAATAATTGGTAAAGTACTCTCAGTTGATATATTTAGGAAACTATAAACTATAATTCTGTAGCTTTTTGTCAGTTAAAAAGAAATTAAGGAGGAAGCATTTATAAAGAAAACTTCAACTCTTTAATTGAATTTTACCCCAATACTTCATTATATAGGTCATCGATATATAAACATACAATATATAAAATACAAATTTCTGCTACTTCATTTGTAAAATGAATTTGTAAAAACTTTATGGCGCACACTGGACTTTGGGGGGTTATTAATTCAGCTGACTAAATATAATACTCCAAATGAGTTAGAATTGGGTTTAAAATCATATTTTATTTATACAAATACTATTTAAGAGAAATAGGACTATATATGAGAATATTTAACACTATGATGTACATTAACCTGTTTGGCATCTGCGTAACAGTACTCCATGTCTAATATTCTCATCTACTTGTAACAACACACAGAAGCCAGTGATTTTCTACTTTGTTGTACTAAAAAGTTCTTAAACTCATAAACACAATACACCACATTTTGGGAGAGGGAAGAAGGGAAAAAAAAAATCTAACTCTCCTTATTTTGAAATCTGTCCAATGATGAAAAACCCATCTCTTACCAGGGGTGCCTAAAAGATTATGGTCTCTCATTAGCCGATAATCTTCATCATTGAGTTCATTAATAAACTGATAAAAAGCTTCTTCTCTGTGGAGACGCTCTTGCTGCCATCTTCTCTCAGTTTCATGATGAGTGCGGTCTTGAGTTTCTTCACCACCACCAACTGATCTAGCTCTAGACTGATTCATACTGAGATTCCTGGCTTTCTGTTCAAACAATATATACAAAATCCAATGTGTTAAGTCATGGACTACATATGGCTTTGTTTTTTTGTTTTTGAAAGAGACAGGGTCTCACTACGGTGCCCAGGCTAGTCTCAAAATTGTGGGATCAAGTGGATTATCCTACCTCAAGCCTCCTGAGTAGCTGAGACTATAGGCACGCATCTCAACACCTGGCTCTTGTAATCTTAACTTATAGGTTTTTTTATTTTTAAATTTTGTCCCCTACTCAAATACTTTATTTCAAAATCTTACAGTGAGAAATTTACATATAAAATGAAAAACAACTTCTAGGAGACAGAACACAATTGGACCTACTCTTTGCCTAAAGCTATCATTTAAATCAGACTGGATTTGGGTTCACCACATATTTCTCATAACTAAATACCAAAATGACTATCTCATTTTTTATCTCTTTGACTCTCTGGTAAAGTTGGTCTAAAAGTCCTCATTTATGTTTCAAATATCTGTACTTCATGTTTATGTAAATTTTAGGCTTGAATTACACATGTTCTTTACTTAATAAGCAAAGGGCTACTGGGAAGGTATAATTTACATTTTTTCCAGCATGGTATTCTTTCCAAAAAAGGCTCATAAATGTAATATTACCCCCCATTGCTCTTTGAGGTGAAAATAATTCAGCCTACTGTATCTACTGAATAGACTTGGAGTTGATCTCTCCTTAAAGCCTACCAGGAAGACTTTGAAACCTAATAGAAAACAATATACCACGCATGGCTCTGAGGATTGTAAAAATGCACCAAAGCACTTTGTCTCCCCATATTAAGCCTCATCCTTAAGCCTGGAATGGTTAGTTCCATGGGTTTAAGAGTGCCGGTGAAACTTCCCGACCTTGCCTAAGCAAAGGCTACTTTTGGATTATACTTAAATGCTGTTCCTGAGATAGCTACTATTAAACTATAGGGAAATCAAGGGAGAAAATGGTTTGTCTCATAAATATCTTGGAATTTCTTAACCACATCTATTTAGTGACTTACTAAAGCAATGGTTAACCAATTCGCTTGAGGGTATTTTTAAAACTCCAGATGCCCAGATCTCATTCCCAATCCCTGGTTAGAATTTTCCAGGTCTGTTGATAAAAGCTAATGGGGGTGTTCTGCAGTTGAAATAAACTATTCCTCGACAATTTCTGGCATGTCACTAGGGATATGAGTAATACAGCACCTGACTCAATAGAGGCTGGAGGCTCAACTGGCAAGGCTGCCAGTGAAGCAACAGTTCCAACTGTGCCTCTCAAAATACACCAGGTGTTTAATAAGCAAGCTGCTTTAAATATAAAGTGAAATTAGCCTACAGGTCGAAACTGCAGCAGGAGTAAGCAACTATCCAATTTCACATGCATTCTAACATTACATTACAAATTCAAGCATTTTTTTCCATAGTGGTTATTATGTCATTTTGAACAAATGATCTAGTAGCACTATTCACTCAAATGCAAATTAACATGACTAAAAATTCAGTATTTCTTTCCATTTTCAGAATAATCAGGACCATAATTACCAAATAGCATATTTGGTAGGTACCGCAGTAATATGATTTTTTTAACAAATACTTTAAAAAGTTGAAACGTATCATAAAATCAAGTTGCCCTAATATCATTCAAAACTTAAGAGCTTCTCCTCAAAGATAATTTTCTTATTCTTATTCAACTAACCGTAATTAAATCAAAGTGAATACCTTATTTTCCTTTCAACATGCTTTTAATATATGCAATGGTAGCCATCCTTCAACTGTTTGTGCCTTTTTTGAGAGCTGCCCATCTGAAGCAATAGAAGAGAGTTGAATTATTCAATAAATTGTCTTTCTGAAGGCCAGGAATGGCTGACAGTCTCCCAACTCTGCTGCAAAGACAAAGTAAATTCTCCAATGGATTTTGTTAGGCACTCACCTAGAAAATTAGCTCCCCATACAATTAGGTCATAAAAATCTCCCGCAAGGCCCTTTTCTCCCACAACAAAGTTAGGCCTTGCCTCCTACACTGTCACTGCTCCTGGGATTACGCCTCCTCTCTCAAAGGCCTTCCTCCTCCCTATCCCAGTCCCATTCGGATGTTGCCAGGGTCAGGTGTCTCCAGTTTACTTCTAAATCTTCACTTTTTTGCCACTCCCACCCTCCGTCCCGCTACTGGTTCCTTTCCTGGCCGTTGCGACGGAAGCTCGCGCCGGGGCATGGTCCCCACTACTACTAACAAACTGGCCTCAGAGGCCCAACCAACCTCTTTCCAACCGAGCCTCAAGTAACGCTTCCCTTAGCGACCTATATTCCCGCAGGGAAGGTGACAGACAGCGTCTCTGAACCAATCACCAGCGAGGGTAGCGCATAAGGCGAGCAGTTAACCAATTGGAGAAGAGGTGGGTGGCCCGAAGGATGACCTGCTTTCGTCGGCGTCTCCAGGAAGTAGTGGTGGGACTCGAGGATTTCCCCCGCGTCCGCCTCGTGCCCTGAGAAAAGTCTGCAGTAGGCGGCTGTCCTCAATGGGCCAGAGGCTGTGGCTGGGAGGCAGGAGAGGCTCGCCTCCGGAGGCCGCTGCGCCCGCTAATCGTCCACAGAGAGAAGCTGGAAGCTTGGGGTGGTCCTGCTGGAGAGCATGTTAATGGAGGAGGAACGGCAGGCCCCAGCCCTTCTTTCCCGAAGGCCAGTTCGATAGCCCACGGCCAGGCTCCCCCTCCACGGAGGGAGACGCTCCGCCGCCGGCTGGGAGCTCGACAGTGCGACTGGAAACTGCGTCCGGCGGGAGCCCGGGTGCCTGCGTTGTGCGTTCCGCCCTCTCGGCGCCGCGGTCGCAGGGCTTCTTCCTCGAATCCAAATACCCGGCCGCCCAGCGCTCGTGGCAGCCGTGTGGTCGAACAGACACAGCCTGCTTTCCACGCTGGGGAAGTACCAGCGCGTACTCTGCGTTTTGGTGTCGCCCGTTTGCCGGCCAGGCTACAGAATGCACCCAAGGTCTGTTCGTCTGTCTTTACTGTCCGGGTATAACGTATTAATTGGCCAGGCCGTTTCCCTTACTGCTCATTGGGACCTGGACATTAGAAACCTTAATAAATTCTAAAGTGCTTATATGTGTGTTTTTTTCACTTTCCCGCTAGAAAAGCAGTTTGAAACTCCCAACATTTCTCTCTCTGGTTTCATTTCTGAGATGTGACGCTTATCAAACTCACTTCACCATTAAGATCCTGACTAGCTCTCTGCCCAGCCTGATATAGGCCCCTTTGCTGACATCCAACCATCCAAATGACTTAATCACTGGACAGTGCTCACATTGCTGTTATTTGTTATTCCTTTGTTCGTTCTTTCTTTCATTCCTGTGTTAACTTTTGAGGAACTGCTATATCCCCATCATTATGCTGGGCACGTGGGTAACAAATAAGACACAGTCCTTAGCATCGGTGAGCTACCAGTGTAGTAGGGGTATATGGACAAGTTTTTAAAAATCAGCATATTGATATAGACACTAAAACGGAAACATAAATAACACAACCTATAAGGCCCTTCAAGATCTTCTCTGCTACATAACTCTAAAGACTGATGTCTTGGTACATTGGAACGACCTGAAGTTCTTCAAGATACGGGAACTTCTAAGCAACCCCCAACCTCACTATTACCTGACTAATTTCTTCTGTCTCCCAGGACTCAGTTCAGATCTCATCTTTAAGGAATTATTCCTGATACCTCCAAATGACACCTCACCCTCCAGCCCAATATCCACACATAAAACTAGGCAGATGTCCCTTTTGGAGACTCCGTCCACACTCCCTCTGTAACATTAAAAGGATTCTCTGTATATTTGGTGAATTACATACGTACTTGTCATGTTTAAGAGATTTTGGCTTCATAGAATGACAGCCTTAAAATTTAAAATGCAGGCCGGGCGCAGTGGCTCACGCCTGTAATCCTAGCACTCTGGGAGGCCGAGGCGGGCGGATTGTTTGAGCTCAGGAGTTCGAGACCAGCCTGAGCAAGAGCGAGACCCCGTCTCTACCAAAAATAGAAAGAAATTAATTGGACAGCTAAAAATATATAGAAAAAAAAAAATTAGCCGGGCATGGTGGCGCATGCCTGTAGTCCCAGCTACTCGGGAGGCTGAGGCAGTAGGATTGCTTGAGCCCAGGAGTCTGAGGTTGCTGTGAGCTAGGCTGACGCCACGGCACTCACTCTAGCCCGGGCAACAAAGTGAGACTCTGTCTCAAAAAAAAAAAAATTTTTAAATGCAAAATTGAGTAGTTGATCTAGACTTCTAAGTTTAAGTTGAAATCAAGTTTATGGATGACATGGGTGACATCAGAACACCTAAGAGAAATTGAAGCTCACCACATGAAGTTTTATTAATATTAATTTTAAAATTAAGAATACAGGAAGGAGTTAAATTCAATATTTCAATTTATCTTATGAACAAGATGAAATATAAAATCTATAAATACAGTTTAAAATGTCTGAAGATGGCTTAATAAGGATGTGAATGAGATTGAAAGTTCATGAAAGGCTAATTCCAAATGACTGTTAAAGTTTACTATATTTATCACTAGAATAATAAGAGCTATATAGTAAATTTAAAAGCCTAACATATAACTAGGGCATTGGATTTGGAACTAATAAATTGAATATTAACTGTTTAAGGCAAAGATTTTTTAAAAAATATTTTCTTCATTTCCTCATCTTTTTAACAGCTTTATTGAGAGACAATCTACATCCCATAAAATTCACCAATTTAAAGTATACAATCCAGTGGTTTTTAGTATATTCACAGAGTTGTACAGCCATCACCACAATCTAATTTTAGAACTGTTTCATTACCCCAGAAAGAAACCCTATACCCATTAGCAACTACCCCCATTCCTACCCCACCATATCCTCGCCCCCTGGTAATCACTAATATACTTTGTCTCTATGGATTTACCTATTCTGAGCATTTCGAGCAAATGGAATTCTACACTACATGGTCTTTTGTGTCTAGTTTCTTTCACTTAGCAGAATGTTTTCAAGGGTCATCATGTGGTAGCATGTCTCAGTATTTCATTTCTCAAAAGAAACTTCTGAATAATCCTTTATGCATATAAAAACCACCCTCGAGGACACTTCTGATAACCAAGGTCTTAATTAGGCCAGAGTCAGTCTTGGGTAAGGTTGTCTAGAAACAGAACCGGAGACAAGGATTCTTATTCAAGTGTTTTATTAGGGAAGTGCACTCTGGGGAAGGAGAGTGAGGGAGCAGGATGGCCCAGGAAGACAAGGGAACAAGAATGAGACTCTGCTGACCCCATAACATTCACCACCAAGTGTTGGCCAAGAAGCCAGCTTTTTGTACCACTATGCACATCCATCATTGAGTGAGATCTGCAGGGGCAGGAGGGCAGCAGAGCCTCCTAGGTGAGGTGGCTCCTGTTTTAGCCAAGGGAAATTCTCTAGAGAAAGAGACAGCTGGAATTCCTATTCAACACTCACGGCAGCTAGAATATATTTGGGCAGGGCACGAAAAGCATTCACTATAGTCCGTCTACTCTTTGTGTATTGCTTAGGCCATTAAGTTTAGTCTATCTGAACAGTTTCTCCAGAATTCTTATTAGTCACAATTTCTTGGAAATTTTTACAAGAGGAGGGTATTGGGACAAACTCTAGTCCCTGCTGCTCTAGCTGGTACCAAGACCATAACTGATACTCATTATCTCCCTCCTCCACTGCCCTTTCTAGATTCGTCTCCACCTCAGCTAGCACTTCTGCTGGTGTAGGTGGTTTGACTGATGGATTGAACCAGGCACTCAGCCCTGAGGGGTCAAAGACCCTGGTTATCATGCTCTTATCAGGCTGTGGTTGCTGTACTTACCCATTCACAGTTACAACCGGGCACTGGAATACCAAGAAAGGCCCCCAGTGGATCTCTCGGCTACTCTGTATTACTCTCTGTCCTCATTATGTAGCAGCAGCCTCCATCTCCTTCTGATGGTTTTCTTGCTGATCTTCTGGTATTAGAAGCCCACAGTGACCAGAGAGCAGCCATAGTTTTAAGTTTAGTGGGACTCCTACCGTGTCCCCTGATGGAAGTATTCCACCTCTGAGTATCAGAACCTCTAGGCTAGTAGAGCCTAAAGTTGCAGGGACAGGAAACGAATTCTCCAAATACATCACTGGGAGTGATAGTGGGCAGACCACTCCTGCTTTTACCCCTCAGCCTCTGTATCTATATATGCTATCTTCTGGGGACAGAGCACCACATAATGGCCATTGGTTAAGGAGTATATTGCATCCTGAAGGATAATACTCTAACCTCACAAGGTGTTATTTCCAAGATGGAGTTTCAGCTATGCTTTCAATAGGCCATTGCTCCACTCTATCAATTTGATAGCTTCCAAGTGGTATGGTATGTGGCATGGCCAGTGAATCCTATGGTCAAGTGCCCACCACCACACCTTCTTGCTGGAAACTGAATCCCTTGGTCTGAGGCAGTGTTACGTGAGATCCTGTGTCAGAATATCAGACATTCTATGAGTCCTTCGGCCAGTGGTGCTGGCTGTAGCACTGAGGGAAGGAAAGGCAAACCCATACTTAGAATATATATCAAATCCAGTCATGACGAAATATTACTCATTTCAGGTTGGAAGGACCCAGTGTAACCAACTTGCCACGCAGTGGCTGTTCAGCCTCCTTGAGAGCTCAGTGTTGGTCTCTGCTGCTGACAGGTCAGACATTCAGTAGAGGCAGCAGCTATCTCAGCTTTGGAGAGAGTCCAGGCTGCTGGGTCCATGCATGGCCTTCATCTCTGCCACCACGGGTACTCCAAATATGAGCCTGTTGTGCAAGAACTGGGGTGGGGGGAAGGAGGAGAATAGACATATGCTGCCTGCCATTTGCTGGCCTAGCCATCCTGTCTACTCAGTTGCTTTATGCCTCTTCTCCAGTGGAAACTCTCTAATGGGCATTATGTTCTATAAAAGCTCCTCACACTATGTGCCCCTCCCATGGGTCTATCCACCTGCCTAATTGCCAGCCTTTCCCAATCTTTCTTCTTCCAGATCCCTGACCAATAAGCTAAGCTGACATGTGTCACTCACTGTCCATGGATATACCCTTACCTTGGCCACTTCTGTCTCCAAACAAAGTTGATGACTAAATGCATTGCCTGAAGCTCTGCCAACTGGGAGGATTTCCCTTCTCCAACCTCTTTTAGAACGAAGTGGGGCAAAAGTACACAGCAGATATTTTCAGTTTACATTCATACCAAGCTGATCCATCCATGATCCAAGCTTGGATTTTTATTACCATCTTTGTCAACTGATCATGGGGAACCCCCCCAACCCCAAGGCTGTGATTTGAGGGAGAGGCATTGGCACAACAGTGGTGGATGACATGGGGGTCTCAGCCACCTGTTTGTACAGTTCACTTGTGCTCTCTGGACCTACTTGAACTTAACTGCAGATCTATTGGATTCCTTACAGTGAATTGATGCTGCACTTGCCTGACCTTGTGACACAGTAAGTCTGGCAGAATCTAATTTATGATCACTTGGTATCTCATGTCACTTGGTATCCCATGGTTAGATGCTCATTTTCTACCACGGCCCCGTATCATAACAGGAGCTGTTTTTCAAATATTGTGGAGTTCTCTGCAGCAGATGGCATGGCCATGCTCCAAGACCCTGAGGGCTGTCTGTGACTCACCTATTGGGGCTTGCCAGAAGTACCACATGGCATCTTTCTCTACAACAGATACCTCTAGTACCTTGGGATCTGCTGGCTCACGTGGCCCAAGTGGCAGGGCTGCTCATACCAGAGAATGTACCTACCATAGAGCCCTTTATTGCCCTCAGCCTCACTAAAAGCTAGCAGCTTTCCAGATCACCTGATAAATGTATTCTCAAGTACAGTGACTATTCCGCCTCCAAAACCCAAAGAGGCCTACCAGGCATTCTGATTTTTTTTTTTTTTTTTTAGTGGTAGGAATGCAAGGTACAAGAACTTGTCTTATACTTTAGAGGGGATGTTCTAACATACCCCACACCACTGGATCTTTAAAAACTTCACTGATGTGGCAGGCCATGAATCTTGGTAGACTTTATCTCCCACCTTCTGGAGCATATGTTTCTTACTGAGGCATATAGAATGCTTGCCACTTCTTGCTCCTAAAGTCTAATCAACATGATGTCATCAGTATAGCAGATGAATGCAATGTTCTGCTGTAAGCCCAGGTTGTCCAAGTCACTTCAGAGTCTATTATGACAGAGAGCAGAATAATTAACATTGCCCTGGCAAGAGTATACTATGCCCATGCCATGTGGATGCCAACTGCTTCTGCTCCTCCTTCCTGGTGGATATAGAAGAGAACACATTTACGGATGGCTAGTTGCATACAAATGCCAAGGCTGTAGTAACATGCTCCAGTAAAGATACCAAATCTGACAAAGTAGCTGCTGTGGGGCCAATATTTGGTTAAGTTCATAGTAGTCCACTGTTATACACCATGATCCACTCAGTTTTTGCCTAGGTCAGACTGGAGGACTAAATAAGGTTATGACAAAGAGCACCATACTTGTATTCTTTTTGTCTTTGAGGATGGTGCTAATCTCTGCCATTCTCCTGGTCTGCAACACTGTGTTTGACTTACTATCTTGGTGGGAGAGAGGCTATTTCAAGGACTATTACTTGGAGTTTCCTACTACAATAGCTCTTGCTCTATAGCTCAAGGAACTAATGCAAGGATTCTGCCAAGTGCTAAGTATTTCTATTCCCGATGAAGGAAGCAGGGAAATAACCACTGGTTGTGTCCATGGGCTCAGAGGACCTGCTTTTAGACGGACCTGGGCCAGAACTCCACTTATTACCCTGACTCCCATTCAGTCCTTCCTTGTAAGAATGCAACTTCTCTTTTAGTCAATTGGTGCTGAGTCTGAGAAATGGCTCAAATCTGGAAACTGGACAAAACATCATGACTTTCCACTGGAGTGCCCGACCTCAGCTTCTGCTAACCCGTTATTAATTATGGGTTATCTTCTACTTACGTACCTTTAGCACTGTTCTTTCTGGCTCCCATCTCTCTCGTTCCTGGGAGCACCATATTCTATTAGTCCTCTTCACAGGTCCCCAAAGGTTGGTCCCCTGGCTGACATTCTGACCTGGCTGCCCATTACAGCAATTAGGTGGCTCTAATGGTTAAGTGCTTCTGGTGGCTAAGTGCTGTCACCTTGCTTCTGCTAATCTGGAACACTCTCATCCCCTTTGCTACCAGGAAGTCTAGTTCTTTAACAGCATCTCTTCTCATCAGCCTCAGCTAATGAGCATCTCAAAGATGCCAGTACCCCTTTCACCTGTGAATTTCTTACTGCCTTAGTTTCCTCAGGATACCCTGAGCAAAGTAATCACTGGTGGACTTTCCGGTCTTACATGGTAGATCCATTCTGGCATGCCCACTTCCCTGAGCCTTTTGATTCCTTCCTCCACAGTCTGAAATGGCAATTCTGACTTCTCTACTTCATTGAATGTAGGCTATTGTTTTTCCCAAGCTTCCAAGAGTCATCTGGTAGCATAATAGAAACATCTCTGAGGCGCTTTCCAAGAAATCAAATCCTGTCTCATGGGAGCGTGACCCCATACTGACAAAGTCTCCCTTATGGAGCTTTACATTCTACTCCCTTGGTTCAGCACCTCATGGTCCCCCACCCCCAGACATTGTCCCCATTTTTCCTGGTATATGTTATCACGGTCCAATAAGGCTTTGGCTTGCATCCTTTTCCACTGTTAGCATGGCAAGCACTACCTCAATTGAGTATGGTGAAATGTGATCCCAATTTTGGTCTGGTGTCCAAATGTGGAAGGTGGGAGGAGGGAAAACCCTGTCTTATAAGGGTCTTCTTCATTTGAGATTTCTGCATAGCAAGGGGAGGGGATCACTTCTACAGGCCCCTTGGTTCAGGGGAATAAGGGGATTCAAATGCTGCATCTACCCAGCAACGACATGTAGCCTCATTCCATAGCTCTGGGTCTCACCCCTCCCCTCGTGGGGCCCTGCCTTTAGCATAGGTATGTCTCGATTGAACATGTAGGCTTCTCTGTAGTTCTCTCTAGTAGTACAAGTTAGACCTGCACTAGCTCTTCAGCTTGGTCTTTTCTCTAGCTGCAGGTGATGAGAATCTCTTGAAATGCTATCAAACAGGCCCTCTGCCTCTCACACATCACTTTTAATTCATGATTCGCTGACCTGAGCCTGTCATTTCCTCTCTTCAGTACATCAGTGGTGCCCAGAAGCAGCCGCCCAATTCTACTGACCCTTCAATGACTACTTCCCGACATCTCTCAAACGCCCGTGACATTGCACCAGCCAGTATATTCCCTTCCACCCTCAACATCTTCCCTCTTACCACAGGCGAAAGGCTGCCTGGGAAGGTATGCCAAGGACTGTCAATACTTCACCAAGGTCCTCATGGCCTTGTCTAGTGAGTGATCCAACTCCAGAAGTCCACCCTGCTTCCTGGAATTCCTCTGGGTACCAACTATCTTAGGTCAGACTCTCTGGAAACAGAGCCTAGCCAGTGATTTATTGATGGAATACTCTTCAGGAAAAACCTTTCAGTAGTAAGGGAAGAAGAACAGGGAAGGGAAAGAACCAAGCAAAGATTTGCTAAAGTCTAGCCTGAGCTTGGGCTTTTTATTTGGGAAAACCTGCCCTATCTCCTGTCACCTGGCTAACCCTTTTAAGAGTCATCAGGTCTAATAACTCCTCTTTTGGAGAGGATTCACTGACCTCCTCTATCTCGGCTAGGTTTTCCTTTTATGTGATGTTATAGCAACCCACGGTAAATTGCGCCTTCCACTTATCACATGGTATTATAATTGTCTTTCTAATTTCTACTTGTTTGAGGAGAGAAAAGAAAAAGGAGTTTTCCAAAATACATATGGTAGCCCTCTCTCTAAGGCTCTCAGTATGCCTTAGGGTGAGGGGAGGGATAGAAAA
>NW_012148686.1:309293-336559 GCF_000956105.1 Propithecus coquereli | reverse complement strand
GTCTGTCCGGAAAGTATCCAGGCATTGTTAATATAACAAGAATGGTTTTCATGACATGGATGTAACCTGGCAGCCAAGGAAAGTGGACTGTATTGCACGTGTGTGAACAGTGACATCCTCACTGTACTAGTCAGTGGGGCACTAGACATCATTGAGTGAACATGTGTACCATGTGGCTGTCACATTCAAAATGACTGAGCAAGCAGAGCAATAAGTCTGCATTAAATTTTGCTTTAAGCTTGAACATTCCTCCACAGAATCCATTCGGATGATCCATAAGGCTTTCGGGGATGATGCAATGAGTGCAGCACAAATAAAAGTGTGGCACAGATGCTTCAAAGATGGTTGAGAATCTGTTGAAAATGATCCATGTTCTGGAAGGCCTGCAACAGGCAGAGCACCTGAGAATGTTGAACATGTACGGGTTAGGTTAAGAGATGCTGGGAGGACTGTGTGAGGTCCCAAGGTGCCTCCTTTGAAGGGGACTGAGGTACAATGTTTCTTGAATCTTGTATTTCTTCAATAAATATCTCTATTTTTCATATTACATAGCTGGATACGTTCCAGACAGACCTCGTATATCATACACACATACATACACACGCATACATTTTTTAACTCTCCAGGTGATTATATTTGTAGCTCTATCCTAAACTCCTTAATAACCACTAGCCCAGTGATTTTCAATTTTGGTTACGTCTTAGAATCTTCTAAGGAGCTATTAAAAACAGTGATGAATGGGCCTGATTCCCAAAACATCAGATTTAATTGGTCTAGTATAGACCTGGCTATCAGTGATTTTTTTTTAAAGCTCCCAGATTACTCTAATATGCAGCCAGGATTGAGAACCACTGGACTAGACTATGATGTCCATGGGGGCAGACCTCTGCCTGGTCTTATGTCTCTAGATATTTCCAGGGCCTGATTCAGTATTTATAGTAGGCATACAACAAATATTGAATAAATGATTGAAAAGTTAGAGAGATAAGTGCAATTTCTCCCAATTTATGTCATAAGCTAACATTTAACAATAGTAAATCACATTTATAAATAAAATCGACCTGGGCAATTTTACATTTTGATGATCACAAATATCCCCAGAAGCATGATCCACAGTGAAGATTCTGTGAGTCTTAAGTAGCTTTAGGTAAGATCCCAGAAACTCTTCACCTTTCTTGGCTTTCAGCCTCCAAAGGCAATACGGGGCAATCTCTGTCCTGTATACATTAAATAGAGGTCAAAAATTACCAAATTTATCATGGCTTGTCGCCTGGCAGGCCTGGCTAGTCTGGCTCTCCTCCCCAACCCCACTGCACAGGTGACAATGGCAAACTGGCCTTGCCCCGGCTGCAGGCAGAAGGGTGTGCAGTCCTTCTTCAGGTTCCCACAGAATCCGCCAATGCTCGAAGTGGGTGGAGATATGCAGATAGACCTAGAAGATAAAACACCTGATCGACTAAATAAACATTCTCAATTAGGTGCCAACCACTTTGAGATCTCTACAATCTGTAGAACTAGTCCTTAGGGGATAATCTTTGACCTTACCAGTCATTTGAACCATCCACACAGTAGACACAGAAAATGAATAGAAGAATTGAGAGAAGATGTAATCAGGACACTGAAACAGAAAAAAAAAAAATGGACACAACTTCTGAACAGGAACAAAAACATAAAAAAAAAACCCAACAACAGCAAGACTCAGAACCCCAGCGCAGAAGAAGCCAGCCAAGAGCACACATTGTTCTTTTCGAAAACACACTGGCATCAGATGCCAGAGATCTGTGAGAGCTGTGATTCTGGGAGAAATTCTCAGGGAAGTGAGAGACTCACACTTCTTTTCCATTATCACTCACCATGTATTGGATACAGCAGGGGAAGAACCTATCTGTGTTGGTGAGGTTGGTCCATGAATCTCAGAACCACAGAGAGGAATTAGTGGGTTTCCTGCCTCATGAAGCAATGCAGAGATTTGGGCTGTGAAGTTTCACACTAAGATAACTGAGAAGTGGGAAGTAAATATTGTCGTGGCCAGGCTTACATTTTGTCCAGTGGATTTTCTTCCAAAATGAAAGTTGTTTGCTTCTAGACTTCTAGAGAAATATCCCAAAGCTATCTACACACTCTGCTCTTCCTGTGCCTTGTATATGCGGTTGGCAAAATCAGCACCTGTTGTGGGAACATCTGCTGCACTGGGAACAACTGAGGAAGTTTGTTCTTTTTTTCATTCATCACCATAACTGCTTTTAGTACTTGACAATGTAATTTCTGTCCTTTTTCAGAACAGTGAAGAAAGGGGTAAAGAATGGAAGGAAATTTGCCATCTCGGTGGACAGGCAGGCATGATGCTTTTGAAATTTTAGCAGACCTCCTGCAAGCACTCGTTTTATGTTTAGATGGTATAAAGAGTGACACAACTATGAGATGGAATAATTGTATTGCTGGCTGAGCATTTGTACTCTGTAGTGCAGTAACAGGTTTTGATTTCATTGTTAACATTGCTGTTCTTAAAAATGTCCTCTCTTTTACAAGAGCCTTTGGGAAAAAATCTCCAGGCACAAACCTCTGATTTCTTCTTTGCAGCCAGTAGCTTGACTGCAGTACGACACATACTCAATGAAGTGATGGAAAATACTGAAATTTATCATAAGTTTTGGTTTGAGGAAGCCACAAATTTGGCAACCAAACTTGATATCCAAATGAAACTCCCTGGGAAATTCTGCAGAGCTCAGCAAGGCAACTTGGAATCTCAACTAATTTCTGAGGATTACCATAAAGAAACCCTACGTATTCCAACAGTAAAGGCTATTATTCAGAAACTTAAAGCTATATTCTCAGAACAGTACCTCAAACCTCTTAAATGCTTATCTCTGGTATCCTCCGTCATGGGACAGCTCAAGTTCAATACACTGAAGGAATTCCACGCTGACATGCACAGAAGTGCCTTAGCCAATCCCAACACGCTCCCAGCTGAGCCTCATTGTGGAAGAGTCAAATGGGAGCACACAGGGAAAGACATACAGCTTCCATCCACCAATTACGAAGCCCTCCATCTACCTGACATCAAGTTTTTCCCTAATGTGTATGCGTTACTGAAGGTCCTATGTATTCTCCCTGTGATGAAGATTGAGAATGAGCTCTATAAAAATGGATGAAAGCATCTCAAAACATGCTTGAGGAACAATATGACAGACTAAAGGTCCAGTAACTTGGCTTTGGTCAACATTAAATGTTGATATAAAACACAATCTGGATTTAATGTGGACACATATAACAATTCTAAACAACTAGTCATTAAGTTAAGGTGGAGGTGGCTTGATTCCCAGACACTTCAGCTTTGCATGTGAAATGTAGTCTGTTCCAGGAACCTCAGGGCAACCTGGTTAATAAACAGAGAAATCTGAGAGGATTGGTCAGAGCACAGTATCTGCTACATAATCATCGTTACTATTGTCATGATCATCATCATCACCATCCTTACCTCCCATAAAACACACAAATGGCACATAGTATAAAATGAATTGTGTTAGGTTATGGAGATAAAAAGGGCTATAAAATATAGCTCTGCACTTCTATACATTCTAATCCTGTTGAAGAGATGGGATAAACACACGAAGGTCAAAGAAGTATATGCTAAGAGCCAAATAAATGTAAACAAGGTACACGTTATGGGAATGTATCAGCATTGGGTGGTAAGGAAAGATCCCGCAGTATCTGAGCTGGATCTCGAAGAATGGGTAGGGGTTAGATAAATAAAGAAGAAAAGGGGACTATTGATGGAGAAAGCAGTGAATGTCATAGGGAGATTCAACAAACTTGTTCTAATTGCAGTGCTTCTCAACTCTGGATGCACATTAGAATCACCAGGGGGCTTTACAAATCCCAATGCCCACCTGTAACCAGATCAATTACATTAGGATTGCTGGTTTCAGATCTTATATTTAAGTCTTTAATCTGTTTCAAGTTATTTTTTGTATATGGTGTAAGACAAGGTTCCAATTTCATCCTTTTACATGTGGATATGCAGTTTTCCCAACACCATTTATTGAAGAGACTTTCCTTTCCCCATTGTGTATTCTTGGCACCCTCGTCAAAGATTCGTCGACCATGTATACATGGGTTTATTTCTGGGCTTTCTATTCTGTTCTATTGGCCTATGTGTCTGTTTTTATACCAATATTATACTATTTTAATTACCATAACTTTGTAATATAGTTTGAAATCAAGGAGTGTGATGCCTTCAGCTTTGTTTTTCTTTATTAAGATTGTTTTGGCTATTCAGCATCTTTTGTGGTTCCATATAAATTTTAGGATTTTTTAAAATATTTTTGTGAAAAAATGCCATTGGAACTTGGATAGGGATTGCATTGAATCTGTAGATAGCTTTGGGTAGTATGGACATTTTAACAATATTAATTTTTCCAATCCATGAACATGGATGTTTTTCCATTTATTTGTGTCTTCTTCAGTATCTTTCATCAATGTTTTATAGTTTTCAGTGTATAGATCCTTAACCTCCTTGGTTAAATTTATTCCTAAGTATTTTATTCTTTTTGATTATAAATGAGATTACTTTCTTAATTTCTTTTTTAGATAGCTTGTTGTTAGTGTATAGATACACAACCGATTTTTTTTTTTTTTTGAGAAAGGGTCTCCTCTGTCACCCAGGCTAGAGTGCAGTGGCATTATCATAGCTCACTGCAACTGCAAACTCCTGGGCTAAAGCGATCCTGCTGCCTCAGTCTCCTGGGTAGCTGAGACTACAGGCACATGTCACCATGCCCAGCTAATTTTTCTATTTTTTAAAGAGACAGGGTCTTGCTCTTGTTCACACTGGTCTTGAACTCGTGTCCTCAAGCCATGCTCCCTCCTCAGCCTCCCAAAGTGCCAGGATTACAAGTGTGAGCCACCATGCCCCACCCACAGCTGATTTCTGTATGTTGATTTTGTAATATCTGAAACTATAAAACTCCTAGAAGAAAACATGGTAAAAAATCTCCTTGACATTGGCATGGCAATGATTTCTTGGATATGCCCCCAAAGCATAGGCAATGAAAGCAAAAATAGACTAATGGGATTGTATTAAACTAAAAAGCTTCTGCACAATAAAGGAAGCCATCCACAAAATAAAAAGGCAACCTATGAAATGGGAGAAAATATTTGGAGACCATATATCTGATAAAGGATTAATACCCAAAATATATAAGGAACTCACACAACTCAAAAGCAAAAAAACCCAAATAACCTGATTAAAAAATGGGCAAAGGATCTCAACAGACATTTTCACAAAGAAGACATACAAATGGCCAACAGGTATGTGAAAAGGTGTTCAACATCACTAATCCTCAGGGAGATGCAAATCAAAATCACAATGAGATACCACCTCACACCTGTTAGGATAGCTATTATAAAAAAGACAAGAGGTAAGCGTTGTCAAGAATGCAGAGAAAAAGGAATCCTTGTACTCTGTTGGTGGGAATGTAAATTAGTACAGCTATTATGGAAAACATTATGGAGGCTCCTCAAAAAATTAAAAATAGATCTATTGTAGGATCCAAAAATTCCATTTTTGGGTATATAACCAAAGGAAATGAAATCAGTGTCTCAAAGAAATATCTGTATCCATATGTTCATTGCCACATCATTCAGAACAGCCAAGATATGAAAACAACCTAAATGTCCATTGAGAGATGAGTGGATAAAGAAAATGTGTGTGTGTGTATACACACACACACATGCACACACACACACAATGGAATATTATTCAGCTATAAAAAAGAAGGAAATCCTGCTATGACAACATGGATGAACCTGGAGAACATTAAGTGAAATAAGTCAGACACAGAAAGACAAACACTGTATGATCTCACACATATGTGGAATCTAAAAAAGTCCAGTTAATAGAAACAGAGAGTAGAATGGTGGTTGCCAGGGGCTGGGGTGTGGGAGAAGTGGGGATATGTTGATCAAAGGACATAAACTTTCAGTTATGAAATGAACAAGTTCTGAGGATGTAAGGTACAGCATGGGTGGTGACAGATGTGTTAATTAATTTGATTGTGATTATCATTATACAATGTACACATATTATCAAGTCAACATGTTGCACACCTTGAATACATACAATCTTTATCAACTAAATATATTAAAATTTAAAAATAGGAGGGGAAAGGAATTCCTGGGGTGATTCCCCAGATAATTCCAAAGGACGTCCAAGGTTGAGAATCACTGATTCATTGGATAGGAAGCAGCTTAGGAAAAACTGGTTAGGAGCTATATTGGAGATAGAGAAACACTCAGATTGTGGGAAACTTAGCTATGTAGAGCTAATTATTTTAATCTAATTCTAACATTTTTGTTGCAAGCTGCCTTAAAGTATTTTCATAAGTCAGGCTAAAATAAATATAGGACTTAGAATATTAGATGAAGGAGTTTGAACTTTATGCTGTAGGCAATGGAAGATCATGTAGGGTCACTGAAGATTTTTGAGCAGAGGAATGATGTAAATAAAACAACACTTTGAAATTTAAACAGAATGCAGGGTTTTAGAGCAAGAAGGACAATATCTGATGGAACTTGACCTTGGCTGGTGGGGGTGGGGGAAGGGTTACTAAGGGAGAAAGAGTCCCAGAGGTTCTAGGCATGAGGTTGCATGGAAACGAATAGCCCCGGGTATCCAGTATCAGGTGGTTGCAGAGGTGACCTAACCATGTTTACGTGCGATAGAAAAAGACCTATGTGTCTCACAGGAGAGATCCATGTTTGTACTGGAACCAGCCAGAAAAGACTTGGCTTTGCTGCTCATTGGAGTCACACAGTCCAGCTAGATGGAAGGCAAAGCATATTGGGACAAGAAGCCAGAGTAATATATTAAGGTTTGAAAAACTGAACATGAAATTAACTGTGTTCCCAAAGATTACCTGCTACACTCTTGTGTAGCAAAATATATTTTGAATTGAAAAATATAAAGTAATATGCTTATTTTTTAAAAAGGTGTCCACTACAGAAAAAAGGACACAATTATAGTACTGAATATTATTTTTAAAGAGGTAATATCTCCTTAACACTAACAGAATGTGAGAGCAGAATTCATCAACAACAAATCTGAGAGATTTTCAGTTAGGGATGTCCTTAACAGTCACAGTAATGGGAATCTATTAGTTAAGAAAAGGAGAAATCACTTTTAACCTATTACTTATTATTTCAGCTTTTACTTAGCATGTATTTGATGATAGTTTCTTGCTACAGATATTAAGGAAGCAAGGAATGAGGCTACGTATTTATTTTTTAATTATCTTGCAAAAAATTAAATTAAAAAATTTCCAGCTAGTTATTATAATGTAAAAGGGGAAATTCTGTCCTTGTTTCATTCCTTACCCAGCTTAAATGTCATGGTCTGTCACTTTAACTACTCTCCTGCCAATAATCCTAACCTTTTTCATCCCATTTTCTTTTCATCATACCCAGCTGGCAAGGCCCCAACCCTGGATGAATCCAACATCTGTCTTTGCCCTGCCTCCACCTGGGCTGTTGAGTGCTGGTGATGAAAATTGCAAAACAGAGCAAATAGATACTGCTTTGAATGCATGGCCGCACCTGCAAATGGGCCTGCCACATTGGCTACAAGTCCTATAACGATATCCTGCCAGCGATCTCTCCCATTCTGCCCAAGGATTATTTTAAACCAGCAGTCTTTTCAGACACCCGATCATCGCTTTCTCTCTTTCTACTCCTTCCTCTGATTCACAGCAGATGGACTTTTCTTCCACTTTACAGAGAAAACCAATGCCATCTGAAATGGAACTCTTCAACTCTCACCAGATCTACAAATTTATATGCATCCGTACCTAGGGTAGATTGAAAAACATGGCCACCATAATTTGCACTTCTTACTTTCAAGAAGAGGAGTCTATTTGTCCATTCCTTGAGTCTGAGCTAGTCTTGTGACTTGCTTTAACCAACAGGATGTGGTCGAAGTGATGTGTGAGTTCCAAAATCCAGGCCTCCAGAGATCTTACCTTTTTCCCCTTTGTCCTTTTAGAACATGCTCACACCATGTAAAGAAATTTGAGCTTGATTACCAAAAGACAGTGCCCAGAGAGAGGCCCAGCCAAGAGCCAGCACAAAGACCAGGGACATGCAAATGAGGTCATCTTAGATGCCCCGGCCCTACTAGCAACTGCCTACAGCCATGTGAGTAAGTCAGGTGAGACTACCAGAACCACTTGGCTGACCCCAGCCAAACTACAGAATCATGAGAACTAATAAATCATTGCTGTTTTACACCACTATGTTTTAGAATTGTTTGTAGGGCAGCGATAGATACGTGATAAGGATTGTTATCCTTTTCTCCTTCCCTTCTGTTAAGCATGGAAGAGATGTGTCTCCTGCTCAAGAGTAATCCTTCCGCCTATGCTCTGGAGCCATTCCCTCTTGCAATTTTAGAGATACAGAATTATGATCCTCAACGTCTCCCATGCAACTGGTTCCATTTAATCAGCACTGAAATACGGCCAGTGTCTTCTAACTAATGCTTCCCTCAACCCCATGTTCACTACTACTGATAGCTCCCCTTCGATACTGACTATATGCTGCGGTACCTTTCATCTCCCCTTCCCAGCTAATAGCACGAATGAGAAGAATAATTGCTAACATAGAACACTTACCATGCGCTAGGCACAATTCTAAATACTTCACATATATCATTATTAACTCCCTTCACCCTCCCAACAACCTTATGAGGTAGCTACTATTATTCTACTTTTACAAATGAGGGAAGTGAGACACAAAGAAATAAAGCAGCTTGCTCTGTTAGTTAGGGACAGGTTTGAGTACAGAGGCTAGATTGCATGGCTACAGAGGCAGTTGTCTTAACCATTTTGCGATAAATTTATCTATTAAGGTTGGTGCAAAAGTAATTGCGGTTCTAGCACTGTTGAAATTTGCTGTTTGATATTGGAGTACATTCTTAAATAAATGTGGTTATGTGATACATCATTTGAATGCACATTTCTCACCTTACAGTTTTTTTGCTAATGACTTATTACTTGCTGTTTATTTTATATGTATGTTAGACTATGCAGGTGATGTTAGACAAAAAGCAAATTCGAGAGATTTTGTTATTCGAGTTCAGAACGGATTGTAAAGCAGCAGAGACAACTGGCAACATCAACGACGCATTTGGCCCAGGAACTGCTAACGAACGTACAGTGCAGTGGGGGTTCAAGACGTTTTGAAAAGGAGACTAGAGCCTTGAAGATGAGAGCTTAGCAGCCAGCCATCAGAAGTTGACAAGGACCAATTGAGAGTAATCATCTCAGCTGATGCTCTTACAACTACATGAGAAGTTGCCGAAGAACTCAGTGTCACCCATTCTACGGTCATTCCACATTTGAAGCAAATCGGAAAGGTGAGAAAGCTCAATAAGTGGGTGCCTCATGAACTGACTGAAAAAAATCGTCATTTTGAAGTGTCGTCTTCTCTTCTTGTATGCAACAACGAACCATTTCTCAATCAGATTGTGACGTGTGACAAAAACTGGATTGTACATGACAACCAGCAACAACCAGCTCAGTGGTTGGACCAAGAAGAAGCCCCAAAACACTTCCCAAAGCCAAACGTGCACCAAAAAAAGGGTCATGGTCACTGTTTGGTGGTCTGCTGTGGGACTGATCCACTGCAGCTTTCTGAATCCCAGCAAAATCATTACATCTGAGAAGTCTGCTCAGCAAATCAATGAGATGCACCAAAAACTGCCAACACCTGCAGCTGGCATCAGTCAACAGAAAGGGCCCAATTCTTCTCCGTGACAACACCCCACCACATGTCACATAACTAACACTTCAAAAATTGAATGAATTGGGCTATGAAATTTTGCCTCATCAGCAGATTTACCTGACCTCTTGCCAACCAACTACCACTTCTTCAAGCATCTTGACAACCTTTTGCAAGAAAAATGCTACCACAACCAGCAGGATGCAGAAAATGCTTTCCAAGAGTTTATTGAATCCTGAAGCATGGATTTTTAGGCTACAAGAATAACAAATTTATTTCTCATTGGCAAAAATGTGTTGATTGTAATGGTTCCTATTTTGATTAATAAAGATGTGTTTGAGCCTAGTTATAATGATTTAAAATTCATAGTCCAAAACTGAAGTTATTTTTGCACCAACCTAATAGACTACTTGGTCCATTTCCATACTTCTAACTGATTCTTCAATCCAATGCAGACTGCCTTTGACCCCCACTTCACCACCACAACTACTCTTGTTCGTGACAAAAATCGTCTATATATCAACGAACCATGCATTCTCAGTGGGGAAATGTTGCCCACAAGGGGGCAAAAGGTGGTTTTTAAGGGGTCAAAAAATCTTAAGATATTACAATGGTTTGTGGCCCTCCAAAGTGCCACAGTACATAAACAGATATACCGAATATCTGTGGTACTAACATTTCATGGAGGTGGATAATTAGGAAAAAATTGTATAACCATGATCCTCAGGGAAAATAATTTTAAAATAGGTTGAGAAATACTGTGATACATTTAACACCATGATCTTTATCTTGCTTGACTTCTTGGCAGCATCGACGCTATTGACCATCCTCCTTTTCAAAACACGTTCCTTCCTTGGCTTTTATGACATCACATCCCCTGATTTCCCAAATAACCTTCTGACCTTCTCCTCTCAGTCTCCCTCTCTGGCTCCTCCTCTACTCAGCCCTTGTTCTTTTCTCACTGCAACATGCTTTTCAGGCAATCTAATCAACTCTTACAGCTAGTGATTTCCACATTCTTATCTCCAGCCCTGACCTTTCCTTTAAGCTTCAGACTCCCACATCCACCTGTCCACTACATGTATTCACTCAGATTTCTAAGGCATCTCATGTTTGTCATGCCCAAAATGGAATTATTACTTTTTTCTCCTAAACTTGTTCCTCCCAAAGTCATCCCCATCTCAGTCAGTAATAATGTCCTCAGAAGTCATCTTAATTCCTTCCTTTTCCTTACCTCCCATCCAACTGATCGGCAAGTCCTATATATCACTATCTCTACATCTATCCATCTAGCTAGCTAGCTAGCTCTCTAGCTATCTATCTTGCCTCCTACAAGCATTCTTCACATAGCAGCTAGGATATTCTTTTTAAAGCATAAATCACATCTGGTCACTCCCTTTCTTGCAACTTTCCAATAACTTCCTATTACCCCACAAATACAATCCCTTACTATGGTCTAAAAGGCCCTATATGATCTGGTTCCTGTCTACCTCTCTGTCCTCACACAATTCCCCTCTTATGCATTACACTCTTGTCACACAGCCCTTCTTGCTGTTCCTCCCTTCCCAGCTTCAGGCCTTGGCGCTGGCCGTCTGTCTGATTGATTGGCTCAGACAACTCCGCTCCCTCATCATAGCAGCTTTTGCTCCTCAACATTCAGCTCTCAGCTTCAGCAGCACTTCCTCAGAGAGCCCTCGGTCACCCACCAATCTAAAGGAATTCCCTCCTGGTCCCACTTCCTATCACACTGCCCTGTTTTATCTCCTGTGTGACTTAGGGCTTTCTCCCATCTGCTGCAAGCTGCCTTCCCCCATCTCCCTCGTCCCTCCTAATAAAGGAGCTCTCACATTCCTACATGACCCTGCCACTGTGGCCACACTTAGTTGGCCCAGGATGGGCCCAACCCAGCTGCACTAGAGCCCTTCCTGGGATTTTTGTAACTGGAATAGACAAACAGATTCAATTCTTCACGAATGACGACGCTATCTAATGTAAAATTCAGCGACTGTGAGTGGTCATGTTTCCAGCTGTGTGGAGGAAATGAGTCAACAAAAGTGAATGATACTCATATGATGAAGGGAAGAAAAGTAAGATATTTTTGAAAGTGTTTTTTGGTTCTGGTTGTTTCTAAGGTCTAAATTATATTCTGGATACTTACAGAATTAGTTGGGAAAATTTTTGCATCGATATATTCTTTGAAAAACTAAAGAAATCTAGAGCATTGATTAATCTAACTTGCTCTTTGTGTCTAACACCGTGCTCATGTGTAGATGCTTAGTATGTGCTTTTTGATGGCAAAGATGATGAACATGCCAGCTGCAGAATGGGAGGTTAGATATTTTCCATTGAGAGTATACTTTGAGACTGAGTGAGAAAACAGAATACAGAAAGACTATAAAGACTGGAAGTGATCAACTATGAGAAGACCCACTTGGGCTTTTATGTTAATATATCATGAAGCACTATGTCCTTTTGGAACTGCAAAAAGTATATGTTCAGAGGCAAGACTAAGGCAAGATGCTAAAGGTTTTAAAATGACTGCCCCCTATCTCTATTAAGGTCCATTTCAACCTTTATAGAAATCAATCCAATTAAACACATTCTAATGAAATATAGTTATGAAAACTATGTTTGTGGCACTGTAGGGGATACAGAGATGATTAAGGCAGAGACTCAGTCATTAAATTTATTAAGGGGCAGATTTTTTTAAGTATATAAAATAAATGATTAAAATACAAGGGCGTGGTGATGCTTCTAAGTGAGTTGCAAATAAAATGCAATGATGCCAGGACTAGGGTAGAGTAAAGAAAGGTCGTATCCACTTGGAAGAATTAGGAGAGGCTTCATAACCAAGTTAGGCATTTGAGCTGTACCTTGGAGGATGGGCAGGACTGCAAGGTCAGAGGCGGTATGAGGAAGCATCTCAGCCCTCGCGAATAGGACAGACAAAGGCATATTTGGCATGAGCATAAAAAATGATGTGCAGTTAATGAAGGCCTGAGTGAGTGGGGTTGGCAGTAAAACAACCAAATGACTGTCTGCTGGCATCACTAACCATGGGAATCGGGAGGTTCAGGGGACAGGATGGTGTGTTTAGTTTCAGAAATTTTGTTTGAGATGATAGCAGAATATTCCCTTAGGTGGTACAGAAGGTAGTTGAAATGCAGGACTGGTGTTTGGGAGGCATGTTAACACTGGAGATGTTAAATTTAGAATGTCAGTAAAACCACATTTTATGCAAAGAAGTATAAGCATTATTTGGGACCTGGACCAATGAGGGTCACAGACTGTACAATATCACTGGAGGTCTTCATGGAGCAAAGAGACTTGGGATATCGGTATGACCTGGGGTTGAATATCACACTGAAATGACAGCTCTGTGTCCCTGATATGTTCAATTCATTGAAATAATAATTAAGTCCAAACCTCCATCCCTTGAACTACACGAAGTCCATTCTAAACATGGGTTCCACTCCTCAAGCTTTTGGAATAGTATATGTGCCACAAGCCCTTCCTAGCTCACTGCTCTGGCTCTGGAGGCCACTGCTTATTTGGCATAATTGAGTCTCTAGCTGCAGCTTTCCCTTTTCCTCCAAGCATGGACACAGGCTCCACAGCTAAGACCAGGCTGATAGCCTGGGGATAGTGGCAGGGAATTAGCACACACACATACAGACAAACACACACACACACACACACACACACACACACCACTTAAAACTGGATATTAGACGTTACTGCTCCTAAGGCATTAGCCATGCTCCCCTATGAGGGGCCCCTAGTGGTTATCTCTTCCTCAGCTACCCATCCTGATACCATGTTACAAGGCCAGCTTACTTCCTACCACCATATCCCTCCAACCTGGAGTCTAGATCTCTAACTCTCACCCTAGCTTCGGAGAGAATAGCAGGCCTTGTTCTTCCCTGGTCCCAGGCCAGCTTCCCTTCCTCCTCCAGGATTACTGACAGTCAAGATACTCGGTTCTTTCAGGGAGAATTCTTACCTTCATCCACAGAGCAGAGCCAGCCAAAACAGTACTCAAAAGTACTTTTTTAAAAGTCCAAGATTCCAGAACAGCATTTGTAGGTGGTACAGGACGTGGGAGAAGGGGCACGACCGATGGGGCAGGACCAAGCCGAGCCCCATGCCTCTTCACAACTTTTTCTCCAGGGTGGTGGTTTGATTTCTCAAAATCTATGAGTAAATATGTGGACAAAAAGATATATGCCTCAAAAAACATAAAATATTAATACATATTTTTAGGAAGACTCTATTCTAAATACATATTTAGAAAAATCGCACTTCTTTATGAAAAGAAGTAATTCTGCTAGAGAGTCATCCAATTTACATCACTGAACACAAACAAATATCCCATTAACAAAAGCTTACATTTTGCACTTACTCTAAGCTAGGGTGTTTTCTATTTCCATTTTGCAAAGAAAAAACCGGAGGCTTCAAGGACACATTGCTATAAGTGGCAAAGCAAGATTCAAACCCAGGCCCATCTAACCAGAGTCAGTATACTTAAATGCTAAATAATGTTTAGTATTTTAGGTAAAAAAAATTTAATTTAAACCAGTGGTGAAGTCACTAATTTTCTCCAAGGAAATTTATATAAGAGAAAGCCCTTTTGAGGATTTTTCACGAAATGGTATCATTATTATCATAATCTGTACATGGATATTTTTGACATAAACATGTTTATTCATTCATTAATTTAACAATTGTTTACTATGCATCATAATCAACACATAACTTTAGATGTTATAGAAGATGCAAATATGACTCCCTATAGGATTTTATAATCTAGCAAGCTAGAAGAAATAAAAACAAAACAGAATTTGATGAGTACCACAGGAAAGTTGGGAAAAAAAGTGTTATGTGGGTTTAAAAGTGGGAAAGATCATATCCCCTTTGGGGAGTGTGGAGCTTTAGTGGTAATGATAACAATTGGGAACCCAAAATTAAAAACAGATGTGCAAAGAAGAGGGCTGAGACAAAATGAGGCATTATTGTTAAGGTACCAGGACTCCTCCAGCAGTTATCTTGCCCACCTTAAAGTTATTAACAAACTAGCTGCCATAGATTTAGATCCGTACTATAACCATAGCTAAAACTTGTTGTTCTTACGGGCAGTAGTGCAGAAGGCTGTACTGTACTCAATGTTCCCTCTAAATGGATGAGAAGCATTTGGATGGTCCCCTATTCCTGTCACAAGAGTAACGATTGTATAGAAATAGCATGGACACTCGTCATTGATTCACTTTTACTGATGTCTATAATGTGCGTCAGTATGTTGATATCATGCAGCCCTTATCAGATTGAGAACGCCAAGAGAACCCCATCTGCTGGATCACAAGCTGTTTACAAGTCTCATACAGGCTTTTTTCAATGACAGTGCCCTTTAAAACCTGGAGTTGGAAAGTGGCACAAAAGGTGATTCTAATTCTAATTACAAACTATCCTCCCACACACGTTAATTTACTTGGTCAAGTTTATGGCGCAAATCGGAGTCTTGCTACATTGCTGTTTTTTAAAAAAATTACCCTAAGTGCTTGAAACGAGTCTCACCTGGGACTACTAATCCCATCATGCATCGGTCCCACATTCCCACCGTGTGGGGTGGAGCCGCAGAAGGGGCGGCACCGCGGCGCGGCGGCCGAAGCATTCTGGGCATTGTAGTCTGGGGCCCAGCCACCGCCGGGGCTGGTCCACGTGGTGCACTTGGCGGCAGCTTTGGGCAGTGGCTCCGCGGCTCTCTCCACACGGTCCCCGGGGTGCGGGCGCCAGCAGGGGCGGCCAGCCGCCGCGGGAGCGGGCCGGAGGGTGGGCCCGAGGCAGCAGGAGGCTTCGCGACGTTTTTGCGACAGCCACGGCCGTGTTCCGCGAGTGCCCTCCTCCTCGCTCTGAGGAGGTACCGGCTGTTGTGCGGCGCTGCCTTTCTGTTTGAGTGTATGGGAGAGTGAGTGAGTGAGTGAGTGTGAGCGTGCGTGTGAGAGAGGGTGAGGCGTGAGTGCGCGTGTGAGACGAGTAGAGCCCGCCGTGGCCGCCCCGCTGCTCCCCCTGCAGCGGGAGCAGAACGCGCGGCCGGAGAGCCGGAGAGCCGGCGCCCAGGGAGCCCGCGGGGACAAGGGCAGAGACACCCGCTCCCCACCCCCAGCCCTCGTCCCTCGGCTCTCCTTCGCCCGGGGGAACCTCCCTGTTCCCCCGGCCGGCCTCTGCCCCGCCGCCCCCCTGGATGTCCCCGGCGCTCTCGCGGGGCCTCCTCCTGCTCTTGCCGCATCAGTCGGGCTGGTGCTGCGGTCGGCGGGCATAGAGCGGGCGGGTTCCCGGGGGCTGCGGCTGCCCGTGCTTCCCCGGTCCCCACCCCTGTCCCCCGGCCCCCCGACCCAGCTCCCCGGCCTCGGAGGCTGTGACAATGGACTATGACTTTAAAGTGAAGCTGAGCAGCGAGCGGGAGCGGGTCGAGGACCTGTTTGAATACGAGGGCTGCAAAGTTGGCCGAGGCACTTATGGTCACGTCTACAAAGCCAAGAGGAAAGATGGGTGAGTGTTTGTGTCTGTGCCGGTGTCCACGCTGGGCGGCGCTCCCGCAGGCCGAGGCAGGTAGCCCGGAGGGAGAGCGGGCCGCCGGGGTGCCGGGCTCTGACTTCCTCGAAGCCCGCATCTGTCCCCGCCAGCCTGGTTTGGGGAGGAAGTGGTGTACGAGGGAGTCAAACCCGCAAGAAATACTGCGTGTCGCATCTGTGTTGTACGGGGGTGGTAAGAGGGAGAAGGAGCCTCTACCCCCATGGGCTGTATACTTTTCGAGGATTTTAGTACTGGATTAAAAAAAAAATCATTATAAAACTCTAGTTTAAGTGATTTTTTTTTTCCTTTGCTAGATTTATTATGGTAACTTTCTGGGGATTTCCTCACCGCCTCAGGAGTGTCATCCTTCAGTCTGGAAGGGAAGCTGTGATCCTTTCCCCCACCAGTTTGTGATCCATTTGTTATCAAATTTGGATTTTATTTGGGGGAAAGAAAGCAGCAAGTAAATGCGGTTCTAGAGAGTTCCTCATAGTGATCATCTGCAACGTAAATGTTGCAGTTGCTATTTAGATATCATTAGCTGTGAGTTTTTACATAGAACAATGGGGGTTTGGTGCAGGGTGGGTGGTGGGGAAAAAAGGCAAGTGACAAATAGGGGCTATCTTGTTCAGGCTGTTTCCCCCAAATTTAGCAGCTGGCAAGGAATTTTAAATAATCTCTTTGCTTTAAATATTCTTGCCTAGTAACAACTTAATTAAATCTTAGGACTGGTAATGCTCCCAATTTAGTTTCTTAATAGGCAAGTGAAGTGTTCATTTTTTTCTTTGTCAGTAGATGAATGTCTTGTAACATTGATAAAAGAGGAGGTAGTTCTTAGTTGGGGAGAAAATATATTTTATTAACTACTTATTTTTCTCTTGTAAAAATGAATGTTGTCTCAGTTGCCTTTAACAGGATAGGAAATTGTTTACAAGATAATTCCAAAGCTTATTATATAATCTTTGGATTTTATTAGAAACAAAGTAGCTTTATTTGAACATCACTGTTAGGTTGGATAGCTGCTATTTAATGTATAAAATAATTACTTTTTAAAAAAATTAGGTAGGAGGATATGTTAAGAACTACATTAGCGCTAAAAAAAAAAATGAAACCATTCATAAAGATGAAGTTCCCTGGTGGTGGGGTGGGGGGGTGACCATATTTATAAATACTTTAGTATTCTGGATGTTGGAAAAGGAAGTGTATGTTTATTCAACATTTTTCTTAGAATTACTGAAATATCTTTCTAAAATAGTTTAAAATGGACTCCAAGAGAAAGCTAGTTCTAATGAATTTGGAATGTGTATTTTCAGTGCTTTTATGCAACAGTAAAACAGTACAGATATTGGCAAAAGGTAGGGATTTGAAAACTTGATACTCTGGGTGCCACATATATTTAAAAGTACTTTTTAGCAGAATGGATAGTCTGGTGACATTTGAGAAATCAGTGTCTGGAGATACCTGCTGACATGTCTAATTAGATTTATCATTGAAGTTTTACTCTGTAATGACATATATTTTAAAAATTGTCATTGTTAACTTGCGATACAATATTTTTCAAAAGACTTAAACCATCTCCACATCCCCTAATATTATGTAATTTTGGACATATTCATAAAATCCCCAATCCCCCATGAGATTAGACATTGTGGTAGATTTGACCAACCTGTCATGTTATATAAAATTCTAATGCCTTTAAATTATTTTTAATCAGTGTGAGAGAAGCCAGTTCTATTTTCATAAGTTACCAATTTAGGCTAGTAAAATATGCAAATTCGTTTTAATTTTGATTTTGTGTTTTATTAAAAAACTGTAATACTGTGTATTGGTAGGAGGTACTTTTAAGCACATTTTATATCTCTGGTCAGGTTTTAATTTAGGCTGTTAAGAATAATTCAAGAATTATACAATTTAAAAATAGGTGAAGATATAGTGTATAAACATTTCTTAGTCATTGGTGACAGCTGAGAAGTAACATTGTATTTTGGAAAAAAAGAGCTTTTTATTTGTAATCCTTTGGGTTTGTTTTCCAGCAACCTTTAATGATTCTGTTTATATGATGAACTTTTTTTTTAAATGGATCAAATGTCAAGAGAGTTTTAGAATTACTTAAAACAGTTTTTGTTTTCCAGAGGGAAACAGAGGGATTTTTTGGTTTGGCTTCTTTTTTATAACCTCACTCTGGTAAAATACCACATAGTATTTATGAGGTTCTTTTGATCTTATGTCAGTGAAATGTAATTTAATGCATTTTTGTCCTTCTAAAATAAAATTTGTGATTGTTTAATCTTTTATAATAAGATGATGATCAAATAATTTGTTTCTAGTATTGATTTACTTTCAAATTAAATTATATATTTTGCAACCAAAATTTTAGAGAACTCAAACAGTAGCACCTTAAAAGGAAACATTGAGATTTACAGTAAAATGAAATAACATAGATGAGCTTTGTTTAGACATATTTTACTACTAAAATGCATGTATATAAATGTTGTATCCTTTCAGTTGTCCAGTGAGCACAGAACATGAATAATTGGCAAAAGAATTTAGACCAGGGGAGTTAGCTTCTTAAATTATTAAGTTTTAGAAAATAAAAAAGCTTGAAAGATCATTTGTTTGAATGAATTAGTATACTACCCTGCTAGTATACGCTTATAATGAAATCAGTATTTTAAGGAATGTAAGAAAAGAGGAAACACTGTATTTGAGGCATGATTACATGCAGGGAATAAGGGCCTTTTATAATTGTGTTAATTTCAGATTATAATAGAGTTTAAATGTACAGTACATTTTGGGATTAATTTGTTCTCACTTGTGTCACCATAAATGAAATGAAGAGTGTCCTTTGTGTTCAGAAAAACACCGAAAGGGTCTCAGTGGGAAGCAACGGGGATCATTTTCTTTCTGAGTCACTTGTATCTCTTCTTTGCAGAATTTAGGCAGTCAAACTCATTTTGTTTGAAAGAATGGAAAAGTGTAAGAAGGCAGAAAACAATTTGTGTTTTTAAATTCTATATTGTCAGTACAGGCACTGGACATTTGTAGAATTTGAATATCAATTTGGGATAAGACTTTTTTCTCAAAAAAAAAAACAAAAGGAATTTTCTTGAATAGGGTTTTTAATCTGTTATAATTTATGTTCAAAAGAACAGATAATGTATAATTAAAACTCTGTGTGTGTTAAATATACAGAAAACTTTCTTTGGGGCTCATTTGTGGAAAACCCAGAGATTAGTAGGCAGTGATAATGATAATAATAGCTAAATTATCGATAATTAAGTACTAGGTCCCGGACAAAGCACTTTATGTTTATCATCTGTTTAATCTTCACAAGAACTATATCAAGTTGATTCTATTATTTTTCAGTTTTATACGTGAGGACACTGAGGCTTAGGAAGGTTAAGCAAATTTGCTGAAGGGTACACGACTAATTAAATGTCAGCTAGGATTAGAAGATTAGGTGCAGGCTTTTTATTCCAGAGCCCATGCTCTTAACCATTATTCTTTGTATAATTAATATATTAAATAAGTATAAACATAGATGTGGAGTTTGGTTTCTAGTGGATCACTCAGGAATCATGAATGCCTTATCATAGAACTATTCTTTTCAATAAACTGGTGTACTTTTTGGATACATTTCTGAAGGGCCTTAGGTTTTTCAAGTGCATGCTATGAAAGTGTGTATGTATATTTATGGGTGTGTCTGTATGTGTATACACACATACTTGTGTGTCTGCAGATGTATACACATATGTGTGTATAGGACCAAACTCTAATGAGAGGCATTAGGATATGAAAGCTCTTCATCTAATGGAAAGAGCTCTAAATGAAGGATCTTGGAGACCTGAGTTTGAGTTCAGACTCTGCCTCTGATTAGCAGTATAACCTTGGGCAAGTCATTTGCCCGTACAGACCTTGGTTTCTTTATTTGTAAGGGTAGGGGGTTTTAGTAGATAATTTTTAGGGTCTTTTCTAGTGTTATGATTTGAGGAAGTAAAAATTACGAACATAAAATGTAGTACTTTCGCTAGATTAGGCAAACAACCGCTGAAGCAAAAATTTTACTAGACAATGGTATATTTCCATATTTTTTAGTCTCATGCTTTAACATCGAGTCTCATCCACTGCCAAAAAGAAGTTTGGTAGCTCCCAAAGAACCGTCAGCTACTTAACCCAACATGTCTTACGCTACCTTAGCATTCTTCCATATTTATCTCTTAAGATGTTGGGGTTTTATGGGCTAGTGCCTGCTCTCACTCCCATGAACCATTCATTCATTTGCTGACAAGGGACTCCTCTGATTCAGTCTGCATTGGAGCTTTAATTCAGTTTTAATTCTTTATGATTAGAACTTGGTTAGAATCTTTTATTTCCCCAAAGGAATCTAACAGGAACAAGTCTGCATCCCATCACCTTTTTCCCCTCTGAATATTGCTGAACCTTATATCTACGTTTATTTTGATTTAAGTATTTCTTTAGATGTCAGAAAAGCCAAATACAACATGTGATAAGTTATTTTCTATCACTGGAAATTTCGTATGTGCAATAAGGAATATTCCTTATAACCTTCTAAAAATGTGACAGAAAGGAACAAGCAGAATATAATTGGCCCTCTGTATCTTCAGATTCTGTACCCACAGATCCAAACAACTGCAGATCGAAAATATTTGGAGGAAAAGAAAGTATGGTTGCATCTGTATAGAACTTGTACAGACTTTTTTCTTATCACTTTTCCCTAAAAAATACAGTAGAACAACTGTTTACATTGTATTAGGTTATTATAAATAATGTAGAGATGATTTAAAGTATACCGGAGGATGTCCATAGATTATTTGTAAATGCTACCACATATTATATAAGAGACTTGAGCATCTGAGGATTTCAGCGTGGGGGGGTCCTGGAACCAGTCCCCCTGTGGATACCAAGGGACAACTGTATATACTGTGCATTTCTTATCTACTTGCTATTGAATTTATCTTCCTTATATGTGTATATTCAGTGCATTCAGATCCACTGTTTAGGCCACTTCGAGGTTTCATGCTTGGATCCCATTTTTTAGTAGCAAGACTGACAAATTAATTCATTTTCAATTTGTTCTCGTGAGTTATTACTGTCATTGTCTTTCAGCATTTGAGGAAATCCATTTATTCATTCATTCAACAAATATTTGCTGGATCCTTCTGTGTGCCAAGCACTATCCAAGGTATTGGGAATGCAAAGATGAATAAAATATTCCATTATTTGAGTAGATACCTATTGGAGAAACAAACATATAAAGAAACTGTTGCAGTTTAATAAGCATTTTAGTAATTAATACAAGGTGTTATTGGAACCCAGAGAAGGAAGCCTCTACCTGCCTAGGGTTTTCAGGAAAAGCCTCTCAAAGATGGCAACATTTGATTTGGATCTTAGAAGATGAGGAAGATCTTGTCAGAAAGGGCTTTCCAAGAGGAATAGGACAAAGAGGGATGCTTTTTATTGTTTTCGGCAGACCCCAGTAAATTTTGTGGGTTTGAAGTTTTTCTTCCCATGCCTTTCCTCTTCCCTCATTTTCCCTTGCCAGCATTTTTGAGCTCTTGTTGTATGTGTTATGTATGTACTACCAATGTTCCATTGCAGCCGCTGGACATGATAAGGTCTCTGTTATTTAACAATGGGGATAAATTTATCAGCATGCAACAACACCTTAATTGTGTCTGTGGCAGTTTTTCATCAAAAGAATGTTGGCCATTCAGTACGAGCAACCTCTGAAATCCAAATGTCTGCTTTAAGACTCTCTCATATGTAAAACTGCCAAACTCCATTTTGCTAGTGGCTCTGGGTGGCAGTCGATTCTGTTTTGGCTTTACCTCCATGAGGAGTAGGGGAATTTTTTCTGTGCTGCTGAGGTGGTGGCGGCAAAAGATTGGAGGGGTAAAGAAATTCTTTCACTTAGAGTTTAGAAAGTAATGGAATTTCTCTTGTTGGGCCTCTGATGTGTGGCAAGATGGGAGGTTGGGACAGGGTTTCTGGTATACTAGGTTTCAGGTAGGAAAACAGAAATAATGAAAAATTATAATACATTATTGTTGCAGGCCATTTGCAAACTTAACTACTTTGAAAATTATTTCTCTGGGCAAATGTATTCAAATTCTGATTTACAAACATCTGATATGTGATACATTTGTTAGTTGGGAAATATGTATGCCAAATCAGTGTTGATAAATATATATTATTCCTTGTGGCTGGTGTCATCTTTCTTATAGTGCCTTTCACTATTGAATCCAATCCTCATTGTCTCTTTAGTCTTTTTCTGTTCTTAGCTGCTGCTAGAGAATAAAAATCCTACTTGTCCTTTCCTCCTTCAGAACAATTTGTAAATTCTTTCCTTTATGCCAGCTTAGGTAGGCCTTGGTCCTCTCTTTGTTATTAATACTTAGAAATTACTATGAGATCTTTTGTCTTTTGAATCTTTTGTCACTCAAGGCAGCTCTGGATGTTGTTACTAAAAGATGGCTTTCACCTGTTTTTTTGACCTTACTACTTAAAGATCCTTTGGTATTGTGTTTCTCGATATTCTTTAATAGTTACTGTCAAAGTTCCCAAATCAGTCCTTGCTACAGTAAGCTGATGGTAGTATGTCATGCCCTTCAGATGTGTTGTGGCAGAAAAAATGCAGAGAAACCCTTTTTAAATCAAGATTTTAAAAGTCACATTCCACAAAATTCACCCTTTTAAAGTACGTGATTTTTAGTATATTCACAAGGCTCTGCAATCAACCATCACCACTATGTAATTCCAGAACATCTTGTCACCCCAAAAAGAAATCCTGTACCTATTAGCAGTCACTCTACATTCCCCTCTGTCCCCAGCCACTGACAGCCACTAATCTACTTTCTGTCTCTATGGATTTGCCTATTCTGAACATTTCATATAAATGGAATCATGTAATACATGGCCTTTTGTGTCTGCTTTCTTTTACGTGTAGTACATGTATCAGTACTTTTTATGGCTGAGTAATATTGCATTGCGTGGATATACCACATTGTTTATACATTCATCAGTTGGACATTTGGGTTGTTTCCACTTTTTTGCTATTATGAATAATGCTGCTATGAACATTCATATGTGTGTTATGTGGATGTATGTTTTCAGTTCTCTTGGGTATATATACCTGGGAGTGGAATTTCTGAGTTATATCCAAAGCAACTGAGAACCAATTCTGAGTGGCTTTGCATTGATTCTGGTTTAGGACCAAATTCTTTGTCCTTTGTCTGTGAGACCTGACTAGCTTACCTTATTCTAGGACAATGCTCGCACAATAATCTGTTGCAGTGCTTCTGAAATAGAGTTTTGTACAACTGCTCCTTCTCCATCATATCCTATCACCCTGACCTTTTTCTCAGGCAGCACCTTGTGCTGGAATATTTTTTTCCTTTAGCTGAAAAAGATTCTAACATTTAGCCTCAGAAATCCTAACTACTTTATCTTAACATACAGCTCTAATAATTCCCTCTTCACTCATCACCCAGTAAAACATAGTTGTCCTTCATTGATATATTATGTAACTGCTTCAGTGTATATGTGGTTAATGTTTATATGTCCTTTGGGTCTTTCTGGTGAATGTTTATGGGTTAGATATTATAGATTTTCTCTACAGTAATGATTGTGTTCCCCTCAGTCCCTGGCACATTGCCAAATGTTGACAGGTATTTAATGCATTTTTTTTTTGTATACTTGAAATTTATATTTGAAAATCTTCTAGATTTGCTAAAATTAAAAAGTTGAGGCACATGATGGGAGAGTGGAAAGGCAATGCCTTATAAAAATACCAAAAGAAGCAAAGTTTGATGAGTTGGCTATATTGATTCCCTGAACAGAACTGAACAGAACCAAAAGGCAAAGGCAAACTCCGTTAATTGGCCGAATCCAAATGGAAGGTCCAGGTATTTGAAAATGGAGCCACTATTCTAGAATGAAGTATTTTTTTGAAATATACCTTGTAAGTGAATTTGTTTAAGTGGGGATCAAACCTATATTTCCAAAATTAAGGAAAATGTAATTAGTTTTTGAACCAGAGTTGGCATTTAATTTTGTTCAAACTCCTTGTTTTATATAGCATGATTGTTTCATATATGAAATTTACTTTTGTTATGTGAATAAAAAATTATTTTTTGTGAGTAACGACTACTCAAGGTAGCTTAGTTACTCGTAACACTAGACAAGCTCTTTAAAATCCATAACTTAATTATAGCCTGTGAATTCAAACAAGTAATCATCCTACGGGAGAAATTCTTTACATCATGATGCAAAACCTACTCTGGGTGTTTCTATACACCTGAATTTATAGATTATCTAGAGAACTAAAGGAACTTATTAAAAAAAAACTTGTCAAGCAGTGTTATTATGGTTTATATTAAACAGGTCATATTTTTGGGGGGGAAAGGGAGCAGGTATTGAAAAATTAATTTTGTAAGGCATCTCTTTTAAGGAAAACCAATAAATAATGTGAAAATTTAAGTTCATATAGAATAGAAAAATTCATTTGGAGTTTTGTTCACTTTGTGAAAGAATCCCTTTAAGTAAGCTTGCCTAGTGGTTTATTATGTGACTCAGTTTGCAAAAAATGAGTTTATACACAATTTCCAAGAAAATGTCAAGCACAAAGCAAGAAATACTTGTAATTTGTTTTCTGGTGTTGACATAACATTGATGGTTCTTTGAAGTATAAGATTAAATTGTTTAAATATTTGTCATTCCATTATAGTTTCTCTTTAGCTGTAATTCTTTTTGTAAATTTGTATGCTTATAATTTATTTGGTAGTTATTTAAAGAATGTCTGAAATATGCTAGATTCTATGCCAGACATAGGCGATTCAGCAGTGAACAACCCATGGTCTAACTCTTTAGGGAACTTACAGACTTTTGAGGGGCACAGTCAAGTAAACAAGCAATTATAATATAGTAGGATAAAGGCTGCAGTAGGGTATAGGTTGCCATGAGGGTACCTAATCTGCTCTTGGGGATCAAGGATAGTTCACATATGACTTGAAAGATAATTAGAAGTTGTGAGTGGGGATTGGGGTGCTATAGTACAGGCTGGAGAGGTAATATCAGTTGTGGCTCCAGAATTACTTTATACAGGAGGGAGTTGCTATCTGGCTGAAAAGGGAGTATAGTAATGTGTAATAAGCCAGTTGTAACTTAAATTGTTTATTTGAGGTAATTTTGGGAGCTTGTGTGTTGTAGGAGGGAAGACAAAAGCTCTCCCCAGGTACCCTTTGGAGGCACCGCTGAGTAGCATGCTCAAAGATCTGAAGGAAAGATGATGGTGTGGTGAGAGAATTGAAAGAATTTTAGTGCCAGATTGTAGAAGGGAGTAAAGGGGTGGAGTGAGAAGTATAAAAAAATAAAGTTGGCGAAGTAAGTGGATTACCATAAATCATGTTATAGACTTTGTACTTTCCTCTGAAGGTATGGGAACCATTTGTAGGATTTTAAACAGACAGCAATAAATTTAGATTTCTCATTTAAAAAGATTGCTTAGCAACACAATCAGAATGGCCATAGGGAACTGCGTGGTTAGGAGAATGTAATAGTAATCCAGGTGAGAGATGCTGGTGACTTGAATTAGGGAGATGAGAGAGAAGATGAGGAAGGGAATCAATAGGACTTGTTGATTTATTGGGTGTAAGAAATGAAGGAGTGAGAAGAACCAAGGATAATGCCCAGGTTTTTGGCTTGGGCAGCTGGGTATTGCCATTCACACAGAGAGCCAAAACAGGAAGAGGAGCAAGTTTGAGGGGGAAGATGATGGTCAAGTTTTGATATATTGAGTTTTAGGTATCTGTTAAACTCCTAAGAAGAAATGTCCATTATGCAGATACATGAATCTAGTGCTCAAGAGAGGGATCTGGATAGAGAGAGACTTTGGAGTTACTAAGTACTTGAAGTAGTAGGTTTGAGTGATGAAACGGCTTAGAGAGAGTGTGTAGAGCAAGAAGAGGGCCTAGGAGAGAGTGTAGAGAAAGAGATGTTTACCTAGGAGGCCAAGTAGTTGAGTCTAGAGAAGGAGAAAACCCAAAGTTACTGTCTGCACAACAGTAATTGTGTAGTATACAGCCTATTGTTTGTACACAGCAGCTCAGAGAAGTATCAGGACCTTGTAGGTAGAATCATAATAGCTAGGGGGAGAGTGTTTCCAGAGGAGTGTTAGATAGGGAGTGCCACGTGCACCTCAGAGGGCAAGGGACGTAATGAAGTGTCTGGGTTAAGCAAAATAAAAATTCAGCTAAAGATTTTTGGACATCAAAGCTTAAATCATAACATACTTTGTAGGTTTTATCCAAAATGTTCTGGTGCTTATTATTCAGAGCCCAAGCAATGAAAAGCTTCACTTTCATCTTTGGTCCTACATTGGCTTTGTTACTGAAGCGAAACCTGTGGCTGCCATTTAGTTATTTTTTATTGCATGCTATTCAAGATAGTTCTTATTTAAAAATGAAAATAGCTTTATTTTTCTGATAATAAGAATGATACGTGTTCATTGTAAAAATGTAAATAGTCCAGCAACGTGTTCAGAAACTAAAACCCCTAACTCTACTATTAGGAAACAGTATTTTCCTCATCATCTTTTCAGATAACTCTATGAATATATGTATAGATTAATGAAGTCTATGATCTTGTATTTTTCATTCAAAAATATGCATCCTTCCATGTCAGTAAATATAGTTCTGAATTACCATTTTTAATTTTTGCAGAACATCACATAGTATATATGCATATAAATATGTAGTTAGCAAGTTCTCTAGTGTTAGACATTTAAGTAATCTCCAAATATTAGCCATTACAATTAGCAAGGGACATCAATAAATATGTCCACACTTCTCCAATGTAGTATGAAGTCCTTGAAGTGAAATTTCGGAGTCAAAGATTATGTACTTTCA
>NW_012148686.1:305701-308043 GCF_000956105.1 Propithecus coquereli | reverse complement strand
TCGAACTCCTGAGCTCAAACAATCCGCCCGCCTCGGCCTCCCAGAGTGCTAGGATTACAGGCATGAGCCACCGTGCCTGGCCTGCTTTGGGTTTTTTTCTGCCACATAGTCCTGCATATTTTAGATTACTGCTTGGGGTAAAAATATTTAAGAGCCATATGGGTATTTGAAATTATAGTCATTTCATTATTTTTACATCTTACTTTGTGTTTACTTTCATCAAATTTCTCTATTTGAGCTTAACACTATTGCTATAATTTGTTTCTGTCACAAATGATTGATGTTTTGATGCCTCCATCTGCCTCCATTCTGCCTCCATCCACTTTTACTTAACACTGACCCTTGGTACTCCTAATCTTGCTTAGATCATCTTTCTTTCCATTTTCTGTTGGGTGGCCTTGCATTCCCTGCCCAACACTGACCTTCCTACTCCTTATTTTTTCCTTTCTCCCTCTTTTTGGCTTGCTTTTCTGTTTCATACTGATTTTGGCTTTGGCCTTATTCCTTGTCACCTTTCTCAGTTGTGTTCGCCTCTGGGTTTGCCTCCATAGAAGAGGAAGCTGGAGCCCCCTCTGCTGCCAGTGGAATTGTTTGACTTTCTGTGTTCAGAGGTAATCATTCATGTTAGGCAAGCTAGGTAATTGTCTATAAGACAGCTCTGATGTATTTTGTTAATTTTGAAAAAACTTTAAAAAGTTTTAAGTGCTGCTACATATAATTCTTTCTCCATAGATACAGTGACTGCTTAATCGACTTTGGAAAGTATTCCTTATAGATAGGAAGCTGAAGAAGTACACAAATATTTTATCTTTATATCTGAAAATCTATTTTGGTACCAACGAGTCCAGCTCTGCTTGAGAATTTAAACCAGATATCCTGGAGCCAGAAGTCACTATTGTCTTGTTTTAGCCACGACTAGCTGACCTCTGCAGATCCCCTTTGAGTTTGTGTCATGAGCTAGACTCGGAAGTGCGGAAGTGGAAAACATAAGGAAATCTATCAAAGTAGCACGTGTTTCTCATACTTCATCTATTTCTCTTAAGGATTTTTTTGGCCGGGGGGTTGGGGGCAGGGACTATTCTATTCTCAAAGGTAATTCAGCCTGATGTTCTTAAGTACTTGAAGTTTTCTATGCAAGTGAAAAATACTGGCCAAGTTTATCACTTTTTTAGCCTTTTTTTTTTTTTTGACTTTGATCATGTAGTACATTTGCTCTATTTCTGTTGCTCTTTCATAACTGGACTCACTGATAAGTATGCTTGCTAGTTTTCAAATTAGAATGCAGTACGATTATATTTTTACTTAGTGTAAGTCTGCACTGTAATTATCCTTGAAACATTTTGGAATGTAAGACAACATTTGCTACTAGTTGTTTAAGTGTTTAAAAAGTAATTTTAATTTAGTTGCGGTGTATATAATACAGAAATTAAATCCCAGTAGTCTTCAAGGAGAAAATATTAGTAATTCCTTCCAAAAAGTTATAAATGTGTAGTTCATAAAGTTTCTTTTATAGCTTTATTGAGATATAATTCACCCACCGTACAATTTACCTATTTACAGTATACAGTTTAGTGCTCTTTAGTATATTCACAGGATTGTACAGCGATTACCATAAGCTAATTTTAGAATATTTTTGGTCCCCCCTAAAAGAAACCCTTAACCATTCATTAGCAGTCACTCTCCATTTCCTCCAGTCCTCAGCCCTAGGCAACCGGTAATCTCTCTTCTCTCTGGATTTGCCTATTCTGGACATTTCATGTGCATGAAATCATACAATATGTGGTCTTTTGTAACTGTTTTCTTTTACTTAACCTAATATTTTCAAGGCTCATCCATGTTGTAGCATTTTGTTCATTAGTTGATGAATATTTGGGTTGTTGCCACTTTTTGGTTATTATGAATAATGCTGTGTGAACATTGGCGTATAACAGTATCTGAGTCCTTGCCTTCAATTCCTAGGTGTTAAGTATACCTGGAAGTGGAATTGGTGGATCGTGTGGTAACTCTGTGTTTAATTTTTGAGTAACCACCAAACTGTTTTCCACAGCTGCTGCACCAGTTTGCATTCCCACTAGCAATGCACCAGGGTTGCAGTTTCTCCACATTCTTACCAACACTTATTTTCTGGTTTTTTTTTTTTTTTTTTTTTTTTATAATAAACATCCTTATAGGTTTAAATGGTGTCTTATTGTGATTTGATTTGCATTTCTGTAATAACTAATGATATGAAGCATCTTTTTATGTTCTAAATCTGTATCAGCACATGTAACTCAATTCATTTCATCAGTTCATCATTCTGTTTTATGGATGTAATATACTGGCCCAATCAAAGGACATTTAGG
>NW_012148686.1:298826-305651 GCF_000956105.1 Propithecus coquereli | reverse complement strand
TTTGATTTGCATTTCTGTAATAACTAATGATATGAAGCATCTTTTTATGTGCTTATTTACCATTTGTGTATCTTGGGAAAATATATTCAAATTCCTTGCTCACTTTTAAATTGGGTTATTTGGAGTTGTAGGAGTTCTTTATGTATTCTGGATACTACACCCTTATCAGATATATGATTTGCAGATATAGTCATGTGTCCCTTAATGATGGGGATACCTTCTGAGAAATACGTTGTTAGGTAATTTCTTTGTTTTGTGAACATGATGAAGTGTGCTTACACAAACCTAGATGAGATAACCTCCTACCCCACTCAGCTATATGGTATGGCCCATTGCTCTTAGGCTACAAACCTATATAACATGTTATTGTACTGAATACTACAGGCAACTGTAAAACAATGGTTAAGTATTTTTGTATGTAAGTTCGTCTAAATATAGAAAAAGTACAGTGAAAATACAGTATAAAAGATAAAAATATGGTACACCTGCATAGGGCACATACTATGAATGGAGCACACGGAATTGGAAATTGCTCAATGAGTGGTGAGTAAGTGGTGAGTGAATGTGAAGGCCTAGGATATAAATGTATACTACTGTAGACTTTATAAAAACTGTATACTTAGGCTATACCAAGTTTATAAGAATTTTTTTCTTCAATAATAAATAAACTTCAGTTTACTGTAACTTTTTTACTTATTGGACCACTGTTAGTGGTAAATGTGGTCTCTCATTGACTGAAATGTCGTTACGCAGTACAAGATTATATTTGGGTTGTTGGTTTGTTTTTGAGACAGGTCTCACTCCGTTGCTTGGGCTAGAGTGCAGTGGCATCATCGTAGCTCACTGCAGCCTCAAAGTCCTGGGGTCAAGCCATCCTCCTGCCTCAGCCTCCTGAGTATCTAGGACTACATGTGTGCATCACCATGCCCAGCTAGTTTTTTAAATTTTTGTAGAGATGGGGTCTTGCTGTGTTGCTTAGGCTGGTCCAAGGCTGTGATGTGCTGCGATTACAGGTGTGAACCACCATGTCTGGCCGTGAGTTGTATTTTTACTTTCTTGTTGGTATCGTTTGTAGCACAAAAGTTTTTAATTTTGATGTACTCTAGTGTATCTGTTTTCCTTTTGTGGCTGTGTTTTTTGGTATTGTATCTAAAAAACCATTGCTTAAGGATCATGAAGATGTCTATGTTTTTTTCCTAAGAGTTTTATAGTTTTAACTCCTAGATTTGGGTCTCTAATCCATTTTGAATATTATGTGAGTTAAGGGTCCAACTTCATTCTTTTGCTGATGGATATCCACTTGTCCCACCATCTTTGAATTATCTGGGCACCCTTGCTAAAAATTAGTTGGCCATAAATGTGGATTTTTTTTTTTCTGGAGTCTCAATATATACCTGTCCTTAAGCTAGCACTATAATGTCTTCATTTACTGTAGCTTTGTAGTTAGTTTTGAAATTGGGATGTGTGAGTCCTCCAGCTTTGTTTTTCTTTTTCAAGATTTTTTGGACTTTTCTGTAGTCAGAAAGTTTAAACTGTGACTACATCTGGTATTATCTCACTTTTCTGACAGATTATAACCTAGGATATGTTAGAAATATATGTGTGTGTATGGTTCCAGGTAAAACAGTTTCTGGGTAACTGGTTCACTTTTTATTCACCAAACCTTTATTTTAATCATTGCGGAAGAAAATTATTTAATATAATTATATAATAAAAATTATACACATACATATACATGATATACTTGGAACATAATTTAGCTTCTTCTATGTAGTTCAAAATCATTATTGTGAAAAGTTAGCTATTGTGTGGTGTTATTTCCAGGTGCTTTTTATATATGTGGCTCTTGGCTTCTGTCTTTAGAGTTCACCTGCCTATGTTGTTTTCCTTTACCTTTGTTGTTAGTTGTTACTTAAAAAAAACTTAATGTTTTATGCTTTTTTATTTATTTTAAAAAATTTTATTCATTATATTTGTACATATTTATAGGGTACATGTGAAATTTTGTTACATGAAAAGAATAATGATCAAGTCAGGTTATTTAAGATATTTATCACTTGTATGTTTGGGGAAGATTTCAAGTCCTCTCTTCTAGCTATTTTGAAACATACAATACATTGTTGTTAACTATAGGCACCCTACTTAATATTTTATGTTTTTAATTATAAAAGTAATAAGTATCAATTACAGAAAATGCAAATAAATTCTAAGAAAATAAAATTTACCTTGATTTGGCCACTCAGACTTTTTTCTAGGCATGTTTTAAAATCACATTATATTGTGTCTGTTTTGAAACTGTTTAGATTGTGTATATTCAATGTCTTTAATTATCTTTGTAAATCTTTCTATTAAGTTTTAATGTCTATTGTATGGTTGTACTTTTTTTTAACATTTATCATAGTTTGGGTTTTTCATTGCAGTTAAAATTTTGTTGCTACATCTTTGTACACACCTATGATTTTTCCCTTGGGAAAAATTCTTAGAAATGGATTTACTGGATCCCTTTCTAAGGTTTTTAATATATAAGGCTAGATTTTTCTCCCAGAAAGTTTGAACTGATTCGTAATCTCACTAATAATGAAGAGGAGTAATGTTGGCCTCCTCCTTGATCAGTGTTTTTATTATTGTTTTCTTTAGTCTTGGCAGATTTGATAGGAAGCCTATGGAATTGTCATTTTATTTACATTTGTTTCATTAACATTTAAATTCATAGTTTTATGTTTACTCATTATTTAATTTCTTTTGTGAATTGCCCAATCATATTTTGCCCATTTTCTGTACTATTTTCCTAAAAATTTTTTTTGTAAAGGGTTTTATTTATTGGGTTATTAAATCTTTTTTTATGTTGCAAGTTTTTCCAATTTTTCATTTATCTATTTTTGTATTTATAACTTCTTAAATGTGTAATCAAATCTGTCATTTTTTTATTGCTTCTAACTTTTCTCCATTATATACCTTTTACTTCCATTTTCATCTGCATTTCCATAGCTTTAAAAAATATTATAATTAAATTTTTATTTAATCTTAAATTTATTTCATATAACTTGTTAGGTAGGGTTCTAATTTTATTTTTTCCATTCCTTTTAATGCTGTTGAATAACTCACAATTGACTTGAAATGCCACCTGTATCATTACCTAATGATCCTATATATACTTGGTTTTTATTGCTGGAATTTCTCTGCTAGTCCATTGATCTGTCTATTGCTGTGTTACTCCCTGGTGTTTTAAGTCTTATACATTTATAAACAGACTTTTTTTTTTTTTTTTTTTTTTTGGAGACAGAGTCTCACTCTGTTGCCCGGGCTAGAGTGCCGTGGTGTCAGTCTAGCTCACAGCAACCTCAAACTCCTGGGCTCAAGCGATCCTCCTGCCTCAGCCTCCCGAATAGCTGGGACTACAGGCATGTGCCACCATGCCCGGCTATTTTTTCTATATATTTTTAGTTGTCCAATTAATTTCTTCCTATTTTTAGTAGAGACGGGGTCTCGCTCTTGCTCAGGCTGGTCTCTAACTCCTGAGCTCAAACAATCCGCCCGCCTCGGCCTCCCAGAGAGCTAGGATTACAGGCGTGAGCCACCGCGCCCGGCCTTATACATTTATAATATCTGGTAAGACCAGTACTTTTATATTACTTTTCTTTGAGAAAAAAATTAGTTTTTCTTATCTATTTATTCTAGGTAAACTGCAAAATCAACAATTAAAGTTCCAAAAAAAATTTGAGTTTTGAGTTGAATAGCATTAAATATTAAATATGTATGTAAATTACTCTTCATACACAGCAATATGGTTATGTTTTTTATTCAAATTTTTTCTTAAGAACCTTGATAAAGCCTTATAGTGTTCTTCATATAAGTCCTATATATTGTTTATTACAAGATACAAGGTATTTTATGTATTTAAGTAGTAACTGCACAGGTTTGTGTATTGTCTCATGCAATATTTGTGACATGCTAAAATATTTTTTATTGTTCATCTGAAATGCAGATTTATCTGGGTGTCCTGTATTTCATTTGCTAAATCTGGCAGTCTTATACATATTTTTAAACTATTTGTTAAGGAATTTTTAAAATCTGCCTCAAAGCAGAGACAGTTCTATAAATCCCCATTAACCCACCATGCATCTTAAACTATCATAAACTTTCTACAGTTCCTGTCATTTTGTATTGCTTTTTTTAGTTTACTATCTTGGATTTTTAGGTAGATATTTATATCATCTGCAAATGTTAATAGTTTTATTGTTATTTTTTTTCTAGTACTTCAACTTTAGAAAATCTAGTGTTACTGCATCAGCTGTAACTTTTTAATAAGTTATTAGTAATAACTTTTTAATTGCTTTGACTTCTTCCTGGCATTGTTGGAGATATTTTTGTCTTTTGATTTTTAAATGGGAATATTTCTGATGTTTCTCTCTTAGGTAAGAACTCTTATTTTTATTACTAATTTTACTAAATTTGAGATTGGTATATATGATATACTAGGCTTTATGAGCTTGAGCAATTTATTTAATCTCTCTGAGCACTTTAGATTTCTCATCTGTAAAATGAATTCATCCGACAGAATTCTTTTTTATAACATAAGAAAATAACACATATAAAACAAGTTTTCAAGCTCACGTAAGGCCATATAAGTTGTGTATAGTTCAATATATTTATTAGTCTCACTTGTTCAGTCATCCGTGATTACCTATTTCTTTAGTGCCCAATTATGCTAATTTATTTTCAATAAGAATTTGAGATGTTTATTAGTAGATCATCATCCTGAATATGTTTGTTTGCAGTTAGCAGCCTATAGTTGTTTCTGCTGCAGTGTTATGGTCGTGTTTCTGAGAAATCACTCATTAGGAAAAATATCTCTTATAAAAATGACAATTTCATTGGAGAAAGGACAGACGGTTTCTGTAGGACTTGATGTAATTTAAGTATTTGTATAGCTATAATGTAAAAATAATAAATATGCTGACTAAAATTAATAAAAACAAACCAAGTGTTTCCTTCCTTACCTTTTAGTCCACACACTCAGAAGATTCTTAGCTTCTCCTAGCACATTTGTCCTCGACCATGCAGTTTTGCTTGTAGAACTGTTCTCAACTGCCAATGGTAAACGAAAGAATAAAAATGCTTGAGTAAACAAAACAGTTCTATTTCAGCAGACATTCAAACAGTGCAGCTACGTGTGCCTGTTCTTTGCATGCGACTATTATTTTTCCTATTTACATTGCTGATTCCAGTTGGCAGAGTAATTATAATGCTTCATGTGCTGATTTTTTCCCCTAATTAATCAGTGATGTTAAATCTATATTATATTATAAAAACTCATGCTACAAGAGACTTGCCTCTATTTGCTAGTACAGAGGAAGTAGTAAGTACTGTAAGTCCTTGTTGATTGCAAATGGCCGAATGACTACAGAAAAGTCCAAAAAATCTTGAAAAAGAAAAACAAAGTTGGAGGACTCACACATCCCAATTTCAAAACTAACTACACAGCTACAGTAGATGAAGACATTATAGTGGTTTCATGGTTTGGCAAAGTATTGGCCTTTATCCGTAAGGACCAGACCATCTGCCTGCAAAATTTCCTCCCTTCATGGGTCCAAAATTTAAAGATTGATTGTTGTCATTGCCAAAATCGTTATAGCTTCCATTACCTCCAAAATTGCTTCCATCATTACCAAATTTATCATAGCCATCCCCATCACCACTATACCCGCCGCCACCATAGCTGCCACCAAAGCCACCATGACCAGGCCACTGAAGTTTCTTCCATGACCAAAGTTGTCATTCCTACCGAAATCACTTCATGACTACCACCAATGTTTCTAGAACCACTTCACCCTCTTTGGCTAGATAAAGCACTAGCCATCTCTTGCTTCAACAGGGCTTTCCTCACTTCACAGTTGTGGCCATTCACAGGTTGGTATTTCTGAATGACAGTCTTATGTACGGAGTCATGGTCATCAAAGGTTACAAAGCAAAGCCCCTCCCTCTTGCCACTGCCTCAGTCATTCATGATTTCAGTCACTTTAATTTTCCCATACTGTTCAAAATAATCTCTTTGGTGATGTTCTTCAGTGTCTTCTTTAATGCCACCAGGAAAGATCTTTTTCATAGTTAAGTGGGCACCTGGTCTTTGAGAATCTTCTCTTGAGACAGCCCTCTTTAGTTCCACAACTCTTCTATCTACCTTGGGTGGCCTTACATTCATGGTTGCAGCCACCTCCTGCACAGTGGCTTGCATTACAAAGCCAAAGCCCCTGCAGCACTCGTGTTTGGATCTCTCATTGCCACACAGTCGAGGAGCATTCCTCATTGTTCAGGACGTTTCCTCAGACTCTCATCAGTTGTTTCAAATCTCAACCCTTTGATGAAAAGCTTCTGCAGCTGTTTAGACTCTTTAGGAGACTGACTTAGACATGATGGCAATGGGAAGAGAGACTTTAATGATGCTTCCTTGGCAATGCCCATGGGCATAAAGAGCATTTCTTTTTTGTATCGTAAAAGTAATGTGTTTATTGTTGAAATAATAAATTATTTTTATAAACACATACAGCCCTGCATTGCTTAACGATAGGGGTACATTCTGAGAAATACGTCAGGTGATTTTTTTCATTGTGTGAACATCACAGAGTGTACTTACACAAACCTAGATGGGATATCCTACTACACACCTAGGCTATGTGATATAGCCTATTGCTCCTAGGCTACAAACCTGTACAGCATGTTACTGTATTGAATATTGTAGGCAGTTGTAACACAATGGTAAGTATTTGTTTATCTAAACATAGAAAAGGTACACTAAAAATACGATATCATCTTATGAGGACCACC
>NW_012148686.1:294630-295606 GCF_000956105.1 Propithecus coquereli | reverse complement strand
CCTAACAGTGCATTTTTCAGAAAGTATCTCCATTGTTAAGCAACATGTGACTATATATGTATGTATGTGTGTATATAGAGAGAGTTATTGTTATGCGGATCTCGGTAGAATTCTGAAATTGGGACCATGAAATGGTAACTGCTCAAGATATTTAAAAATCAATACATAATACATGTTCATATTTTAAAAAGTAAAATCGCACCGCAAAGCTTACAACAAAAATAGCATCTTTAGCCCTTATTCTCTCTACCTTGTGATTTTTTTTTTATAGCAATAGGCAAGCACTTTTGAATCTTATATATTTCCTCTCTATAATTTCAGCCCAATATGGTATTATTTCTCCTATTTCTTTATTTTTAAAATGTAGAGTTATCTATTGATTTCCTAAAATGGAATATAAAGGATTTAATACTGCTATACAGCTTCCCCCATCCTCATTTATATGCAAACTTTGCTTCCGCATCCTCATAAGATGTCTTAAGACTTCCATATGCTATCATCTTGGATATTCCCATTACCTGTCTCATGCTGAAGTTTGATATCTGGGTCCCCACCATCTTTCTGGGATTACTCCCTTGTTTTGCTGGAGTACTTCCTTAAGTACCTTTCTATGAATGAATGAGTGGAAGGCCCATTTTTTGAGACCTTGCTTGTTTAAAAAATGACTTTGTTCAATTTTGTATTCATTCATAACTTTATATTAGCTGGATTCTCACATCAGATTCATACATTAGGTTCATATGGTTTATATAAACAGACCAAAAAAAGCAAGAAAGAAAACTGAGGTATTTGGGAAAGTATTAGGGAAAAAGTTATTCCCTGTATTTTTTTAAAAAGTCAATTTGGAAAGTAAAATGTATAAACAATGAAGACATTTATTTTTCTTTCATATCTGAGCTACTAAACAGTTGAGTGAAGGGTAGACTAGATTTGTTTTTTTTAAAGTCATCCAGGGACCCAGGTGCCTTCTGCCTTG
>NW_012148686.1:293356-294580 GCF_000956105.1 Propithecus coquereli | reverse complement strand
AAGGGACTGTATCTAAACAACTATGAAAGAGTCCAGTACTATGTAATATTAAAATTAGAGTGTGAATCAACTTTCATGCTCATTCTTAGTCACTACGTGATTATAGTTTGGTGGTCTGCTAAAGATTTAGACATATTTTCATGTTCTTTAAAGTGCTCTGTAACCCAGATATCAGCTGTCACTTCATCTGTCAGGTCCTATGTCTTCCAGTGCTTCACGTTCCTTGTCTTCATTGTTTTCCGCTGATGGCATCTGAAATCTGCACTTAGTACCTCTTCTAGTTCCCCCTACCTTCACCCCCTGGCATACACACAAATGGGTTACTGAGCAATATAGACTTTACTAAAGTGTTTGTAAAGGAAATAGAGGAAGAGCATCATATGCTTTGAAAGTTCCTAATAGACATTTCTGTTCTCTGAACTTATCCTTTTGATATCACCTACCTTCATGCGGCATCTAGCATCAGTGACTTCTCTGCTTTACTTTTTTTTTTTTTTGAGACAGAATCTCACTCTTTCACCCGCGCTAAAGTGTAGTGGCCTCAAGACGGCTCACTGCAACCTCAAACTCCTAGGCTCAAGTGATTCTCCTGCCTAAGCCTCCGGAGTAGCTGGGACTACAGGCGCACACCACTATGCCCGGCTAATTTCTTCTGTTTTTTGAAGGGAGTCTTGGTCTTGCTCAGAATGGTCCTGAACTCCTGGATTTAAGCAGTCCTCCTGCCTTGGCCTCCCAGAGTGCTGGGATTACAGGCATGAGCCAGCATGACCAGCCTCTGTTCCTACCCTCTGCTCCAAATTTCTCTTCTCTCTGCTTACAAATTTGCATACTCAAACTGTTTACAATGTATGGCAAAACAAAGGGAACTTTTAGAAGACAGCATACTTAGAAGCCCTGAGAAATGGTGGAAATAATATATTCAGTTACACCAAAGTTAAAAAGCCCTACTAAATGTAGCATCTATCAGTGGAGCTAAAAAATTCCTATTGCCTAGTGACTCATAGTCATCAGAACTTCATAGGGCAATGTATTGTGTATTTGTGGTGATATCGGCACATACCTACTGTACTGCCAGTTGTATAAAAGTCTAAGGTATACAATTATTTACAGTATGTAGTACTTGATAATACATGACTATGTTAATAGTTTATTTGCTATACTATACCTTTTATCATTATTTTAGAGTGCATTCTTTTGACTTCTTGAAAAAAAGTGAGTTAATTG
>NW_012148686.1:290630-291656 GCF_000956105.1 Propithecus coquereli | reverse complement strand
AAGTCATCCAGGGACCCAGGTGCCTTCTGCCTTGTTACCCCATTCTGTACTCATAGGCCTCACTACTCAAAGTATGATTCCCAGAAAGAGTAGCAACATGACTTGGGAGCTTGTTAAAAATGCAGAATCTCAGGCTTAGCCCAGACCTACTGAATCGGAATCTGCATTTTGACTAGATTTGAGGTGATTCATGTGCATGTTTAGAACTTATTTATGTGCTCAAAGATGGCTTATTGCCCTGTATTCTTACTCGAAACAGTGGGAAGGGAGGAAGACTAAGTGGAGGGCAAGAACATTTGTTTTAAAGATAGGAGCTAGAACCTGCTCATATCACTTTCACTCATATCTCCTTGATCAAAAATTTGTCATATAGCCACACCCATTGAGAGTTGCAAGAGAAGCCTATTTAGTTAGGTGGTCATGTGCTCAGCTTTTCTTGAAGAGGCTTTTTTGCTAAAGGAAGAAGAGAAAAAATGTATTTGGGGGGAAACTTGGCAGTGATCTTTTGGCTAGATATGGAAGTCTAGGTTGGAAATCCTTTTTAAAACCCCAGAATTTGGAATGTATTTTTTTGCTGTCTTCTAACTTGAGTTGTTGAAAACTGCAGTGCCATTTAGATTCTTGATCCCTGTGTATAACTTATTTTTCTTCCTGAAAGCTTTTAAGATTTTTAACTTCTTCGTTTAAAATTTCCATTTTCCTGAACTTGCATGATTATGTACATTTGTGGATCTTATTTATTGTGCTGAATAGGACAGGGAACTTTCAATTAGAAAACACTTGTCTTTCAGTTTTAGGAAATGTTCTTATTATCTGATAATTTCTCTTTTTGCATTTTCTTTATCTTTTTCTAAACTTTTAGTTTTCAACCTTATCTTTCAACCCTTCTGTTTAATTTTTCATTTCATCTTTCATATGTATATTTATTTCTCATCTGAATATATTTTTTATAACCTTGTTTATATTTCGTGGATACCATAGCTTATCTTTTTGTGATGATATGGTTTTTTAAATTTTTTTATTGAC
>NW_012148686.1:286866-289037 GCF_000956105.1 Propithecus coquereli | reverse complement strand
TTCCCCTTATGCAAGAGGATAAGCGACCCCCAGGACATTCCTGAAACCATGGATTGTACTAAACTCTGTATAACTATGTTTTTCAATCTGATAACCAAGACAGAGGCAGGTAGCGGATACAGTATAAATATGCTGGACAGAGGGATGATTACATCCCAGGTGGGATGGTGTGATATTTCTTCATGTTACTTAATGCCATGCCACTTAAAACTAATGAATTATTTCTGGAACTTTCCATGTAATATTTTTGGACTGAGGTTGACCAAGGTCGACCATAGGTAACCGAAACCACAGATGAGGTGTGGGGTGGGGAACTACTGTATACTCGAATAAGATTGTAACTTCTTTTTGGAAATCTTAAGTCCTTTCCAATTTAAAATAGAAAATTGGAATCAGAGATTACTTCATTTTTTAAACACAACAGAAAGTCATCCACATACTAGTTTAGAGTAGAGACACAGGGAAATTTAAGGTCCTTGAGGTACTAGTTGAGGACTTGTTGAAAAATTAGAAGTAAAACCCTGGGACATAACCATCCAGAGGTATTGTTGATTTTCCCAAAGCAAACAGGTATTAACTACTTTGCTTTACAAAGACACTAAAGAAAGGCACAGATCTACAAATCTGAAATATGTAGCTTCAGGGGTTGGTGAAAATAATGTAATACTTGAGTTTGATTCTGTAGGAAAGCGGGAGGGGGGGGATGAATATTTATAGCCCTGAGAACCTGAACAAAGCTATATCCTTTCCATTGTGTTTTTTTGATCAGGAAGATGAGAATGTGACAAGGATTAGCATGAAGTATGGGGAGTCTTTTTGTATTAAGTTTTCATCTGTTGGTTTTAGTCCTTCTTTTAGCTTCTGCTTGTAGAAAATATTGTCAAAATTTGGGTAGATGTTTGTGAGGGTCAGTCTGAGCTTTGATGGGTTCAGCCCCATTAAATCTGCCATTATCAGTAGACTTTTTTTTTTGTTTGGGTCTACAAAAAGTCAAACTTCCTAGAGATGTTCAGTGTGAGTTTGATGTAAATTAAGAGACACTGGTAATCAATGTCCAGATCAGCTATGACCTGATTATTTAATTGGGGAGACCTTGGGGATTTCAAGGCAAGGGCCATTAGAAGAACATTGAATCTGGTAATTTCTTTCCCTCCCTATTAAATTACCTGATGTGGTATCACGGAGGAGGAAAGAATATTCCTTTGTTAAAGGCCTGAGTGTTAGAGTTAAGGGTGGTATATGGGAAATGTCTGAGCATTATTGGAGATGCCACCATCTGAATAGTTCATTGGCTCTAATGGAGAGGTTCTGTAACAGGCTGGGATTTAAAGTCGATATTAGAGCAACGGTATCAATACAGAGTTTGCAAGTTTTTTTTTTTTTAATATTTAGAGAAATTTCTTGCGGGTTTAAGGATACAATGAATAAAATCCCCATCATGTCCCCTTCCTTGATTACCCACTTTCCTTCACTTTCTCAGCTAACAGTAGAACTATTGTTTTTCCAGTGCCCTTTCTGATTATGATAGCTACAAATGTCTTTATCAAGAGACTCCCTGCTCTGGTGATTACTGACGGGAGTGTGGCCATCTAGTTGTTAACCGTGTAAGGCCATCAGTGTATTCTGTGTCTTATTCCGTGAGGAGTTGGTGGTCTTTCTTTGGAGCTATTAATGTTACCCATCTGGTTTTTGCTTGCATATTAGATTACCTATTTCTGGCTTAAGGTGGTTCATTGAAAGTGAGCAGAGAGCTTGGCCACATCTACTTCAGGGTTTCCTCCTGAACGCTATCTACAGGTGTTAATGAGTTTATCCCCAAGCTCTCCGGTAGGGTCCTCTTTTGCTTAAGAACTGAATGTCAGAGTCCAGTCTATTTCCAAAAGAGAGACTTGGGGATTAGCCTTCCAAAAATTGTTCACAGCATCTATAGCTTTTCCAAACCCCTTTGGTTTCCTATAAAATTGAAGGTTTCTTAAATCACCCACAGGTTCTTTACATTTTTCATCCAATTTCTTGCATTTGAGTTTCGTATATATAAACTAATTGATATATTTAATAGATCTGGGAGCCCTGGATTACATGTTTCTAAAAGTGTTCTCAATTCCTTTGGAAGGATCTTTTCATGGAACAGGTAAGGAAATTGGGCCCCAGAGGACTAAATTTCTATTCCT
>NW_012148686.1:285033-286816 GCF_000956105.1 Propithecus coquereli | reverse complement strand
GTTTTTTAAATTTTTTTATTGACAAAAATATATTTATGATGTATGACATATTTCAAAATATATATACATTGTGGAATGGCTAAATTGAGCTCATTAACATATACATTAACTCATATGCTTTTTTTTAATGAAAACACTACCTGCAATTTTCAAGTGTACAGTGCATTATTAACTATAGTCACTTTGTTGCTCAATAAATATCTTTAACTTATTTCTCCTATCTAACTGAAATTTTGTATCCTTTGACCAACATCTCCCCAATCACCCCCTGCCCCTGCAGCCCTGCAGTAGAGAGTAGAGCCACTATTCTACTCTCTACTTCTATGAGTTCGACATTTTTAGATTCCAAATCTAAGTGAGCTTGTCTTCCTGTCTTATTTCATTTAACATAATACCCTCCAGGTTTATCCATGTTGTTGCAAATGACAGGATTTCTTTCTTTTTAATGGCAAAATAATGTTCCTTTGTGTATATGTACCATATTTTCTTTATCCATTCATCTGTTGATGGACACTCAGGTGGATTCCATATCTTGGCTGTTGTGAATAATGCTGCAGGGGACATGGGAGCACAGATATCTCTTCAACATAATAATGTCATATCCTTTGGATGTATACCCAGCAATGGGATTGCTAAGTCATGTGGTAGTTCTTTTTTAAATTTTTTTGAGGAACTGCCATACTGTTTTCCATAATGGCTATCCTAATTTATATTCCCATCAGCAGTGTGCAAGGGTACCCTTTTCTCCACATCGTCACCAGCACTTGTTATCATTTGTCTTTTTTATATTAGCCTTTCTAACGGGTGTCAGGTGATAGCTCATTGTAGCTTTAATTTGCATTTCTCTGATCGTTGGTGGTGCTGAGCATTTTTTTAAATATCTGTTAGCCATTCTTAGCTCATAGGCAGTGCAAAAATGGACAGTGGGCTGAATGACCCATGAAGTCTTACAAGAATGAATGGAAATGTGTGAGGGATAAAGTAATAGGATTTTATATGAGCTAAGCCTCCTTGCTGTGACTTGATCTGTCTTTTCAGTAAGCAAGAAAGACTGTACAACATGAATGACCTTGGAGTTTGAAGACCCTTAAACCAAGTCAACAGAAGCCTTTGATAGTATGGCTCCCGTGGCTGTTCACTATGTCAGAAGAAACTGTAGTAAGCACTTGATCTCTGATTGCCATGTAGTTTTAAGTCAGAGCACCAAGGGCTTGTTCAGATCTCTCATGTATGAATGTGTAGAAAAGTTTATGATAATTAGGTAGGTTTAGAGTAGGAAGTTGCTGAAGTGCTCATTTTAAAATGTAAAACGTCTGTTCATGTTGACGTTCCCAGGGAAGAGGTTTGATTATGGAGAACTTGGTCAAATCCTTTAATAGTCATTCAATTACAGAAAAATGAGAATCCACTGCCTTCAGTAGTCAATGAGATCTAGGACTCTTTGTGATTTTCTCTTAGTTATATGCCTCAGGAAGGTCTGAAGAGTTTGTGATCTGTCCAGAATAAAGGATTTACTGCCTTAAGATAAGTCATGCACTAGGTAATACGGTAGGTTCCCCTTATGCAAGAGGATAAGCGACCCCCAGGACATTCCTGAAACCATGGATTGTACTAAACTCTGTATAACTATGTTTTTCAATCTGATAACCAAGACAGAGGCAGGTAGCGGATACAGTATAAATATGCTGGACAGAGGGATGATTACATCCCAGGTGGGATGGTGTGATATTTCTTCATGTTACTTAATGCCATGCCACTTAAAACTAATGAATTATTTCTGGAA
>NW_012148686.1:275005-276778 GCF_000956105.1 Propithecus coquereli | reverse complement strand
TGATGTCACGAAGGTTTCAGCTTCTTCCTCTCTCTGTACTTACTGTCCTCAGCATCAACTTCATCCTGAGAACAGGTCCTGCTCGTGGATGCAAAATAGTTAGCACAGGCAGTGGGGCCGTGTGCTTCCTGAGAGGCATTCTGTCTGTCTGTCTGTCTGTCTCTGTCTCTCTCTCTCTCTCTCTCCCCCCTTCTCTCCTTCCCTTCCCTCACTCCCTCTCTCCTCTTCTCACCTTCTTCTCTCTCTCCTCCCCTCCCCCTTCTCTTTTAGTACCAAGAACCTTTCCTAGTAGTGTTCATCTCATGAATCATTGGCCAGAATTGGTTCATAGCCTGTTTCTGAACCAATCACAAGGGATTGGTTATAAGGGAAGTAAGATTACCTTTGAATCAATCTGACCTGCAGGTGGGGAGCTGGAGATGGAGTCATCATCTTTCGAGGCACATAGTTACATTAGGTAAAGGTAGATAAACCTGGAAGAAAGTAGCATTCTGTGAAGAAAGAATCAGGAGGAATAGATACTGGTAGGTAACCAAGAGCATCACCTATAAAGTATACTGAGCCCTGTGGCAGATACATTTGTCACCGTCTCCTGAAGGTGTCCCTCCTCCTTTCCAAGCTCTGCTCCTTGTGCACTGTCGTGCTTCTGTGCTCATCTGGTTTTGATTCTTCTTTCTTATCTTTCTTGAATGTGAGCATATTACTGTACTGGTACTCAGCACTGTGTTCATTTAGTAAATTTCCTTCGAAATTTCCCCATTATTTAATAGCTTCAGATGTCAATTCTGTACAGTTGATTCCTTCATCTGCAGTTCGCGTCTTGGTCTCTAGTCTTCATTCCTTTACTTCTCCACTGGACATTTTTGTATGAATGCTCTTACCTCAAGCTCATTTTCTCCTGAAATAAATTAGTTGGCTACTTTTGACTCATCCTTTTCACCTTCCATCCAGTTAATTCCTACTTCAGATTGGTTATTGTTTCTTATGGGACGTGAATTAGTACCTATTACCTTTATTTCATTCTCTTCACTTAGGTTGTGACACTTAGTCTTCAAGACAAGGGCTTGGTAGAGTTTTATCTTTATATCTCCATCAGCAGCGACAGTACCTAGTACATTTATAGATACTTAGTAAAGAATGAAAAAGAGGCCTACTACACATGAGGTACTCAAGGGTGGTGAAAGGGAAATTGAAAAGAGATGGATACAAGTGAAGAATGGATACAATTTGTAGACTCAATTCTTAAATGGACAAAAAGTGACAGGACTTTTATGTCCAGTTTAATGTGAAATGGGTGCTATCATTAACATGAATAGTGAAGTCAGGAAAACACTTGGGTTTTAGACACAAGTTTGAGGTGAAGGTAGAACAGTAAATTGATAATGTCTAGCACCCTAATTGGGGTACAGAACTAAAATTGATTTTCTTGATGCATGTCTGGGAATTCGGTACGTGTCATGCTATGCTTGGGAGATTTACATGCTTTACCATATTTAATCTCCATAGTAAATAGCCTCACTTTTCAGATGAGTAAAGTGAACTTCAGAGATTCAGTGGTGTCATGAAGCTGTACATGCCAGCAGAGTGACTTGATTTAATTGCTCAGAGTGAATGTAAATAAGGTGGGATTGAGGTTAAGGAGGCCTACCCCTCTAACTCAGACAGGGAATGGTTTGCATAAGGGATGGCAGTAGGCTGGGGAACAGGGATTTGATAACTGACTAGATAGGTAGAATAAAGGAGAAAAAGACAGTGATTTTCAGGTTGGGTAAA
>NW_012148686.1:272314-274955 GCF_000956105.1 Propithecus coquereli | reverse complement strand
CCCCCCTTCTCCCCCTCCTCCCCCTCCCTCTCTCTCATCTTTATGGGCTTCAATTGTATGTATGTTAGCCCCTCTCATCATATTGTCTCTTATCTTCTCCTTCATAGTTTTCACCATTTTGCCATTCCATTTATTATTTTGAATATTTTCCTCCGGTATCTCTTCCAGTTCATTAATCATCCCTTCTACTGTACTACTACTGCTTTTAAACCCATCAGTTGTGTTGTTAAGTACAGTTATTGTATTTTTCATTTTTGGAATTTTTTTTTCTCCTTAAAAATCTGTGTCCTATTTTGGGGTACTCTATTAAAATTCTCTCTTATCACTTTGAATAATGTATTCATAAAGACTGTGTAGACTATCTGGAGCCCTTACCAGTCTGTTTCTGGTGTTTGTGGTTTCTCCCAGTTGTCTTGTCTCCTCATGTGCCTGGTTATTTTTTTTTAATTATGTTTTAGACATTGTGTTTGACATTCTTATTGAGGAATAACTTGATACCTAGAAGATGGGTATCTTCCAACAATGAGCACTTTTGTTTGGTGCCTGAAAGAGCTGGCAGACTACATTATTCTCTTTTCAGGCTTTGATATTTGAAGCTAAAGTGCAGGTCCCATGAGAGTCAGTATACTTCTTATTCATATTGCTCTTCGAGTACTGCTTGCTCTTCAGGGTCTTGACCAAAAGTGCGTGGGCATTTTCTAGCACCCTGTCTTGCTTCCTCCCAGGCCCTGGACTATCAGTTTTATCTTCTGAGCCCTATAAGGCTCTATCAGAGGTGGCATTCAGTTCCTCAATAGTTCTTCTGTAAGACATAATCGTATCTCTTTGACTATCATTAAATCCTGAGTTAGCTTGCCACTTATTTACTACTAGTATATAAATTAATCTTATTTTATTATAGTTATGCTTATAATCTAATGCTAGTGATATTTTAGTTTGTTTTTTAAGATAATTTGAATTCTTTTTTTTTTTTTCTTGTCATAGGAAATGTCTTGTAGAAAGGTAGAAGGCAATGAAAAGAGAATCTGTTCAGATTGGAGCAGGGCCAAGGCCTTGATTGTTCCCTGCTTTCCTCCCTTTGCCTCTTGCATTGAGATCTGAGTGATCTCATTGAAATTTTATGACTCTGAAAGTTTAAAAAACTTGTCTTAGAAGAAATTCTCATATCAAAACCTTTTAAACATACTTGAGGCATATAAAAAGGCAATAAGAAAACATAAAAACACCTTTGTCTTCTACTTAAGAGATAAAACATTAGAAAATCACAGCTCCTCGAGTACTTTTCTGTGGTAGGAAAAATAATGTACCGCCCCCCCCCCCCATGATGACTATGTCCTAATCCCTGAAACCTTTTAATATAGCAAAGGGTAATTAAAGTTGTAGATGGAATTACAGTTTCTAATCAGCTGACCTCAAAATGGGAAGATTATTCTGGGTTATGCAGGTTGACTATATGTAATCACAAGCGTGCTTAAAAATAGACGAGGGAGATAGAAGAATCAGAGAAAGTGATGTGACAGCAGAAGCAGGTCAGAATGATACGATGTGATGTGAGAACTTGACCCACTGTTACCTGCTTTGAAGATGGAGAAAGAGGTCCATGAGCCAAGGGGATGGCCACCTCTAAAAGCTAGAAAAAGCAGGGAAATGGATTCTCCCCTAGACCCTCCAGAGAAGAATGCAGCCTTGCTGGCAGCTTGATTTTAGCTCAGTGAGACCCATGTTGGACTTCCTACCTATAAATCTGTAAGAATATAAATTTGTGTTGTTTTAAGCCAAGTTTGTGATAATTTGTTGCAGCAGCAGTAGAAAACTAATACACCCTCCCCGATCATCCTAGGAGTAACCAACATGCTAGTGTTGTATTTCCTGTGAATGCCTTTATACTTTTGTACCATATGCATCCCTAAACAGTATGCAATGTTGTGAGTGTTTAAACTTCGTAGGAATTCTGCAACTTTTTAAAAACATTGTTTTTTTGGTATACTTGTTGACATATGTAGCTATACCTTATTCATTATATTACTGTAAATTTCATTATAACTTGCGAAATTTATTCCCTTCATGGACATTTGGATTGTTTGATAAGCAGATTAGTAGTTATTTTTGTTAAGGAGCGAGCATTTTAAAATTGAAAGATTTCCCATTAAATTCTTTATTTCTGGCTTATCCTAAAACAATTAGAATATTCATGGTTTTCTAGAGTTGTGCTGTTCAGTGCAATAGCAACTAGCCATGTGTGTCTTTTAAATTTAAATTAACTAAAATGAAATAAGATGTAAAGTTTAGTTTCTCACTCACACAAGCCTTATTTCCAGTGCCCAGTTCTCCCATGGGGCTGATGACTACTGTATTGATCAGAGCAGACATGGAACATTTCCATCTCTTGGAATGCTCTGTTGAACAGAGCTAGCTATAGTTGGAGGCATAGATATGCTCTTTGAGGGAGATGTGCTCTTCAGTTCATCAAAGCCCCCATATCACAGCACTTCCTTGACCCTTGCTCTAATAGAAGGTACTCAGGAGCCAGGTTGAAATCTTAGCTAGCTGTGTAACTTTGGCCAAGTACCAGACCTCTCTCCATTAGTTTTCTTATCTGTCAAATGGGATTAATTCGCTGTTCCCAGCATTACATATGTTA
>NW_012148686.1:271717-272264 GCF_000956105.1 Propithecus coquereli | reverse complement strand
TCTTCTACTTAAGAGATAAAACATTAGAAAATCACAGCTCCTCGAGTACTTTTCTGTGGTAGGGAAAATAATGTACCCCCCCCACGAAGAGAGATGTTGATGGGAGGAGAGTAGTGGACAGAGCAAAGAGCCATATCCAAGCCACATTCCAACTTTGAGACCCAGACCTCCATATCTTAGCTGTCAATTTAAAACCTTCATTTGGGTATTTCATGGGTACTTTAAACTCAGCATATTCTTTGACCAATCAAGAATTTTATCAGGCTTATAGGTTTTTTTTTTTTTTAAAGAGACTTTAAAGGTCTTGCTTTGTTGCCCGGGCTGATCTCAAACTCCTGGGCTCAAGCAGTCGTCCCACCTCAGCCTTTCTAGTAGCTGAGACTGCTGGCTCATACCACTGTACCCAGCTGGTTTATTGGCATTTTTAATGAGTCAATGTTTGACATTGTTGTCTATTGTCAATATTTTATATTGACTCTTTATATATTTCTTTTCTGTTTTATGCATATACGTATGCAGTGTTTCTTTTCTATTTTATATATGCATG
>NW_012148686.1:256722-259272 GCF_000956105.1 Propithecus coquereli | reverse complement strand
TTCTTTTAGCTTTTGATTTATTATACTTTACTGGTTTTTCTTTTGTATGTATGGCTTTTCCTTCTCATTCTTCTATGAGAATTCCTCACTGTTTTCTATCCAAAATGTAAACGTTGAAACGTTGAGTTCCTCAGAGCTGAATCCCTGAAAGCCTCAATTCCAAACCCTCTTTTTCTCTCCCTTCTCTCTCTTTCTAGGTAACGTTACCCACTTGCAGGCTTCAAATACCATTAATGTGCTGAGTACTGTTAAATGTATATCACCAACCCAGACATCTGTTCTGAGCTCAAGGCTATAGTGTAAAATTTACCATCTTAAACATTTTTAAATGGACAATTGAATGGTATTACATACATTCACATTGTTGAGCGGTGATCACCACTATCCATCTCCAGACTTTATTCGTCTTGCAAAACTGAAACTCCATACCCATTGAACACTAACTGACCATTCCCTTCTGTCCCCAGCCCCTGCCATTACCACCATCTGTTTCTGTCTATGAATTTGACTATTCTAGGTAACTCATGAGTGAAATTATACGGTAATTGTGAGCCACAGGTTTTTAACTTGTTCCCTACATCATACTTCCCTCATTTTCAATTCTTTCTCCACATAGCAGCTGGTTGTGATCTTCTGAAAGTTACTTTAATCAAGTCTCTTCATTGGCTTTGCATTGTATTTTATGATTACTCAAAATCTTTAACATGCCCTGTAAATCCTGGGAGATTTGTGCTTTGCCTACCTCGTCTTCTGCTCCCAACTTCACCTCTCATCGTCTTCTCCTTATTCACTATGTTTCGGCTCGATTTTCAGTTCCTCTTAAGCACCAACCTCCTTTATGCCTCAAGTGCCTATACACTGCTGATTTTTAATATCAGTAGTAAGATCTAGAAAATGGTATTAATATATATGCATTAAAATGGTTGAATAAATAAAAATGAACTTCCTTTATATTTTACTGAAAAAAAATAGGGTCACCCAGCAGAGATTTTTCTCATCTTGCCTTCTTTTCACCTTAATTCTTTGTAACATCTAGAAAATGGTATTAATATATATGCATTAAAATGGTTGAATAAATAAAAATGAACTTCCTTTATATTTTGAAAAAAAAAAATAGGGTCACCCAGCAGAGATTTTTCTCATCTTGCCTTCTTTTCACCTTAATTCTTTGTAACATAAACCTTGTTAAAGATCTCATACTTTCTTTTTTCTTTACTATTTTTTTCTGTTCTTCCCTGCCCACTTTCTTTTTTCCTACTCCCTTCTCTTTTCTCTTATTCTGTTCCACAAATAAATAAAAAATATTAAGTTCTTCTCTGTTAGGATGCATTTGGCTGCAAATAATAGAAAATTCTATCTCAAAGTGATTTAAACCAGTGGTCCCCAGCCTTTTTGGCACCAGGAACCAGTTTCATGGAAGACAGTTTTTCCATGGACTGGTGTGTGTGTGTGGCAGGGGGGATGGTTTCAGGATGATTCAAGTACATTACATTTATTGTGCAGTCAAACCTCTGCTAATGATAATCTGTATTTGCAGCTGCTCCCCAGCACTAGCCTTGCCACCTCACCTCCACCTCAGATCAGCAGACATTAGATTCTCATAAGGAGTGTGCAAACTAGATCCCTTGCGTGAGCAGTTTACAGTAGGGTTCACGCTCCTATGACGATCTAATGCCGCTGCCGATTTGACAGGAGGCGGGGCTTATGCGGTGACATGATCGGCTGTCAATACAGATGAAGCTTCGCTGGTGCTCACCGCTGCTCACCTCCTGCTGCATGGCCTGGTTCCCAACAGGACACAGACTGGTACTGGTCCATGGCCTGAGGGTTGGGCACTGCAGATTTAAACTGTAAGGAAATAGTATCTCACAAAGCCATTAAGTCATGATTTCAGGCAAACTCTAGTTACAGTACTCTCGGCACAGGACCTCACTGATGTCACGAAGGTTTCAGCTTCTTCCTCTCTCTGTACTTACTGTCCTCAGCATCAACTTCATCCTGAGAACAGGTCCTGCTCGTGGATGCAAAATAGTTAGCACAGGCAGTGGGGCCGTGTGCTTCCTGAGAGGCATTCTGTCTGTCTGTCTGTCTGTCTCTGTCTCTCTCTCTCTCTCTCTCCCCCCTTCTCTCCTTCCCTTCCCTCACTCCCTCTCTCCTCTTCTCACCTTCTTCTCTCTCTCCTCCCCTCCCCCTTCTCTTTTAGTACCAAGAACCTTTCCTAGTAGTGTTCATCTCATGAATCATTGGCCAGAATTGGTTCATAGCCTGTTTCTGAACCAATCACAAGGGATTGGTTATAAGGGAAGTAAGATTACCTTTGAATCAATCTGACCTGCAGGTGGGGAGCTGGAGATGGAGTCATCATCTTTCGAGGCACATAGTTACATTAGGTAAAGGTAGATAAACCTGGAAGAAAGTAGCATTCTGTGAAGAAAGAATCAGGAGGAATAGATACTGGTAGGTAACCAAGAGCATCACCTATAAAGTATACTGAGCCCTGTGGCAGATACATTTGTCACCGTCTCCTGAAGGTGTCCCTCCTCCTTTCCA
>NW_012148686.1:244176-245122 GCF_000956105.1 Propithecus coquereli | reverse complement strand
GCTTGTATTACTATAACCATAGTTTGTATCTCCTCTTTGTTTTCTACATGATTTAAAGGACTAATACATTTAAAAAGGTATTAATTTAAGTTTTGAAGCACAAAATGTATAAAGATATAATTATGTGACATCAACAATCAAAAAGGGTGGGGATGGAACTGTAAAGGAGCAGAGTTTTTGCATGTTATTGCAGTTAAGCTAGTATTAAATCAGAGTGTTACAACTTTTTAAAAAAAGATTATTATGGTACATAACAGTTATATATCTTTATAGAGTACATGTGATGTTTTGATACACATACAATGTGAATTAATCAAATTAAGGTAATTGGAGTATTCAGAATATTATAACTTTAGGATTTTAATGCATTAACTGCCTTTTGAATTATATTTAACCCATACTAGTTTTGAGCCTAGAGCCCACGAAGCATATGTAACTCACACATCTCTTTACCCTGGGAGCCACGTGGTACGCAGGCAACTCACGCTGCCATGCTGTAGCATACATGTTACATGATGGGTGGCCTGCTGGGCAAAACCACAGAAAACAATACAAAATAACAAATTTTTCATTAAATTAGAAAAGATTGTTTTGTTTTCAAAGTTTTTATTCAATTTTCATAATAAAACACCATGGCCCCGAGGAAAATTTTTTTTTCCTAATGTGGCACAGTGTATTAAATGTAATCCCAATGGTAACCACAAAGAAAATAGCTACAGAGTATATGCAGAAGGAAATAAGAAAGAAATTTAAACATTTTCCTACAAAATATTCAACTAACCACATAAGAAGGGAGTAATACAGGAATGATAGACAAAACGCTATAAGGCATATAAAAAACAAATAGCAGAATGATAGAAATAAGTCTATTTTTATCAGTTAATCACTTTAAATGTTAATGGATTAAACTGCAGTCAGAAGACAAAGATTGGCCGGTCGCGGTGGC
>NW_012148686.1:242612-244126 GCF_000956105.1 Propithecus coquereli | reverse complement strand
TGATAATCATAGATGTTTCTCTCCTTTTCTGTAATCTATTGTGATTTTTCTCTTGGCTTCAAACCATTCAAAGTGTATAATTTTTTAAATCATAGTTTTTATACACAATTTAAACTTTTTCAGCTCTTCGCTATTGTTTAGTTTTATACAATTAAAAGATCATAGCTTTGTGAATGCTACAAATAAAATTGAAATTTTAGTCTTTTGTTGTAAGATCCCTTGTCCTTTTTGTTGTTGTTCATAGAATATATGATAACTGTAAATGAAAGGCTACTGATAGCTTATATCTGTGCATTGTCAGATCAGTTGTTAGATGAGCACTGACAGCAGGGAGGAGGGTGAATCAGTGTGTGTGTGTGCTTGCACATGTGCACGTGTGTATTAATGATAAGCAAAAATAGTCTTTTTATTAGCTCATGTTGCTAGGCGTGGGGACGTTTCTTTATACATGACTGATATATGGCTATGGTGAAGCTGCCGAAGACTGTTTTTAATGGTAGCAATTTATGAAAGAGTTGATAGTCATGTTCTTCACAGTGGAGGGATTGAACATTCTTCTCCACAGAGCCTGTTTAGCACTGTGGTTGAAGGTGCTTTCTGGAATCACACTGCTTGGATTTGAAGTCTAGGATTGCTGCTTTCTAGTCATGATGCTTTGGATTCTCTAAGTCTCTGTTTTCTCACATACAATGGGAATAATGATAATGCCTTGTTGTGAGATCATTATTTTAAAAATTTGCCATAGAAAGGGCAATCTGAGAGACTTCTGGGAAGATAGTGGAGTAGGAAGCAGTAGGGGAATCTGTCTCCCCACATAGACAACAATTACACTGGCAGAATCTGTTGAAGACTTTTAAGTTCCAGGAAGGCTTGGGTGGTAAATTGCAGTTAATTCCTGTCATTTTCACTCTTAGCACAATAGCAGCCACCCATCTCCTACCCCCAGCCTAGTGACAGGCAGCTGTGCATGTGTTCTGGGAGCAGCTTGCAAACACCTTGCAGGAGCCAGAGTGTGCAAAAAGAACCCTGTCCTCCAAATATTGGGGATCTCTGCTCTGATGGCTGATTGCTGCTTCTCAACACTTATTGCTGCTTCTGATCAAAGAGGTATAGGCAAGGAGGTGGGTAATCATTGTCTCTCCTCCTATTGTTGCAAGCCCCTCCCCCTCCATCAAAAGTGACATCCAGGGGATTTAAAGAGCTGGCACCCATTTTTCCCCTTTATTTTTCTCTCTTTACCTTTTTTGGGGAAAAAAAAGTATTCAAGACTCTAGGATGTTCAAAAACAACTACATATGTGGGGAAAATTACAAATCCCTGCTCATGCACAGGGAAAAGCATAGGCTGAGAAAAGACCCGGGAAGACTTTTAAGTTTACACTTCAGGCTCATCCTTGGCACAGAGACAGCCTATAATAATAACAATACTAAAAATAAAAATAATAACAAAAAATAGCAAACCCTGGGGAGAATCTGAATTCTAGAATTACCACATCATTAGATTGAAAATGTTCA
>NW_012148686.1:241361-241937 GCF_000956105.1 Propithecus coquereli | reverse complement strand
GAAGGGAAGAAAGAGAATATTTAAAGAAAGAGTGGCTGAAATCTTCCCACATTTGATGAAAGATATGTGACTGGAGAAGCTCAACAAAATCCAAGAGGAACACAAAGAGACCCACACCAAGACACATTATAATTAAACTTTCGAAAGATAAAGAATCTTGAAACCAGCAAGAGAGAAGCAACTTGTCACATACAAGGGATCCTCAATAAGCTTGTCAGCAAATTTCTCAGACACTTTGGAGGCCAGAAGGCCAATATATTCAGAATCCTAAAAGAAAAAAAAACTGTGCTAAAACTCCTATTTATGGCAAAACTGTACTTCAAATGTGAGGGAGAAATTAAGACATTCCCAGATGAATAAAAGCTGAGGGAGTTTCTTACCACCAGACGTGCTCTATCGGGAATACTTAAGGGAGTTCTGTAGTTTGAACTGAAAGGACACTAGGCAGTAACTCAAAGCCATATAAAGAAATAAAGATCTTGATATAGATAAAGTATGTGCAGTTATAAGAGCTTGTATTACTATAACCATAGTTTGTATCTCCTCTTTGTTTTCTACATGATTTAAAGGACTAAT
>NW_012148686.1:234392-235495 GCF_000956105.1 Propithecus coquereli | reverse complement strand
TGTATGAAATATAAAATAGCCAAAAAAACCAACCATTGGGGAGAAAAATATATCATACATTAATTTCTGTTTTTAGTGTTGCCCATTTCTTTTAGCATGAATGTTAAGGAGAAATGGATGACTATAAATGACCAGTGTCAAAATGTGGTAATTGAAGTGAAGATGCAGTGAGTATAATTTTATTCTTAGTAGAGTTGTTGTTAAGAAAAATGATACTTTGGGAAGATGATTTAAGAATGATTGATAAGTAATTTGATTTAAAAAACCCCACATTTTAGCTCTGGTAACATAGTGTAATTTTATAACTGAACAGACAGGAGAAAACCAAGTGTTTCTCTCAACCTCCAAGGCAGATATTTTTTTAAGCTCTGCTAGCTGCTTCTCCAAACAAGGTAACGATGAGTTTGAGGTATGAGAGCTAATAAACTTGGCTTGAATTTCATGAGATAATGCAGATGAGAGGTATTCATTACTAGGTTTACAGGAAGCCTTGTAACTTCTTGGAGCTTGGCATCCAGAGCTGCCAAGAAACTTGAAAGTAATTCCTGTTGGCTCTATCCTGTTCATGGCCATATCTCAGAGACTGTAACAGTGCCAAGCATAGGAACTCCCCCCAAATTGCCAGGAAATTCCCTCAAATCTAGAATTAATTGTACTAATAGTATTTTTAATAAGTATGTCATTAACCAGAAAATTAACTTGTGGATTTCATTTGTCAGAATGATCAAAAGAACAGAGCATGTTAATATGGCAAAGGATTTTAAGCAAAATACAGCATGGCTAGCTAGAATGTGCTTTACCAGAGGAAGTGTGAGGTATCTCACCTAAGTCAGAGAGCAAGTATACTTTATCAGGTTTGGGCCTGGGCTGAATCATTCTTGGGAAAGATTAGGGGAAGTAGACTAGCTCTGGATTGGATACTGTCGTGAAGTGAGGTCAGTTTGGTGATTGGGTATCTCAACATTCTGTTCAGAAGTAGGAGGAATGATGCTGAGCTGGGGACTCATTGGTAAGAAAGCAGTAACCACTCATAAAAAGGACCAAAGTAGTCATTTTGCAGCTGTGATATAGCCTTGGGCAAAACTTTGTTTCCTGTTGACTTT
>NW_012148686.1:232182-234342 GCF_000956105.1 Propithecus coquereli | reverse complement strand
AGAAAGAGAGCAAAGAGGAGGAAGAAGGGAAAGAGAAGGAAAGAAGAAAAATGTATATATATATATGTATAAATATATACAAAAAAAGCAAGATAAAGAGCAAGAATTAAGAGAAACATGTATATAGAGAAGGGAAAAGAAAAAAAAGGAAAAAAAGGAAGAGGAAACGAAAAGAAAAAGAAAAAAGAAAAGAAAAAGAGAAGAAAAAGAAAAGTAAAAAAGGAAAAGAGGAAAAGAAAAAAAGAAAAACAACAACAACAACAATAACAAAAAAACCCACGCAAAAAACAACCCCTTTACTCCACTTGGAGGCAGAGGCAGGTCCTTTGGCACGATGTGTGGGTAGGGGTCGAGTCACCCGGCGGAGGGGTAGTTATGTCGTCTCAGATCACTACTATACAAAAAAAAAGAAAAAGAAATGGTCCCTTTACTCCGCCTAGTGGCAGAGGCCGGCCCTTTAGCGTCATGTGTTGGGGCAGAGGTCGGGTCGCCTGGCAGAGAGGGACTTACGCGTCCCGGATCACAGTTCTATAAGCAGTCTCTCTCAGTTCACTCTCAGTTCCCCGTCATTTTGCGGAAAGCGCCAGCGACTGAGTGGAACAGGGCCGCCGGGGACCGCCTGGAAACTCGGCAGCAATATCGCTCTTTCTCTCTTTTCCGCCGTTTCGGAGGCGGGGCTTGAGTCTGCGGCTGCGACAGGCTCCGCAGATTCAGGAGAAAAAGTGGCTGCGCACCTCTCCTCGCAGGGCGCGACCAGCTCTGCCGCAGAGGCAGTGGCTATGACTCAGGCGGACGCCTGGGCAACAAGTCGCCGCAGTCGCAGGCTTTGGGGTCCCCGAATTGCAGCTGCCCACCCCCTGCTAATCAGCGCTGAAGCCGACTGCACCGGGAGGGCATCCGGAGCCGGGGTCCACCGTTGCCTATTCCCAGAGGTGCGCCCCAGGGCCGCCTGCCAAGCCCGCTGCGCGCCCTACCCATGGTGCCTCTGTGCTGTGTCCCTCCCACCACCCGCGGAACTTTCAGCGATTTCCACGGGTAGAGCCTCTTTTATGGAGTTCCCCTCCCCCGATCCAGTCCTGGCGGTCTCCTGTGGCAAGAAGCCACCTCCAAACTCTCCCCTATGGACTCGGGCGTGGCGTCCGATCCGGGGAGCGCGCGCTCAGGGGCAGTCCCTCCCCTACGATGCCGACCCAGCACCACGCTCCGCTGTGTTCGAAATGGACCCCGCTCCTGTCTCGGCTCCCCACCGCCTGTCGGTCTGTGCCACCACCTCGCACCGACCTCCGGCACTTCCCTGCTTGCGTGGGATTGGGGTTTGGTGAGGGAACAGTCGTCTTCCTGTGAGTCAGATCTCCCCGCCCGGGAGTGCCTGCCGCGGGGCGCAGCTGTCCCGCGCTGCCTTTCCCCTTTGTCCCAACTCTCCATAAATTTGTGAGTGTTTTTTCAGTTCACCTGACTCTATCCGCGGGACTGCCTGTCCCTCGCTGCCTCTCTGTAGATTCACAAAGCCAATCCTGCAAGGAAGCGCCTCACTCGCATGTGGGTGTCCGCGTTTTTCACCTCCCACTCTGGGAGCAGAGAGCCAGGAGGTCACCCCTAATCGGCCATCTTCCCCGCCCCAAGCGAGATAAAATAGACTTTAAATCAAAAAAGCTTACAAGAGACAAAGTAGGAGATCATATATAATAAAAGGTTTATCACAAGAAGATATAACAATTATAAATATTTACATACCTAATGACAGACCATTAAGAAATATGAAGGAAAAAACAGGGAGAAATAGTTGTGCAATAATAGCTGAATACTTCAGTACTCCCCTCCCAATGATGGATAGAAAAACCAGACAAGATAAGTAAGGAAATAGAAGACTTAACACAGTAACCTAACTAGATCTATCAGAATACTCTACCTAACAACGACAGTATACACATTTTTCTCCAGTGCACATGGGACATTTTCCAGGGTAGGCGATATGTTAGGCCACAAACAGTCTTAGTAGATTTTAAAAGATATAAAGTATATTATTGAACCACAGTGGGGTAAAATTAGAAATCAATAACAGAATTAAAACTGGAAAATTCACAAAATTGTGGAAATTAAACAAAACACTCTTTAAACTTCCAATGGTTCAAAGAAGAAATCACAGGGAAATGAGAAAAT
>NW_012148686.1:228823-230757 GCF_000956105.1 Propithecus coquereli | reverse complement strand
TAACCACTCATAAAAAGGACCAAAGTAGTCATTTTGCAGCTGTGATATAGCCTTGGGCAAAACTTTGTTTCCTGTTGACTTTGCTCCTAATCTCTAAGGGATATCACAATCTGATTATCAGTAGGGCTTCTTTTCACTTTTTCAGTCCTTCTTTTTGGCCAGATTCAGGCATTCAGATCGTTGTTCTGTGAAATCCAGATTTTTATCATTGCTAGAATTCCACTGATAAGAGATTGTTCAGAGAACCTCATCTGTTGTTGGACTGAAGTCAAATCTTTATTTATATTTTTTGTTGTTGCTATAAAGTTAGCTGTTGAATCATCTGAAGCAAAATTGGCTGTGCACATATACAAGACTCTGGAGATCACATTTGAGCACTATAACACTGACAGATGCTGAGAAATTACTGTTAGGTCATTGAATATGAAATGTCCGATTTTGAATCAAAAGTGTAGTTTATTATATCTTAAGAAGCAGCTTTTCTTGATGGATATTCGGTTCTGGACTAGTTTGGGCACTTATCCAACCATTATCCTGAACACTGCAATTGTCAGAAAGAATCCATTTTTCATCACATGTAACAATAACAGTGTAGAAATGATTCACCTTTGTGTCGTGACAGCAAAGAAAGGCAAGCTTCAAAACGATTTCTCTTCTGATGCTCATTTAATTCATGCAGAACCCATCTATCCAGCTTCTTTACCTTGCCCATTTGTTTCCAATGGTCCAGTATTGTTGGAATAGTAACATCAAACCTTGCTGCTAATTCACGCGTAGCTTGAGATGGATTCGCTTCCACTACAGCTTTCAGCTCATCATTCTCCACCTTGGTCTCAGGTTGCCCGTGTGCTCGTTTTCAAGATTAAAATCACCAGAACAGAACTTCTCAAACCATCAACACACTGGGCGTTTATTAGCCACGTCCTTCCCAAACACTTGGTTGCTATTTCGAGCTTTCTGCGCTGTATTGGTTCCACGACAGAACTCATATTTGAAAATAACACAAATTCTTGACTTATCTTGACTTTGGTTTCACAAAAATTGCACTAAAAAAAATATGAGAGATAATCACGAGCCAAAATGTGTGTTTGGAAGACTGAGGATGGACCTTCACAATAGACATAAAACAAGAAATGTTGAAGGGAAATGTCAGATACCAACTGTCAAACTTAGTACTTAAGGAAATCAGACATTTCGTAACCTAACAGCAGAGTTTGTAGTCCACTTCTAAGCCAATAGCTAAGATCCTCAAGTGTAGTTTTGGGGTTGACAGAAACTTTCCTAGATGTGACATCATAGGGGCTATCTGTCCTGTTTACTATTTTTAGTTTACTATTTAAGGAGTCACTTAGAAGTTGAGTGGCTAGAAAAGAAAGTGGCCACAATCATTGGTTTGATTGCATATTTCAGTGAAATCATGAGCAAATTGTGGCCTGATATTAGATTTGTACAGGGAGTGACTAGGGACGCACAGAGCAATATTATGACTAGGAGTCTTAGGGGTGTTGTTCTTAGAGGTAACATATGTCTGTTAACAATTCAGAAGTTTAAACCAGCAGAGAGGAAAGAAAATAGCTTGGAATATAAAAAATAAGAGCATGGTAATCTTTGGTTCTGGCCATCTAGATCTTGTTCCATGAGTCATGAGTAGAAGCTATGTCTTTCATGCTTCTTGATCTAAAGGTCTTGGATAGAAGATGTAATCTCTCTCTAAGATCATCTTCTTCTGGAAGATTCTTAAGAATCCTTAGTTTGAGATCACTGGCTGGGACAGACCTTCAGTAATTTGAGGATGTCTTATGGTACTGTAATTGAGAGCTGTGGAGCCCAGGAGTTGTATTAGTTGAGAACAGAAACTGGCCAAGTCATTTCCATGGAGTGTTTCAATTGCAGTCTTTCTCTAATGATGCTTCAAAAATAGCCAGTCACCTAAT
>NW_012148686.1:228454-228773 GCF_000956105.1 Propithecus coquereli | reverse complement strand
TACAGTATCTATTCTCCCTAAAATGCTTTATTTTCTCCTACCTCATATTCCTTCACTCTGTGTTCTCCCTTTTAACTGATACACACAAATACACACACACACAGCAATTCTCAAAGTGCAATCTGGGAACCCCTGGATGTCTCTGAGCTCGTTTCAGAGAGTCTGCGAGGTCATCTATTTTCATATTAATAATAATACTATGACATTATTTGCTTTTTTTGTTCTTACTCTGATGAGTGTACAGTGCATTTCTTTTGGAGGTGATGTAACGTGTGATGACACCATTGCTGTGGTGGCTAGTAGATATGTGATTTCAAAT
>NW_012148686.1:225545-227706 GCF_000956105.1 Propithecus coquereli | reverse complement strand
TTTATGAAGTAAAAAACATGTAATAACTTTGCATGAGGGAGAGGACTTACTAAGATTAGAATTTTTTTTAGTTCATCGAGGAGAAATTGTCCTACATTAACTTGGCCATTTTTAAATAAGAAGAAGTGGTGTAGGTGTTAAGGAGGTGAATGGGTAAGTCTTTGGTTTAAATTATTTCCATTCCCACCACTCCCTTTCTCCCTGGAGGGCTCAAGTCTAGGATATTATTCTGAAACACTAGATACAACAGAATGTATTGTACTGCTGGGTTAATCATCTGGTTAAGTCAATAACCATACACATGAAAGTGTCTAATAGACTTACTCTGATCCCACTTTTGTTTTATTTTTGTGTCCTTAAGGTATTCTTTCTTTCTTTCAGAAATCATTCAGACTTCATGAGCGTTGCGTATTCTTAATGTCTTTCTCGTATGAGGGTGTATGGTGCTTTGCTATTAATAGAAAGTATTTTATAAAGCTGATTGTCATGCAACAAATCTTTTTGTAGAGAAATAATGTTACTGGGATTTGTTTTCTCGACTAAGGATTTGGTATAAAATATGTTGTAAAAACAAAAATAAAGCAATGTAAGTTTTAATAATTTAAAGTAATAAGTATTAAATGGACTTAATTGATTTTATAAGAGGTTATGAATTTGCTTAATCAAACGTACACTCTACTCAGATCTCCAACCCTATCACTGCCCTTCTGTTTAGTATATAACCTCATCTCCCATTTTAAAAAAGATGAAAGTCATCAAAATGGGAATTCCCCCTAGCTTTTTGCCTGAGAACCAACTTCTTTCCATCTGTGTCCATCCTTTTCTCTGTCCTCTTTCTTCTATTAAATGGAATAGATGTTTCTTTTTCTAGCCCTGAATGTAATTAATTTCTCTCCAGTGTTTCAGGGTCTTTTGCTCTCTCGACTTTTCCCTCTCTCTCTTGTATCAGCAGCTCTTTTGCTCTGGGTTCTTTCTGTCAGCACTTAACATTCTCAAGCCTCACCCATCTTAAAAAATTATTAATTCTTTAACCTTGTGTATTACTCCAGCTACTACCATGTTTTCTCCCCTTCAAAGAATTACCCACGTACATCGTCTCAGTTCACTTCCGTTCCATTCATTGCTGAGCCTTCTGCAATGTAGACTCTGCCACTACATCCCTGCAACTGCCTTTGCCTACTCCACTCTCCACTGGTGACTGCATCATTGTTAAATTCAGTAGATGCTTTTCAATCCTTACCTTATTAGACCTCTTTGCAGTTTTTGGTATTACTTCCTATTCTGCCCATTTTCAAAATCTTTTCTTGACAATCTTTTTGGTCCCATTGCATCTACTTTCATGACTTCGATTACCGTGTTTATGGTATTTACAGTAAATCTGTATCTTCAGCCCTCTCTTGAACTTTAGTGTTTATTCAGCTTGCCGTCAGGCATACCCACTTAGATGTCTCACAGGTCCCCAATACTCAACCTACACATAATGGAACTATCTTCCTCTCCTCCCAAATCTTTCCCTCTTACCTTGTTTCATTGAATAATGCTGTCATTAACCTGTTGGCCAAGGCAGAAATGATTATCTCTGACTGTTTCTTCCTTAGCTCCAATAGTCAATCATGAAGTGCTGTGTTGGCTCTACTGCATCTCTCTCCACTCTGTCTGCTCCCTGTAGTAAACATCATTCTTCACTAGCCACCATCATTTCTCACTGAACAATTTTAATACTAATTAACTTTAACCGTGCAATAGTCAATCATGAAGTGCTGTGTTGGCTCTCCTGCATCTCTCTCTACTCTGTCTGCTCCCTGTAGTGAACATCGTTCTTCACTAGCCACCATCATCTCTCACTGAATAATTTTAATAGTAATTAACTGTTCTTTCTGCCTCCTGTCTGTAATTTAATTCCCCTAAGCATTCACAAGGCAGCCAAAGATATATTCCCCAAATAAAATATAATTGATATTCTTTTGTTTAAAAAACCTTTAAAGAAGCCCTTCTTCTTGTTCTTGGAGTAAAAAGACTTTCATGTTCTGGTTCCTAATTTTACCCCAGTCTCATCTCCAGTTACGTACAGTATCTATTCTCCCTAAAATGCTTTATTTTCTCCTACCTCATATTCCTTCACTCTGTGTTCTCCCTTTTAACTGATACACACAAATACACA
>NW_012148686.1:222144-225440 GCF_000956105.1 Propithecus coquereli | reverse complement strand
TACTTCCTTTTTTAAGGTGAAGGAGTAAATCTTTGTGTTACCTGGTGGCTATTCCAGGAAATTCAAAGATATTTTAGGTGTAAAATACATCTTATCAGTTTTTTATTATTCTGAATTTGGGACCTAAATCAAGAAGAAGAGTTTTCAAATGATACAATAATCATTAACTTAAATCATGATGTCCAAAGGTAAGACATAGTTCCAGACAATATTTGAAAATATAGCAGTTAGAGCAATAATTGTTAGGACCTTTAATCGTTTTGAATAATGACATTTTATTAAAAATTGTTTAAAATATGGGTAATGCCCTAGAATATGTATTTAGGAGCCATCTTTTTTTGAACTTTTATGTTCTTTCCCTAATTGGAAATACTATGGTCATTAAAAAATACCAAAGATACCTCACCAAAGCAAATTAGGCTGTTCAATTCACATCTCTAAAGCACTGGGACCAACTCGTTTATTTTCTTACACAGTCACTAAGATTTTTATTCCATAGTCCTGCATTCTCACAGACTTTTCTCCAATAACCATTTTACCTCAGCATGCAATGACAGTTGTTTACGTTCCCTTTCCAAAATCATCACAAAATTAAGATAATTAAATCTTGAATTTAACATGTTAGCCTTTATGTAATTCACAATTTTTACTACATAACTATGCATACTTATTTGTTTTGTTTTGTTTTCCTTAAAGCATGACTTTTTCCAGGAAATGATGCACTGATTTACATTCTGATGCAAGGTCCTCGATGTAGCTAACTGTTCCAGAATGTTTTCCTATCATTACAGCTCGCTAGAATAGACTCCAGCACAGAGCGTATACTCCAAACCACATCTGTTGACAATGTATTCAATATTTAATGATTTTACACAATATAGTTCTAGAAGTCTAGAACTTCTAGCTTCCAAAACTCTTTTGAGAAGACCAAAGCTCTCCTGATTATCAGTCTTTTCTAAGTTACCGATTACCCATCCCCCCTGGAAGCTTGTAAAGTGTACTGTTTGCCTCCACTTTTCTGAAATATCTAAATACTGTGTCTTGGAGTGGGTCTGTTTTCATCTATTTGTAGTGGGAACTCAGTAGACCCTTCCAGTTTTGCGAGTCATGTCCTTCCCAACGTTTCCTTGAATTACTTTATAAATTTCCTTCCCCTCTTTTCTTTGTTCTATCTTTCTGGAACTCCAAATTATTTGTGTTTTGGATCTCATGGACTGCTCCTCTAATTTTCCTGTTATTCTTTCATATTTCTCTCACTTTGTCTTACTATTCTGTGTTCTAGGATATTTCTTCCACTTTATCTTCCATCCAGCCAACTGTACTTCCAGAGGTATCTGATAGTCCTAATTCTGTGCCTTTAGAGGACTTTGATTTGTAAATCTAATCGGTTTTTGGCTTTCTGTGCTGTCAGTGTCTGATTCTGTTTCCTTGAATCCTCTTAATCAGCTACTTTTTATCTACTTGCTTTCTAATTTCCAAAGTTTATGCTGTGTTCTGTCTCAGTTTTCATCCTTTTGGGTTTATGTCTTAAGAATTACCTTTACCATGATTTCATTAGGGTTTTAGGAGGCAGTGAGGTTTGATGTATGTGTGCAGTACTCTATTTTTACCAAAACACTACTCAGGGGTTTTTTTGTTTATTTGTTTTTAAGAGAGATCTAGACTGTTACCTAGGCTGGAGTGCAGAGGCCTATCTCACTGTAGTCTCAAACTCCTGGGCTCAGGTGATCCTCCTGCTTCAGCCTCCCTAGTAACTGGCACCACAGGTGCATGCCACGTTGCCCAGCTACTTTTTTTATTTTTTTTATGGAGACAGGGTCTCCCTGTGTTGCCCAAGCTGCTCTCAAACTCCTGGCCTCAAGCAGTCCTCCCACCTTGGTCTCGCAAAGTTCTGGGATTACAGGCATGAGCCACTGCGCCCTGTTCTGCTTTTTAACCACTCCATTGCAGCTGTTTTATATTTTCATCTTACTCCTCCCATCTCTTAAAGGCAAGTGTTTGTCAGGGTTCCCTCCTCTTCCTTTTGGTCTTCTTACACAACACACTTTCCCTCAACTTTATTTTTTTTTAATGTAATGTTTTCTTCCCATACTCATTTGTTTTATATACCCCTTGAAGTGAAGTACATACACTCTACACTCCTTTTTGGAGATAGGTGGCATAAAAGATCTTCTCCCATCTTACCTTTGCCTATTTCTAAAATCTCATTTGGCCTCAGGGCTGCTACTGGTACCCCTTTCTTTGTGACATGTTTTGATATTAAACTACTTGCTGCTACTCTTTGCTGTTTTCTGAGCATGACAGATCTTTCCCAAGCTTCTGTAGTTTTGTATGTGCTGTTTCACTTTCTGGGTATCTCATGTAACTACTGATTTCTCACCCCAGTGCCTCCCTCTCTTCCTGACAAACTTCTTAAGCATCTAGGTTTAAGTAGACTTTCTGAAGCTTTCTTTCATTCAGTTTCCATTGTGCCAACATAATGCCACAAGTGGAAAATTCCATACCTGACCTCATGTGATGAGGTGCAGTCAAAACTCAGGCGTATAACACAGTCTATTCAGAGACCCCAAGGGAAAACAGGTATTCTGGTGATGCTTCTGCACTGCTTGGTTACCCTGAGCACATTATTTTTTCACAGTTTTAGTGGTATGTCATATTTTTTAGTGTTAAGTACTTGTGTGTGAGTAAGTGGAAGAAATTGATGACTTACCGGTAGCATATAAATTCAGAGTCAGGAATCATGGTGAGGTGATGCCAAACAACCACAGATTGTCCACATGGATGGCTGAGATAGTGACACTTTTGCTTTCTGATGGTTTAGTGTACACAAACTTTGTTCCATGCACAAAATTATTAAAACTCTTGTATAAAATTACCTTCAGGCTATGCATATAGGGTGTATATGAATCATAAATGAATTTGATGTTTAGACCTGGATCCCATCCCCAAAGCATCTCACTATGTATGTGCAGATTATCCAATATCCAAAAAAATCAGACATCTGAAACACTTCTAGCCCCAAGCATTTCAGATAAGGAATGCTCAACTTGTAATTATTCATTCATCTAATCTATTTCCACTGGATCACTACTGAAACTAAGGAACAAATCTTTATATCCTTTTGTTGTCTTTTACTTTAAGTGTGTAAATGGATAGATAAATGTACTGTGTAAATGACATAGTACTATCGTATTATGATATAAATACATTAGGTGATTTTCAGGTGGAGCTTGCCTTTTTTATAATTGAAAATTTTAAAGTTATTTTACATTGTACATTTCTTTCTATTAATTTAT
>NW_012148686.1:217285-218820 GCF_000956105.1 Propithecus coquereli | reverse complement strand
GTTTTTACAGGAAGGATGATAAAGACTATGCTTTAAAACAAATAGAAGGAACTGGGATCTCTATGTCGGCATGTAGAGAAATAGCAGTAAGTGAAGTTCTTTTTATTGTCATTATCAGCTGACTAATGAGTGTGTCAACTGTATAAGTCTCTGTATTGTATTTGTCACATTAATTGGAAGTTGATGAATATTTTTCATATCAACTATAGAAAAACATCTTTTTTAAGGAAAAGAAAAGAGAGCATGTAGCTCTAGCAAAAATTTCTGTATAAATTCATTTATTTGCGGTAAGGTTAATCTCTGTTATTTATATAAATATTTTCCCAATAAATGTCACTAATAGTTGAGGGTCCAGTTGTTATTTCATTGAGTGCAGTAAAAGTGGTATGTTAGTCCTTATAATATTAATATTTCTATTTTCACAGGGTAGGATATGTCAAATTAAAATGAGATCATATTATTTGATTTTCATTGTATATATCTGTTTACTTGAGTATATAAAAATTTATGCCTTTTTATTTTGAAAGCAATTTTCCATATTGTAGTTAGAATCTCATTTTGATTCCAAAGGAAGTATTCTTAGTGTTAATGCATTACTTCAAAATTACCCGTACATTTCAATTAAGCATTACTTCCTTGAGATTTTACTTCACTTTTTACTGTTATAAAACTATGGGTCCAAATTGTCTTTTCTGTCTTTAATCAGAATATTCTTGGATATATATTATAATATTTGCTTTCATCGCACTCAGTGCCTGTATGTACCCGTACATACAGGCTATTATGACCTGGAAGTATTAACTTAAATAATTTTGCAAGTTTAGCAGATTCTGTACCAGTGGGTCTTCATCCAGCAGTCATTTATTGGGGTACCATGTTGAAAAGGATTAGAGTAGGTAAAAGTAAAGAATCATAGGACAAGTCAGGGTTTCTGGCCTCAAGTATTTAAGCTCTATTAAGGAAAAAGATTCACAGATCTTACAATAAGAATAGTGTGTCCAGTACTGTGATAAACATATATGGGAATAGGAGAAGGGAGTACATCTAAACTAGAGTAGAGAATCAAGGCAAGTTCCAGGTTTTGGAACACACATAAGAATTCCTCCATGAGGGAAGAAGAGGGGTGAGATGGAGGACATTATTAACCAAAGGTATACCATCCTGGAAGATGTATTTCATTTAATTGATAAATTTTTTGTACTTTTGCATCTTGAGACCAGATATCTGTATATCTGGTCTGTATATCTGTATCTGTTAACTTTAAGTTCTTCAACATCTATTGTATTATAACTAGTCAGTTTTAAAGAATTAGAACCCATTGAAGTATGGTCAGTGAAGTTAGAAGTCAGTAGGGATTACCCTTGGAGGGAACAGGGAGCTTTCAGGGTGCTAGTAATGTTGTGTGTCTTGCTCTTGCTCCGGGTCTGGTTACACGAGTTTAATATATGAAAATTCATTGAGCTGTGCACTTATTGTTCACATGCTTTTCTCTTGTTTATAATTCTTTAAGAAAATTTTTTTTTAGAAAAAGCAAA
>NW_012148686.1:214145-217235 GCF_000956105.1 Propithecus coquereli | reverse complement strand
GCGTTTATTAGCCACGTCCTTCCCAAACACTTGGTTGCTATTTCGAGCTTTCTGCGCTGTATTGGTTCCACGACAGAACTCATATTTGAAAATAACACAAATTCTTGACTTATCTTGACTTTGGTTTCACAAAAATTGCACTAAAAAAAATATGAGAGATAATCACGAGCCAAAATGTGTGTTTGGAAGACTGAGGATGGACCTTCACAATAGACATAAAACAAGAAATGTTGAAGGGAAATGTCAGATACCAACTGTCAAACTTAGTACTTAAGGAAATCAGACATTTCGTAACCTAACAGCAGAGTTTGTAGTCCACTTCTAAGCCAATAGCTAAGATCCTCAAGTGTAGTTTTGGGGTTGACAGAAACTTTCCTAGATGTGACATCATAGGGGCTATCTGTCCTGTTTACTATTTTTAGTTTACTATTTAAGGAGTCACTTAGAAGTTGAGTGGCTAGAAAAGAAAGTGGCCACAATCATTGGTTTGATTGCATATTTCAGTGAAATCATGAGCAAATTGTGGCCTGATATTAGATTTGTACAGGGAGTGACTAGGGACGCACAGAGCAATATTATGACTAGGAGTCTTAGGGGTGTTGTTCTTAGAGGTAACATATGTCTGTTAACAATTCAGAAGTTTAAACCAGCAGAGAGGAAAGAAAATAGCTTGGAATATAAAAAATAAGAGCATGGTAATCTTTGGTTCTGGCCATCTAGATCTTGTTCCATGAGTCATGAGTAGAAGCTATGTCTTTCATGCTTCTTGATCTAAAGGTCTTGGATAGAAGATGTAATCTCTCTCTAAGATCATCTTCTTCTGGAAGATTCTTAAGAATCCTTAGTTTGAGATCACTGGCTGGGACAGACCTTCAGTAATTTGAGGATGTCTTATGGTACTGTAATTGAGAGCTGTGGAGCGCAGGAGTTGTATTAGTTGAGAACAGAAACTGGCCAAGTCATTTCCATGGAGTGTTTCAATTGCAGTCTTTTTCTAATGATGCTTCAAAAATAGCCAGTCACCTAATCTGAGAGCATATAGAGCTGATTAAATATCTAGCAAGGAAAGATGGTTGTTTCCATCAGTGATGAAATTGAACAGCTCTGGAAAATTATCATCTTAATCAGAGAGAATGGATGAGAATGGATCATCTGTTGACGTATAATTCACAATTGATTTCTGAAGATTCAGTGCTTACCCAGAGAATTAGAACATATTATTATGAACAGTGAGAACTTTGACAAATCTACATGGCCCTGTGATTTCTACGATTAAGTATACTGTGATTGTCCATGACTGACAAGGATATTGAAACCTAGAAACAAAAATCAATTTGAAACAGTCATCGTACCAGTTTTTAGTATTAATATATGAGCATGAGTCAGCCTCTTCCCAACTTAAAGTATATAACCATTGAATATATATCCATTAGTATATTTTATTTGCATATAACTAATTTATAGAGCCCAAACTGCTCTTTTGATTTGTCGAATAAATTAATTTAGAAACGAGTTTTTACAATAGCTTTGAATTAAATAACATTTGAAAAATGTTGACTAAATCTAATTATTTCAATTGTACTTCCTTTTTTAAGGTGAAGGAGTAAATCTTTGTGTTACCTGGTGGCTATTCCAGGAAATTCAAAGATATTTTAGGTGTAAAATACATCTTATCAGTTTTTTATTATTCTGAATTTGGGACCTAAATCAAGAAGAAGAGTTTTCAAATGATACAATAATCATTAACTTAAATCATGATGTCCAAAGGTAAGACATAGTTCCAGACAATATTTGAAAATATAGCAGTTAGAGCAATAATTGTTAGGACCTTTAATCGTTTTGAATAATGACATTTTATTAAAAATTGTTTAAAATATGGGTAATGCCCTAGAATATGTATTTAGGAGCCATCTTTTTTTGAACTTTTATGTTCTTTCCCTAATTGGAAATACTATGGTCATTAAAAAATACCAAAGATACCTCACCAAAGCAAATTAGGCTGTTCAATTCACATCTCTAAAGCACTGGGACCAACTCGTTTATTTTCTTACACAGTCACTAAGATTTTTATTCCATAGTCCTGCATTCTCACAGACTTTTCTCCAATAACCATTTTACCTCAGCATGCAATGACAGTTGTTTACGTTCCCTTTCCAAAATCATCACAAAATTAAGATAATTAAATCTTGAATTTAACATGTTAGCCTTTATGTAATTCACAATTTTTACTACATAACTATGCATACTTATTTGTTTTGTTTTGTTTTCCTTAAAGCATGACTTTTTCCAGGAAATGATGCACTGATTTACATTCTGATGCAAGGTCCTCGATGTAGCTAACTGTTCCAGAATGTTTTCCTATCATTACAGCTCGCTAGAATAGACTCCAGCACAGAGCGTATACTCCAAACCACATCTGTTGACAATGTATTCAATATTTAATGATTTTACACAATATAGTTCTAGAAGTCTAGAACTTCTAGCTTCCAAAACTCTTTTGAGAAGACCAAAGCTCTCCTGATTATCAGTCTTTTCTAAGTTACCGATTACCCATCCCCCCTGGAAGCTTGTAAAGTGTACTGTTTGCCTCCACTTTTCTGAAATATCTAAATACTGTGTCTTGGAGTGGGTCTGTTTTCATCTATTTGTAGTGGGAACTCAGTAGACCCTTCCAGTTTTGCGAGTCATGTCCTTCCCAACGTTTCCTTGAATTACTTTATAAATTTCCTTCCCCTCTTTTCTTTGTTCTATCTTTCTGGAACTCCAAATTATTTGTGTTTTGGATCTCATGGACTGCTCCTCTAATTTTCCTGTTATTCTTTCATATTTCTCTCACTTTGTCTTACTATTCTGTGTTCTAGGATATTTCTTCCACTTTATCTTCCATCCAGCCAACTGTACTTCCAGAGGTATCTGATAGTCCTAATTCTGTGCCTTTAGAGGACTTTGATTTGTAAATCTAATCGGTTTTTGGCTTTCTGTGCTGTCAGTGTCTGATTCTGTTTCCTTGAATCCTCTTAATCAGCTACTTTTTATCTACTTGCTTTCTAATTTCCAAAGTTTATGCTGTGTTCTGTCTCAGTTTTCATC
>NW_012148686.1:212650-214095 GCF_000956105.1 Propithecus coquereli | reverse complement strand
TAAGTTAGAACCTTAGGTCATTGATTTTTAAAATATTCTTTTCTAAGATAAGTATTTAAAACTATGTATTTCCTTCTAAGCTGTGTTTTACCTGTATTCCACAAATTTTGTTATGCTGTATTTTCATTATCATTTATTTTCATTTATTTTTTTCAAAATATTGAAAATATTTTCAATTTTCTTTGTGATTTTTTTATTTTGTTCATGAGTTATTTAGAAATATATTGTTAAATTTTTTTTTTTCAGGGTATTATGAGGGTACAAACATTATGGTTACACTTTATGTCTTTGCCTCACCCAAGTGCTGGTTAAAGGCATGCCCTTCCCCTCTACGATGCTCCCTGTGTCCTTTAGTTGCCGATTTACCCCCTATTGTTAAATTTTTAAATATGTAAGGCTTTTCTAGAAAACTTATTGTTAATGATTACTAATTTATTTTCATTGTGGTCAGAGAAGAGAGACCCTATATTTTAGAGATACACACTGAAATATTTATAGGTGAAATTATATGATATCTGGGATTTACCTCAAAATAATCCAGAGTAGAGTGGGAGGAGTAGGTATTAATATAGATAAAATAAGATTGGCTATGAGTGGATAATGGTACATAGGAGTTTGTTTTAATAGCCCACTTACTTTTGAAATTTGTATAACAAAAATTGAAGAATAAAAAGAATTCCCATCTTTTCTGCCAAGTTTTATCAGACCTTCCCTTCCATTTATGAATTCTTCCCCAGAGAAGTCTTCTGTGTCCCCACCACTTAGCTGTATTATTTTCTATGATCACACCCAGTTTGTTTCTTTAATAACACTCATTACAAACTGTAATTATAAGGGGGTTCTTTTTATTTGTTTGTTTTTTTTTTGTTGTTTACTTATTTGTTGCCCCCACCCCCCAGACTGTAACACATTTCTTCACCAGTGTGTACTAGGTTTGTTGTAGTTCTCGTTCCATAAGTAATTATATTGATAGAAGGGAGGGAGGAAGAACGGAACTCTGACAATTTCTTCTAAAAGCAAAAAGCATTGTGTATCTTCATTTTATTGTATTGTACATTTCCAGAACTTCCTGTGAGCTGGAATTCCTTTAGCTTAGTCGTTTTTCAAACTGTTGTATCAGTGGCCCATCAGAATTCTAAGAGAGGAGGAGAGATATAAAGTTCCAGACTCTACTTTTATAGCTCACCTGTACTTTAATCGTAACACCTCAGTTTTTATCAATTTGTAAGAATTTGATTGAAAAAAGTTCCATAGCTCTAAAAAAAATTGAAATTATTTTTCTTATTTTTTTACAGTGATTTCAACTCAACTATCACCATACCGATGGCATACATTTAAAATTTATTATCTTTGTTGCGTTGTGAAATTTTAATATTAGAACACAGTGTAGCATGAGAATATTATAGGCTTTTTAACCCACTTTCTCATCACATAAGTGATATTGA
>NW_012148686.1:199151-200600 GCF_000956105.1 Propithecus coquereli | reverse complement strand
GAGTCACAGCTACATCCCCATAACAAGGTTTCTGTCAATGACGTCCTGCATATACAGCAGTGGTCCCATAAGATTATAATACCATATTTTTACTGTACCTTTTCTAGGTTTAGATGTGTTTAGATACAAAGATACTTAGAATTGTGTTATAATTACCTACAGTACCCAGTACAATAACATGCTATACAGGTTTGCAGCATAGGAGCAATAGGCTATACCGTACAGCCTAGGTGTGTAGTAGGCTATATACCATCTAGGTTTGTGTAAGGACACTGCATTATGTTCACACGGTGACAAAATTGCCTAATAGCACGTTTCTCAAACAAAAGCCCCGTGGTAAAGGAAGAAAGCCCGGAATGGAACTAACTGAAATGGGCAAAATTTTGGAAAAGAAAAAATCCTTGGGGAAAAAAACCTTAACAACAAAAAAAAACGGGGGGAAAAAAAAATCCAACAACTCTTGTGGCTTTTAGTTACTTTTTGTTTGACCTACGATAAGAATATTTTTAGATACTGAGACTCAAATATTTGAAGATTTTTCAAAGTCAAGTGATTGCAGTATTTATTAGTTTATCTAATACAATAAAGAAAATGATGCTATATTGAAAAAAATTTTTGTAAAATAAGAATTTAAATTTATCTTGTCTAAATAACAAATACAAAACATCTGCCTCTGATATTCGCACTTCACTAAGCAGATTGTTTTTAAAATTGGTATTTGAAAAAATCTTGGGTAACTATAAAATTTACACTTTCATTGAATATAATAGTTGTATTTTTAAAAATCTGAAACATTATCTTGGGGATAAGACCTTCTGATATATAAAATGAAAATCTGTAACAAGATAGCCAAAGTAATTTTGAAACTTGTTCACAGAATTTATGTCCTGCTCAATCTTGTGTAAAAAACATCAGTTAATACAGATTACAGTTTAAAAAACAAATAAACAACTCCCCCATTATTACCTTGTGTTAATTCATTAATAGCTACTTATTCCTGTGAACTACATTTTTTCTGATAATTAATAAGATCTTTAAACATTTTGTTGATTTGCATACTAATCTATGTTTACTGAATTTGCATGGCTGTACTTTTATTGAAGTAAATAAAAGAAAAAACATACTGATAGGCAAGTGATCATAATATCGTGGCTCATTTTCAGAAATTTTAATTTCTATTTTCATTTAGTTTGTACTTTATAAATGTCAATGCTACATCAATACAAAATAAAGCTAGAACAAATACCAGTAAAACTATTTAAAATAGTAAATTCACCTCTAAAAATAGTAAAATAGTTTCAGACTGTTTGGCTAATTTCCAGAATTAGCCCCATTTGCATAAATTTAACTTTAATAGTGTTGATTTCAGAAATTGAAACATATCTGGGTTTCAGATTTATAAGAAGTATTTTTACTCTGTAGATTACTATTTTTCATGACTAAATGTGA
>NW_012148686.1:197385-199101 GCF_000956105.1 Propithecus coquereli | reverse complement strand
ATGTAGTTGATAAGGGAGTAATAGCTAGACTATATAAAGAACTTCTACAACTGAACAACAAAACAACCTGATTCAAAAATAAGCAAAGTACTTTAATAGGCATTTCTCCAAAGAAGATATATAAATGGTCAATCAGCACATGAAAATATATTCAGCATCATTAGTCATTTGGGAAATGCAAATCAAAACCACAATGAGATAGCACTTCACACCCAATAGGATGGCTGTTAATCTGTTAATTTTTTTCTTTTTTTTAAATTGAGGTAAAATACATATAATTTACCATCTTTACCATTTTTAAGTGTATAGTTAAGTGGTAATAAATATATTTATATTCCTTTTTTTCTCCTTCATGCCCCCATCTTCCACCCCTTCCCCGACTCTGGTAACCACCAGTCTTCTCTCTGCCTTTGTGAAATCTGCTTTTTTAGCTCCCATGTAGAGTGAGAACATGCAATACTTGTCTTTCTGTGCTTGGCTTATTTCACTTGTAAAGGCTCCAGTTCCGTCCATATTACTACAAATGACAGGATTTGTTTTTTTCTTTTTGGCTAAATAATGTTCCATTGTGTATATATGCCAAATTTGGCTGCTAATTTTAAGAAGAAAAAGAAAGAAAATAATCAGTGTTGGAAAGATGTGGAGAAATTAGAACCCTTCATGCATCACAGATGGGAATGTAAAATGGTACAGCTGCAAGTTTGGTGGTTTCTCAAAAAGTTAAGCATAGAGCAATCATATGATCCAGCGATTTCACTCCTAGGTATACACCTGAAGAATTGAAAGCAGAGACTTAAACAGATATTGTACACCACTGTTCATAGCAGCATTATTGACAATAGCCAAAATGTGGCAATAGCCCAAGTGTCCATCAACATAAATGTATTAAAAAATGTGGTATATACATACAATGAATGTATTCATTCATAAAAAGAAATAAAATTCTGACATGTGCTACAACATGGAAGAGCTTTGAAGACAGTATGCAAAGTGAAATAAACCAGACATGAAAGGACTTGGTATTGTATGATTCTGCTTATATGAGGTATCTAGAATAGGCACATTTTTAGAGACAGAAAGTAGAATAGAGGTTACCAGGGACTGGGGGAAGAGGGAAATGGGGTTATTGTTTAATGGGTACAGAGTTTCTGTATAGGATGATTTTAAAAGTTCTAAAATAGATATTGGTGATGGTTGCAGAACATTGTGAATATACTTAATGCCACTGAATTGTGCACTTTAAAATGGTTAAAATGGTAATTTTTGTGTTAGGTATGTTGTACCAAAGTAAACAATTAAAGCAAAGTAACCAACCACACGACAACTAAATAGATTTACCGAGTTACAGTTTTTCACTATCTTTTTTCTTCACAGATTTTTCCTGATTTGTTACTGAAGCACCTGTATATCTTTAAATTGTATGAATGCTTATTAGATTTTTAAGATTATTGCTACTGGGTTTGTATTGCCTTTGAATTACAAATGGTGTGGTTTTTTAACATTATAATTATGGCAAAATTTTTTAATGGATCTCCTTTGTTTTGCAGTTACTTCGAGAGCTTAAGCATCCAAACGTCATCTCTCTTCAGAAAGTGTTTCTGTCTCATGCTGATAGGAAAGTGTGGCTTCTTTTTGACTACGCTGAACATGACCTCTGGGTAAGGTGACTTGCTGGTAAACATGAGCCACTGGTTTCAGTTAGGGATTGCTAAGGAT
>NW_012148686.1:193401-195065 GCF_000956105.1 Propithecus coquereli | reverse complement strand
TAACACCCATGGAGCTGTCATCTCCTATGATAACAGTGCCTTCTTCTGGAATCCCTCCTGAAGGACCTGCCTGAGGCTCTTTTACAGTTAACGTCCTCCCCCATTAGTAGAAGGAGTACACTCTAAAATAATGATTAAAAATTATTGTAAATACATAAGCAGTGATATAGCTATTTATTATGATTATCAAATATTATGTGGTGTAAATAATTATGTATGTTAGACTTTTATATGACAGTGCAGTAGGTTTATTTACACCACCATCACCACACACGTGAGTAATGTGTGATGCTATGATGCTACAAAGGCTACGAGTCACTAGCCAATAGGAATTTCTCGGCTCCATTATAATCTTTTGGGACCACCAGCATATATACTATCCATTGTTGACCAGAACATCATTATGTAGCACATGACTGTACAGTCACAATCTAAGGTATTGGTGGTTAGGGCTTCAGCATATGAATTTTAGGTGAACACAATTCAGTCCATAACACTATTTTATTAATACTACTATGGTAGTAGTTACCTACTCAATAGTAAAATCACTACCCTGGTAGATTTGTTGTCTGGCTAATCAGATGGATTTTTTAAAAAATAGGTATTTTTAGGAAGTGGATTGATTTCATGATGACAGCAGTGATCTCTTAGTCCATAGATTAGAAGCCAAAGAGTATGTTGTACCAGCCTCCTTTAGTTATGTATTTGGTTAATTCATACATTCATTTATTCATATATTCACTAAATACTTAATAAGGGCCTCCAGGCAGGGTGTTAGGAGCATGCAGTGAGGAGAATGCACACACAGTGCCTGCCACTGTCAAGTTACCTACATGGTATATATTGAAAACTTTTGTGTCTCTAGATTATAAAGAGAACTATTCCTCCAGGATATTAGCTCTTGGGAGGGATTGGTATTAGACCACAGTAGTTAGAAGCACTAACTTTGTGTTTTAAAAATTAATTAATTTTTAAAAGCCTTAAAGTCCTGGTTCTACCATTTCCTAGGAATGTGATGTTGACAGAATTATTTAACCCCCTTAAACCACTGTTCTCATTTGTAAAATAGGGGTCGTATAAATATTTCATAGGGTTAATTCATGATTAAGTGAGATAATGCATGTCATGTGCTAGGTACCTTGGAAGAGCTTAATAGAATAGTTACTGATGTTTCCTTTTTTCAATACATGTTAGAGGTGAAATTCAGGCGACATCTAACAACAACTTTATATATGTAGGTTTCTAATAATTGTAGAGATCTTTTGCCAATGCCTTGGGATTTGTTTGTTATAATTTATACCCTGCCAATTTCCAGAAAGGATTTAAAATAGCTGTGTAGCTTAGGAGTGTGTTCCAATTTGGAGATAGAAGCAAAAACACTGAACTAGAATTAATACTACCTTAGCACTAGAATTAGTTCTTTCAGCTAGCTGAAAGATCCAGGGGGACTGCAAAGTCTAGACTTTTTCTGTCAGATTATTTGCTTTGTTTATTAATTAGGAAATGGTCATTTAGATACTATTAGATTCCTGAGGATTGGTATATAATCTGTAAAGTCTTATAAGTTTGAAAATTATATTCTAAAAGCAGAAATATATAACCTGAATTTAACCTTGCTCCTGAATGAAATAATTACCACTCTCTCCAGAGGAAAATCTTTAATA
>NW_012148686.1:181590-182166 GCF_000956105.1 Propithecus coquereli | reverse complement strand
CTTAAAGTCCTGGTTCTACCATTTCCTAGGAATGTGATGTTGACAGAATTATTTAACCCCTTTAAACCACTGTTCTCATTTGTAAAATAGGGGTCGTATAAATATTTCATAGGGTTAATTCATGATTAAGTGAGATAATGCATGTCATGTGCTTAGTACCGTACTAGGTACCTTGGAAGAGCTTAATAGAATAGTTACTGATGTTTCCTTTTTTCAATACAGGAGCAAAACCTCATGTTAGAGGTGAAATTCAGGCGACATCTAACAACAACTTTATATATGTAGGTTTCTAATAATTGTAGAGATCTTTTGCCAATGCTTTGGGATTTGTTTGTTATAATTTATACCCTGCCAATTTCCAGAAAGGATTTAAAATAGCTGTGTAGCTTAGGAGTGTGTTCCAATTTGGAGGTAGAAGCAAAAACACTGAACTAGAATTAATACTACCTTAGCACTAGAATTAGTTCTTTCAGCTAGCTGGAAGATCCAGGGGGACTGCAAAGTCTAGACTTTTTCTGTCAGATTATTTGCTTTGTTTATTAATTAGGAAATGGTCATTTAGATACTATTAGATTC
>NW_012148686.1:180154-181540 GCF_000956105.1 Propithecus coquereli | reverse complement strand
AAACCTTATTTTTTCCCCTCAAAAGATTTTAACATAAAATCTTCAAAAAGGCAAAAAATAACTTCTAAACTGTTAAGAATGAGGATCTGCATGCTCTGGGCTCTGTACAGGGTTATGCAGTGCTAAAGTTCTGTTTATCACAGAGGAAAACTGGAATTCTCCCCAGTGTCAGAGCATCAACCATGTGGTAATGCATGTACGGGGTAAGACCCTCACCAGACTCTTTGTGCTCTTATCCTGGCTCTGCCACTCCACTAGCTTATAGCACCCAAGTTACTTAATTTATAACCCTGTGTTTCAGTTTCCTTGTTTGTAAAATGTTAACAATAATGGTATCTCATAGAGTTGTTGTGAGGATCTTAGAACACTTCTTAGGGTATAATAAACTCACAGTAAATGTTAGCTACTCTGAGTAGCTGCTACAGTCACAGTGCTAGAATTGTCTGCTTACTTGTATTTATCTCCTAGAGGACTTAAATAAAAGGTCTTAGAATATCTGATATCCCTGGGACCTAGCAATGCATCTTCCACGGTGCCTACCACATAGTAGGCATTTAGTAGTAAATGTTGGCCCTGCTAAATGTAGCACAGCTCCCTGGTCTTTTGGAAGTCCTTAAATACAAATATTTACTTAGAGGTGATTCTCCGCTGAGGTTTAAGTTCTATTTCCAATCCCACGGTGGCCATTCTCTTTTAATCCCAAAGTGGCCTATCACCTAATGTATCTCCCTACAAGTAAAAAAAAATACCTAATATATGGTGTTTTGCTTACTCACTAATAATACTAACTGTACTAGTTTGCCAGGGTTGCCATAACAAAATACCACAGACTGGGTGGCTTAAACAACAGAAATTTATTTTCTCATGATTGTGGAGGCTAGAAATCCAATATCAAGGTTCTGGCAGGATTAGTTTCCTCTGAGTCCTTTCTCCTTGGAAAGATTGCCTCTCCCTTTCTTTGTCTTCAGGTGGTCATTCCAGAGACACCCCTGGTCTTCTCTTATTGGGAGGACACTGGTCAGATTGGATTAGGGCCTATTCTAAAGGCCTCATTTTTTAACTTAATTACCTCTTAAGAGGCCTTATCTCCAAATACAGTCATGCATCACTTAATTACAGGCATATGTTCTGAGAAGTGTACCATTAGGTGATACCATTGTTGAGCATTCATAGAATATACTTACACAAACCCAGATGGTATAGTTTACTGCACATCTAGATTATATGGTATATATAGCCTATTGCTTCAAGGCTACAAACCTGTACAACATGTTACTGTACTGACTATTATAGGCAATTGTAAGACATTGATAAGAGTATTTGTTTATCCAAATATGTCCAAACATAGAAAAGGTACAGTAAAAATGCAGTGTAAAAGATTAAAAA
>NW_012148686.1:167302-168429 GCF_000956105.1 Propithecus coquereli | reverse complement strand
GTTCCTTTTAAGTCCATAAATGAAGCATTGGCTTGTTTTACATTGATTATTAGCTGCCAGGCAAACTATGGAAATTGATATATTTATGAATAACTAGAAAATAAAACTTTTGGAGCCTGCTGCATACTAATTTGCATATTAGAAGAGGAAAATGTTAATTCAATCGGCTTATTTTTTAACCCCCTTTATATTAGTAGCAGTCCATTGTCCAATAGCCTTTATTTATTTATCATAATTGAATAACTAGAAAATAAAACTTTTGGAGCCTGCTGCATACTAATTTGCATATTAGAAGAGGAAAATGTTAACTCAATCGGCTTATTTTTTAACCCCCTTTATATTAGTAGCAGTCCATTGTCCAATAGCCTTTATTTATTTATCATAATTGAAATATATTATTAGAAACCTTGCCAAGTGTGGGTGCATTAAATTTCTAAGAATTTAGAAACTTCAGAAATTAGCTTTCTTATTTTTATGTGGCTAAGTAGTTTATGCCTTTTTCACCCATTTAGCATATATTATTATTCATTAAATTTTCATAGATTTAAATTACTTTAAACCTCAAATTGCCCTTTCTTATTGCATAATTACATTGTGCTTTGGTAGTTCTTCTCTTTGTAAAGGTAGTAACTACGGTTTATAACAGCACCTTCATTCCAAACAGTAACAAACACAATAGTAGAAGTGATGATTTTGTCTTTATTTGCATGTGTATGTAGGAAATACCCTGTAGGCTTAGAGGTGAAGCTGATCTGGCCCTTGAGAAAGATATTCCTCCTAAACTGCCCGTATTTAGTACATTTAATCTCTAGCCTTCAAATGAGGTGTCCCAGTGGCACAGTTTCTATTTCTTTTACCCAGCTTCAAGAAACCTCCTGGAAATACATTTAAGGGTAGTTATTTTATCTCTAGTTGTCATACCTACAAAGCATTTAGACTGGGACCAATAACACAGCAGAAATTTAGTTGAACTATTTTCCTTATGCAAACTTTTATTATTAATAGAATTAGACTATTTACAAATATTTATTTACAGTAGATTTACAGAACAGAAATAAGGCAAATCATTTGGCTTTTTATGAAGCTGAAAATAAATTTCAGCCTTTCGGGATGGAGTCAAGTTAGGG
>NW_012148686.1:166456-167252 GCF_000956105.1 Propithecus coquereli | reverse complement strand
AAAAAAAGTTATTTTAAAAAATCACTTAGGTGTTGGTGAGATTTCATGGTATGCATACCATGTATTTGTTATATAGCCCTGGAATATAAAGAAAATGACAGTCAGAAATTCCCTCATTGTAGTTTTTTAGTTTTAAAACATTGCTAAAAAATCACTTGTAATATTCTAATGAAAGTGTTAACCGAAGAAATGAATATGGACTCCATTAATTATCTTACCTCTCCTACATATTTGTTCCTTTCATTCCTACTCTGGCAGGGTTTTATTTTATTTTTTTTAAGTGCTCTATTTTTACTAAACTTGAAGAACCAATGAATCTCCTTAGAGAACAGACTTGATTATCACATGATATCTTAGGACAGGTGACAAAACATTCTAGATTATTAAGTTGTTGTAGATCTGTTTTGTTTGCCTGCTATTGAATACCTTGAAAAAAAGACTGAGAAGAGGGCTGGGTGTGGTGGCTCACACCTTTAAACCTAGCACTTTGGGAGGCCGAGGAGGGAGGATCACTTGAGGCCAGGAGTTTGAAAACAGCCTGGGCAGCATCGTGAGACCCCATCTCTACAAAAAAATAGGAAAAAAATAAATTAGCCAGGCATGGTGGCATGCGCCTATAGTCCCGAGGAGGATCCCTTGAGCCCAGGAGTTGTAGTCAGCTCTGATGACCCCACTGCACGCTAGCCCAGGCAGCAGAGGAAGACCTTGTAGAAGACTGAGAAGAAGAAAATTAAAATAGCATAAGGCTGCTAATAAACTGTAGATTAATCATACTACATATACTCTGACTGATATA
>NW_012148686.1:151218-155296 GCF_000956105.1 Propithecus coquereli | reverse complement strand
CTACTTGCTGACCCTTTTCCTGTTTCCTGTGGTCTTCTCTTTATGTCACTTATTTTTTCCAATTCTTTTCTTTAATCCTAAGATTGGAACATTGCCATCATAGTTCATTTACATGAATATACATATTTATATTTATTTTATCCAAAAACATCTTAAGGCCCCTTCTGTGTAAATTTAATTGTAGTTAAGGGGCAGTGCCTACTACTTCTAAACATTCCAGCTGTTCTAAACTTGAAACACTACATTTATCCAACCAGTCCATAGCTAGTCATAATATAAAGACAGATGCTCCTTGACATAGGATGGCATTACATCCTGATAAACCCATCACAAGTTGAAAATATTGTAAGTCAAAAATGCATTTAATACACCTAATCTACCAGACATGAGAGCTTAGCCCAGCCTACCTTAAATGCGCTCAAAACACAACAGTAGCCTACAGTTGGGCAAAATCATCTAACACAAGGCCTATTTTATAATAAAGTATAGAATATCTCAATTTATTGAATACTATACTGAAAGTGAAAAACAAAATGGTTGTATGGGTATTCAACGTTTAGTTTCTACTGAATGCACATCACTTTTGCACCATCTTAAAGTGAAAAAAATATAACTTGAACCATCATAAACTGGGGACTGTAATTTCTAGCTATGTTGCTTATTTTTGGGGGTGCTTTTAAAAATTTTCTAATGCACTCATTGTTAGCTGTATTTTAGGATTTTTGTTGAAAATATACAGCTATATCAGACCATAGGAATGTTTTACGCTTAAATCAGAGTTTAAGTATTAAAAAAGACTTTGGCTTTTGATGTATTGTCTAAGAAAATTAATTAAAAGTAGAGCAGTAGTTATATGACTAGCCTATTAGCCATTGATTTTTGTTAAGTATATGTATTAGAGTTCTCCAGAGAAACAAAACCAACTGGATGGATGGATGAGAGGGGTTATATTAGGGGAATTGGCTCATGTAATTATGAAAGCTGAGAAGTCCCATAGTAGGCTGTCTGCAAGCTGGAGAACCAGGGAAACTAGTGGCGGGGCTCAGTCCAAGTACAAAGGCCAGAGGACCAGGGGAACCAGTGGTGTAACTCTCAATCTTAGGGCAAAGGCTTGAGTACCTAGGGGGCCACTGATGGAGGTCCCAGAGTCCAAAGGCCAGAGAACCTGGAATTCTGATGTCCAAGGGCAGAAGATGGGTGTCCCAGCCCCAGAAGAGAGAGAGAATTTACCTTTCCTCTGCTTTTTTGTTCTGTGGGGGCCCTCAGCTGATTGGATGGTGCCCATCCACATTGGGTGAGGGTAGAACTTTCTCAGTCCACTCATTCACATGCCAGTCTCTTCCAGAAACACCCTCACAAACTCACCCAGAAATAATCTTTACCAGCTATATGGGTATCCCTTAATCCAGTCAAGTTGACAACTAAAATTAACCATCACAGTATATATCAAGTTCTCTTATGGTCATTAATGTTTTCCATGTTTTAAAATGTCTAATATCCAAAATTTCATTGTAATGTTTACTTTAATGGTTTTTATTATAGTGGTAGTTAACTTGGACAAGCAGACACATAGCATGTATTTTTTCATGTTTTAGTGCTATTGTACTAATTAGGATACAACATGAGATATACTATGACATTTCAATGTAGTTAGTTTTGTTTCTTCAAGCTGAATTATGACATTGTATATGAAATTTGGAGTGTTTTGGAGTATTGAAACTGTCACAGCTGTCTCCTTATTGGCCACTTCTGCCCTAAACCAATTCAAAATAGTATCAAAATAGTATTTTATGCCATGATAAAAATTTTTAGAAAATAAATCTCTACAGAGATTTCCTTTGGGAGTATCCCAGTGGGGATGTACTGCCATGAGGAGTACACGATGTGAAATAGCCCAGTATGCCACTGCATGAGCATATCTGAAAGATGCTAGAGCTATTGCAAAACTTTAATCCAACTTATTTTTTAAAAAATCTGATAGTGCTGCTGTCCCGCAGTTTATTTTAATTATACTGGGTGACTTGAAACCACTTGGTAGGACTTCATCTGTCCTTGGTGAAGGATACATTGATTTCCTAGAAACTGTTAAATAAGATCAAAATCTTGGAGTGAGGCATTGACTCACACTCGGTTTCATGGGGCACACTATTAAGGCACCTATTATGTATTGATAGTAGCACGATGAATTATTAGGGCATTTTGGATCTGGTTTTCATTTGAATGTTAGGCAAAGTGAAAAACACCTGATTTATTAGTTTTGCTTACTAATACTAATGTTTGCTCATGGCTATATGGGATTTTGTTTTTGTTTGAGGTACATTTTCTTATTGTCTGCTCGACTCTCCTACTAGTAGGTGGAAAAACTGAGAAGAGGTTGAATGACTTGATTATGGTTACTCAGAATTATAGCAAAGCTGGACTACTGAATTTTGGATTTTTCCTCTAGGTCAGTGATTTTTAAATTATAGATCATAAGCCCTAAACGAGTCAAGAAATCACACAACACAATCGGCTTTTGTCTTTGTTTTTTATTAAAGAAATAAAATAGAATAGAGAAAATATGACAGTGCATCCTGTGTTAAGTGCAATTGCTGTTTCATGAAGCTTTTGATTCCATTATTTATGTTTATGTGATACTGTCATATGATGTTAAATGATGTTTTTCCTGTGAGTTGTGTTCAAAAAGGTCTCAAAGCTGCTGTACTGAGCTAATATTTCCCGGAGGGTATTTGCTATGATTGGGGAAAAAAAAACATCAAGAAGCTTAGAAAATACTCAGCCCCAAATTATAAGTACCTTAATGTTATATACAAACTTCTTGACATTGATAATAAAACCATTCTGAATAACAGTAGCTCTTTAGGAAGTATAGTTTTGTACGTAGGGATTATATTCAATACATGGACAGTAGAATTTCAGGAAAGTTTCACTTTCTTTTATACCCTTCCAAATTGTTTGAATAGTTTGTAGTTTGCATTATTGTTACAATCAGAAAAAGTGTTTTAATCTGTACCAGAAAACTGAGGAGAGTGTTTATTTACTATTTTATTAAAGTTTACATGTACTATTCAGTGTGGTTTTGTGTATTTTATGTTGGTAAAGGATGACTGTTATTTTTTAAAAACAGGCATACAAATACTTTCCTTATGTTTAAAAAGAGGCTCCAGTAAGTTCTTTAGAAAAGAAAAACCAAACAGAAAAGACCCTGAAATTATCCGAATGCTGTAAGTGACAAAGCAGTAAAGTTACGGAACTGTGGGAAGAAAGAGCCTGCCTTGCAGACCTCGCTTCTCACTGTCCGTGCCCTTTCTGTGCTGTCGCTTCTTCGAGATGAGTGCTGGGAACACAGTAAGCATGTTTCTTTAAAACAGAGCTTTTTTGGAAGAAAAATGCTTTGTAATTGTCAGGTTTAATCATTGTTCATTGTGTTAGCTTTGCTTCGTTTATTGGGAACTCCAAGGATTTACTCTAATTGTAACTTTTCTTGTTTGTTTAATTAGGTAGCTAGTAAAACACAAGATTGCATCCATAAAATTTAGGCTTGAGGATAAAACTTGGGTTTGGTAACAGCTGATTAAGGCAAACTTAAATGAGATTTGCATTAATTTTCATTAACATGAATATTGTGTTTGTTCTAAAGTATATTTATTTAAATGACCAATTGTTCTCCTTTTGTAAACAGATTCCTTCTGTAAATAATCCATTTAGTTTTTTGATAAATGCTACATTTGCTTAATTTTGATACTGAGTATATACAATGGACCGAGTTCTATTATATGTTACCAAAAAAGTGGCCCACTTCATTTTACTAAATGTCACAACTGCAAATAGCATACATGTTTATATGGGTGGATTACAAGTTGATAATAAAAATATTTTTTCAGACACTTTATCAGTGCAGTGCCAGAATTTTTTTAGTCAATACTTCTCACCAGTCAAGAATGGTTATTCTAAATTGTCTTATCAAGATTTTGTTTTAGAGTTTGTTTAAGATGATGTTTTTGAGTGATCCTGGAAATTGACTAGAGGTAGAGGATTATCTGAGTTTTTCTCCATTCTTAACAATAATGGATGTGAT
>NW_012148686.1:148385-150328 GCF_000956105.1 Propithecus coquereli | reverse complement strand
GAATTATACTGTGAAAAAGCATATAAAAATTAATATTCCAGTCTAACTTTATAGTAATAGAGTCAGGCTTTAGACAAGTATTAAATTACTTCCCAGATTTCCGAAGATTTGCAAACGTATTTTAATGTATTAGATAAGGTTTTCTCTTATCTCAGCTAAAGTTGTTATCTAAACCTATTTTAAGTCACTGCTGCCCTTGGCATATAAACCTTTCATTAAGTCTTTTTCAGTTTGACAACTTTTCCTCTTTACTGTATACAAGCAAATGAGAAATGATCAAATAAGAGGGCAAAAGTAAGACTTCCTACAGAAACGAGCACAAGCAGCTATTACATATTTCAAAATCAGTTCAACCCAAAAGTTCTTCTTGTGTAAATTTTTATAAATGTTTGAATCAACACAGGAATTTTTTAAAAAATTTAATAGAAGTTTCCTCAGGTACAATTAGATGTAAAATCAGTGACAGTTACTAGATTAACTATTGAAAAAAATGTTTCTTTACTAAAGTCTCCTACCATCCTCCCACGCACACCTGGATTTTACTTTTCCTTTATACAGTGATCACTTTTATAATGACCTTATGTCCATTGTTACTATTTATGTGTAATTTTCCCCCAGATTTTTATCATTCTGTAAGTATATTAAGTAGGTATGTAATCTGAGGATTCCTAACTGTGTTATGAAACAGCTGAATTTCTAAGATTAATTTCAATTCTGAATTTCCCATCTTTTCACATCACAAATAGGCTTGTAAGTCAGGTCAGTACAGTTTAGGAAGCCTGTTTAACAAAAACATAGAAGGAGGAAGATAGACTGCTAATTTTTTTTTAACTCATTGCTTTAAAAATATGTTTATGTAAATACCTTGTACTATTCGAAATAAAGATCGTTTTTTTTTTTCCCCTAATTTCATGGACTAATAGACCTTAAAGTTGGAAGATACCTTAGCAGAGACTATTCCAGTCTCTTACTTGGTGTAGTTATTCTGGGTAATATCTGTAGCAGATAACCATCCTGTCACTACTTGAACATTTCCAGCATGGCTAATTTTCTGTCTTATTAGGGTAGACTTATTGTTACACAGCTGTAATCCTTAGAAAATAGAGTGAGAATTTTGGAATTCATAACACTCATCCTTTGGGCCCTCTCTGCTTTGATCTTCTCTTTTATTTTTTTCTTCCTCTGATTAATACCAGCTGGTAACCAAATGTTGTCTGAGCCTGCATGCTGAAGGGTGGGGGGAATCTAAAAAAGAAATAGGGAGAAGAGTAATAAAAGGGCTAGCCATGGTGGCTCACACCTGTGATCCTAGCACTCTGGGAGGCTGAGGCAGGAGGATTGCTTGAGGCCAGGAGTTTGAGGTTACAGTGAGCTAATGATGCCACTGCACTCTATCCCAGGCGACAGAGTCTCACTCTGTCCCCAGAAATGAAAAGAATTAACAAAAGGAGAAATTACAAAGAAAAATAAGAAAGAGTTGCATATCGTAGGGAGCAATAGAGAGTCTTAGGTTCTATCCCTGAGTAATCATTTTCTGTCATCATGGGCTGAAGAGGAAAAAAGTCAAGGTCTTATTGTAGTGGGCCTAAGTGAGTCTTGATTCCACCACTTAATTATGTAACCTTGGGAAGGGTTAACCTCCCTAAGTGTTACTTTTCTCATCTATAAAATGAGGCCAGATCTGTGTTTTTGTCCTTTTGGTGGAGATTCATATGAAACATTAGGACTGTGGCACATAATAAATGTTCAGTAAGTACATTTCACTTTTGGTCCATCATCAAATTGCCCTGGGAATACAGGCACCATAGGGACAGGAACTTGATCCATTTTTTTTTTTTACTGCTGTAACATCACTATCCAGAGTATCACATGGTGCCTATTGGATGCACATAAATAACTCATCAGATGAATAAATGGATTCTCGTCAGTTCTACCTTGAAAAC
>NW_012148686.1:146600-147770 GCF_000956105.1 Propithecus coquereli | reverse complement strand
AAATAATAACATCATGTCATTCCCCTATCTAAAATTTCTCAATAGCTTTCCACTTGGGAGACTGGTACATTCAGAATCTTTCCTAAACGCATTTTTTGTTATGATGCCTTTTTACTACAACGAAAGCTACACCATTATTTTGTGTACCACTGAGAAAGAAAGCATACTGCCGATTTCACCGTCACACCACAGGTTATAAGATACATCCCATTTTCAGAAATACCAAAGTTTAGAAGAGAAAATTAGAATCCACGAAATACATTTTTTCTTGTCATATAATAATGGCTAGGACTCATTTAATACAGTAGCAAATAATAGAGGGGACTGTTATTTCTGTCTTTCACTATATTATATGTTTACTCTGGGGTTTTAGTTAAAGATATTCCCTTCTATGCCTACTTACGTAGTTTGTTTCTAACTCAAGAATAGATTTTATTAAATGCTTTTTCTGCATCTTCTGAGATGATCATATGGCTATTTCCATTAATCTGTTAATGTGGTAAATTACATGGTTTTACTTTGTTTTTAATGTTGAACTCTCCTTGTATTAGTGGGGCCAACACTACTTGGACATGGTTTTTTTCATTCACTACTGGATTACCTTTACTATTTCATCTGTCTTCACAAATGGAATTGGTCAATAATCTGTTTGTATATTACCTTTGTCCTGTTTTGTTATCATGATTATATTAGCCTCAGAAAATGATTTTAGTCTCTGGAATAATTTGTACAATATGAGGATTATTTATTCTTTGAAAGGTTGGTGAAAGAAATCTGTAAGACGCTTACTCTGGTGCACTGGAGTATGGGTGATTTTTGACTACCATTTCAGTTTCTTTAGTGATTATTAAGCTATTTAGCTGTTCTATAAAACTGTGGATTAAATAAGCATTTTAAAATAAGATACAAATTACCATAACTGGTTCTACTAAAGAAGTAGAACAACTAAATAGATCAGTAACTATGAAAAGAATAAAGACATTTGTCACAGGGGTACCTCTAAAAAATGTAAAAAGTACAAATGGTTTCACAGCTGCTTCACACCCACAATTAACAGGTAATTCTACGTTATATAAACAGTTGCCGAACAGTTCAAAAGAAAGAACATTTTCTTGATAATTTTGTGGGAAGAAAGCGTAACACTGGCACAGAACCTGATAAAAATAATGC
>NW_012148686.1:140827-145140 GCF_000956105.1 Propithecus coquereli | reverse complement strand
TATTTCACAATAAAGAAGGGTATCACTCTTTACTGTCAATAGGGAGAAAAATTTTCTTGCCTATAGTTAAATTTTGTTGTTACTTGTATCTTAAACTTTTTTATATCCCTTCTGAACCCGGATATAAAATGTATATAAGAAAATTAACATTTTTATTTTAGCTACAGCTGGAGGCAAATTCCTAACTATTTAAGAATTGCCAACTATCACTAAAGATATGATAGGCTAAATATTAGGTCTTAAATATGAAATGTTCAATTTCGAATCAAAAGTGTAGTTTATTATATCTCAAACAAGAAGCAATACAATTAAAGTATGTGCCCAAACTGTGAACACAGTGTTACCATCTTAACTGTAGCCTGTTTATGCTAACAGCGAAGAAGCCTGGAGAGGGAGTGGCGATGAAATCACAAAAGGTGTTTTCCACAGCTTGTTGAGAATTGAATATTTTTCGTTGCAAGAAGTGGTCCAAAGCCTGGAAGAAGTAGTCAGTTGATGCAAGTTCTGGTGAATATGGTGCATGACAGAAAGTTTGCAAGTCCAGCTGCTGTAGTTTGAGCAGCATTGTTAGTGTGATATGTGGTCAAGCCTTGTCTTGCAAGAGGATTGGACTGTTTCTATTTGACCGATCTTGGCTGCTTAATGGCAAGCATTCTCATCATTTCGTCCAATTCATTGCAGTAGACATCTGCTGTAATCGACTGACCAGGTTTCATGAAGCTGTAGTGGATGATACTAGTGCTGGACCACCAAACAGACACCATTAGCTTTTTTCTATGAATATTTGGTTTTGGACTGTGTTTCGGCACTTCATCTTTATCCAACCATTGTGCTGAATGCTTGCAATTGTCAAAAAGAATCTATTTTTCATCACATGTAACAATACAGTGTAGAAATGGTTCACCTTTACATTGTGACAGCAAAGAAAGGCAAGCTTCGAGATGATTTCTCTTCTGATGCTCATTTAAGTCATGCAGTACCCATCTCCCCAGCTTCTCTACCTTGCCAATTTGTTTCAAATGGTCCAGTGTTGTTGGAATAGTAACATCAAACCTTGCTGCTAATTCACACTTAGGTTGAGATGGATTTGCTTCCACTGCAGCTTTCAGCTCATCATTATCCACCTTGGTCTCAGGTCACCGACATGGCTCATTTTCAAGATTAAAATCACCAGAATGAAACTTCTCAAACCATCGACATACTTGTGTGCGTTAGCCACATCCTTCCCAAACACTTTGATGATATTTCGAGCTGTCTGTACTGCATTGGTTCCATGGTAAAACTCATATTCAAAAATAACACGAATTTTTGACTTATCCATAGTTTCACAAAAATTGCTCTAAAAAAAAAATTGTGAAAAATAATCACAAGCCAAAGCGCACATTTGAAAGACTGAGGATGTACTTTCACAACAAGGGGGAAAAAAAAATCAAAATGAAATGTCAGAGATAGCAATTGTCAAACTTAGTACTTAAGGAAATCAGACATTTCATACTTAATGACCTAATGGAAACCCTACCTGATTCCACTTGGAAAGCCCACCTCCGCTTTCAACATTGCACTGTTTCAGAAATCTGGCTTCACTTTGAAGTAGGCTGAGCCCTGAGAGACTACAGAGAGTAACCCCGTGTTGACTGATTAACAGTGCATGAAAGCAGTTTTATTTGTCCTGGGCAACACCTAGGGAATATTGTTAGTGCTGTGCTTGCTTTTGGTACTTAGCCAATTATCCTAGCGGTAAGAAGTGTATGTGTGTGGTTCTGAGTTTGTTTCTTAAATAAAACATTTATATTATCATCATTATTATTATTACAGCAATACACATTAATTCCAAAAATTGCTACATAAGATTACTTTCAGAGTGTTATATTAGGAAAGGAGCCCCAGACTGTTCAGAGACAGCGTAGATTCTGCTACTGCCCGACCTTGCTGATTATACTTAGAGCAAGTCATTTAACCTCTCTGGTGCCTCGTTTTCTCACCTTAAACATTGTAGGAATTTTTAACCTCTGAAATGTGTGTGCCACCATTTCAGCAATCACATTTTTTTTGCTGGGAATAAAAAAAATAATTTTGTTAGAATAATACACGACAAATGTTGGCAGTAATAGCTTAAGGGCCATCACTAAATGTGCTCAGGGAAACCTGTGTAATGGTTACCACTGTAAACAGCCTTCATTAAAATCTTTAATTTGATTTTAAGGTTGCTTTGATCAACATTTGAAGAGGTGTTCTAATCTAGTTTCACTTTTATTTAACAGACTGGTAGAATTAAAGTCAGATGAAGTAGAAAGCAGGTGGCAGGGTGAATAAGGTTTGGGGAGAAAAACAATTGTTTTTTTCTTTTCCTCTCTCCATTCTGTCCCCACCCGCCTTACTTCTTCCTCCTCCTACTCCTCTTTGAGGAAGGGGCAACCTTTATAGGATAGGGTAGTAGATACCATAACAGATGTAGATGACACTTAATCCAATATATTTTTAGAGATTTTAAAACTCTGAAATACTTTTGTAAAATCTCATTTTAAATTTTAGCTTCCTTTTTCATTTGAAAATGAACTCAAAACTGTGCTTGTCATGAAAAATTGACTAACTTGTTTTAAAAAGACTTTATTAAATTTCTCAATAATTCATTTATTTAAACATAGACACATATCTTGCTGTTTCCGCAAAAGGATTATTGGTGACTCCTTGCCTGTAATTGATTTACTACCTTGTTTTAAATTGTCTTTGCAGGTTCACTTTTCCTTAAAAGTCACAGACATTTTACATAATTGAAAGAGTGAGAAGGAACCACAACATTATAACTCTCTGTGAGATGTTCCAAGGTAGTGAAAATAGACTGATAAGAGGGCCAAGAAAAGCCTTAGCTCTCCATGGAGAAAAGCACTGCCATATTTAGGCCTTTGTGAAATTTGCATACTGCTTTGCATATATACACATACAGTTGCTTTGGTGACTTCCTGTATTTGGTTTTAATTTTTGCATAAATGAGGTTTTTTAAAAGTTGGATTTATGTTATATTGGCATATTGTCTATTTAAAAGAAACCACTACTGTCTACTGAAAAAAAACACTATTTTGTTTCCACAGAAACCTGCTAATATTTTAGTTATGGGTGAAGGTCCTGAGCGAGGAAGAGTAAAAATTGGTATGTTACGTCTTTGATAAGTCACAGTGTAGTACTCTTAATTTTTGCAGGCAGCTGTATCACTTCTAATTTTTGCTGTAATAATATGCATTTATGCATGTAGTTCCATCTGATCGGAGCCATTTCTAAAGAGTGTACACAAAAGTGAAAAATGTTTCACACTCCTGAAAGGTGTCAGACACTCTTTAGAGACTGAAGTGTCCCAATTAGGAAACAAGCTGTGCAAGTTTCCTAGAAACCTCTGCCTTCATTAAAAATAGCCTAAAGAGGTGAGTGGCTTCTATCCCTGTTAGATGCCAGCCTCACCTTTAGTCACAAGGGCATACAGCATGCTAATATTTCTACCATCAGTTCTGTCCACCTCAGCCAGATTAGATGCAAACATATACCTCTGCTGACCTCATCTAGATGAGGAGTTACAAACTAGGGAAAGCCATGAGGCCGGATAGGTACAGAACCTTAAATTCTAATGATACTGTCTTGTAGTAGGCCTTTGCCTGATGGGAAAAAAAATTAATGGGCATTCTGTACCTTGACATGTTTTCTGATAGCTCTATTTTCCTATATATCGAAGCAAAATTTTACCCATTTCTGGTCTGATAATCTGTAAGGATACAACTAAATTTATTTAACTTAACTGGTTATTTTTTTCATTGTCATTTCCAAGTTCTGTTTGTCACATATATTTAGTTTGTTTTGTGTGTGTGTAAAAGAAATGTTACAACTAAATTATATTAATTTAAAGACAGCAGGATTGTGGGAGTAAATACTAATAAAGTTAATAGTAATTTCTGATCACAAGATTTAATATGAATAAGAAGGGTCAGCTGACTTGTATCACTTTACCAACAAAGAAAAACACAAATATTCTTAACTCTTCTTCCCTATTCTCCCTTATAAATCCCCCAAATCTCACTTTCTTTTTCTAATTAGACTTTTAAAATGCTCTTTTATGAAACAAACTTTGCAAATTTTTAGTTATGAGAACATTTGATGCACTTCAGCATGCTCCAAGCCATTGGCTTTCCTTGAGAACCAGGCAGTACTTATCCTACTGTCATCAAATAAATGCCTAAGTCTTTACATGTGCTTTTAAAAAGGAGTCTGTCCTGTCCAATTTGATGGCATCAAATTCAAATGTAAGTTTAAAGCATGCAAAATAGAAA
>NW_012148686.1:118477-139216 GCF_000956105.1 Propithecus coquereli | reverse complement strand
GATAGTATTGATTACCTCCCTTTTATGAAGAATTAGGAAGTTAGTGCTCTTACACTTCTTTCCCTACCAGCCTCTCAATTTATAAGCTACAGTAGTAATATCATCACTCTGTGAGTGTTTACATTTTTTCTGTTTGCTAACCATAATGCCCACAGTTGTTTATGCTTAAGTTACAAATTATAATGACTTTAATGCTCAGCTACTACCTTCCTTTTACCACTACTTCTCCATCCCTGATATCTGTATTCTGCTTCATTTCATTCGGTTGTATTTCATCACCAAGTAGTTTTTCCTAATGCGCTTTTCTTTTTTTATTTTATGTCTTTATTTGTTTTATGTCTTCATTACCTTCTTAATTTGTTCTGCATTCTCCAGAATGGTATTAAACCCACATTTCTTTTGCTAGATAACTACAGCCTGGAGTTTTCTATTCTGAATTGGTTGGTCTTCAGGCATCATGTACCATTTCATCCTGACTTTTTCCTTTTTTATTCCTCTGGTTAGATCTGTTGCTTTCTGGATCTCATGATTTCGTCCCTTATTTTGCTACAGTATATTCTCATTTAACTTCCTTTGGAATGGTATCTTAGAGGTAACTTCTCTAATTCTTGTATTTCTGAAAAATGCCTTTATCATACTTGATAGTTTGGCAGGGTTTAAAATTCTAGGTATAAAATAATTTGCTCTCAGAACTTGATAATACTCCTCCATTGTCTTCTAGCATCAGTGTTGCTAATGAAGGTTCATGTCAATCTTGTTTCCAATCACTGGTCGATCACCTGGGTTTTTTTCTTTCTGAAAACAAGTAAGGTTTCTCATTCTTACATTTTAATGATATTCTGGCCACTTAGTGCACGCAATCTGACATTCATATCATGCATATCACATCTGTGGAAAACTCTTATGTGTAGTCCTTTGATTTCCTCCTCAATGTTTTCTGTTTCTCTCTTTTCTAAACTCAGTGTAGTCACATGTTAAACTTCTTGGATTGACCCTTTATACTACTTTTCTCATGTTTTTTTGCTTTTGTCTTTTTTATTTCTCTGATTTAAGTTCTCTGATTGCTCATTTTTCATAGCATCTTGTATTTTTTATGGAAGGAAAAACTTCTCAAATATCTGTGAGAACAGTGGTAACAGTGTTTGTAAATTGCAACATTCCCATAATAATTATCTGTTTTCTTCGTAGGCACTCTTTTCATTTGTGTGTCTCGATCTCTCCCTTCCATGTGGCAAGTGCTCTTCAACTGTTCGGTGACCCTTGTGTGTCTCTTTCCATATTTAATAAAAAAGCCACTTGGGAACTTTTGTGCACATAGATCATGGGGCTCAGAGACTGACAACTTTAGGGTGATCCAGCTGAGAGCCACCATTACCTGGGGAAACCCTAAATGCTAGAAAAAAATCTTTCCTCTGAGACCAAAGTCTTCAGGGAGAATCCTCCAACTTTTGGCCCAACCTTTATGTACGTGGCAGCCCCAGGGCAACGGCAGAGAGTGGGGAGGAGACTCAACTGTTCAAAATACAGACTTTGTAGCTGGTGTTTCCAAGTACAAAATCTTCCAGGAGTTGTGTAGGACAAATCTGCTTCCCACTCCACAACAGTGCTGTGGACTGAGCCCTTCTCTTACCTGTTTTGTCTGCCTTCCATCTTCCAGGTCGCCACATGGCCAGTTTCTTTTTTTCATTCAGACCTCGGTCAAAGTACTACCTCTTAGAGAACTTCCTTGATCACACAGTCTAAAATAACACCCTACTTCCCCCATCACACTTCCATCTTACTGCCTTCATTGCCTGGAATGGTATCTCGAATCCACTAAAGTAGCCCTCACCTACCTGTTCACCATTATAAGCCTGTGCCTATGTGGTATGTAGTGAAAACTCAATTTTTGAATGAATTTCTTTGTTCAATAAAAAATTAATCTTGTCCCTGACAAGAAGGAAAAGTAGAAATTATTTAAGTCCGTCCTATTTCTGAGTACATGTTATTAGCTAAACACACATTTGGGTATCTTTTTTGCAAGTGTATTCTAAATGCATTTAAGACACCTATATAAACTAATTATGACACTCAGCTGTTTTTTTCCACCTAGAAAATGAATATTTAAAAGCAGTGTTACTTTTGGTAATACATAGTAACAGACTGTATAAATAATAAAATGATTACCTAATTTTAGCTCCTTTTACAGACTCGAATTGTTTTAAATTAAGTAAAAAATACACTATCACAGAAGCTTGTGACTCTGGCTCATTATTTATTATCTTCTTGTTTTTCCTAAGAAACTTACGTTTTATTGGGAGCATTAAGAAGATTTATGTAACCTATTATTCACTAGGACATTCTGCAGTCCAGCAGTTTTAATGTAGGGTGTGTGCCACAAAGCTAATTATCAGGAGTTAGAAAGGTAGATTACCTTGTTCCAATGGCTGCATAATTTGGGAGAGAGAAGGCTTTTATATTTTTCTCCTTCTCACCAACATCAAAATTTATTGGGTAACTACTCTGTAAACTTTTTAAAACTTAGGAGAAGCTGATATGAGTGCAAATTATGGGCCCTACCTTTAAGAGACTTACAGTCCAGTGGAAAAGACAGTATGAATATATGCATAAAATAACTTATCTTTGAACAGGGGAAGTAACAAAGAGTTGTCTTATCTCTCACTCAAGGTGCATGGGGCAGTGTTTAGGCAAGACATTTAGTCCTTTAGCCTCATTTTCTGAAAATGAAAATTTAGTCTAAGTCATCCTCTTAGATCTCCTTCAACTCTAAAGTTCTATGGCTTTAGATAACAACTACTGCCTCCTGAGGTAGGGACAGAGGAAACTGATCTGGGTGCAAATGATTGAAACCAAGCAAGGTCAGTGCCGTTTCCTCAGCAGTGGTGATCCCTACCCCACACCCACATCCAGTGTACTCTGACTTGCCCAAGATCTTGGAGGACCCTTTTCTTCTATCAAAACATTGGCTCAAAAGTTAAAATGTAGATATCTATCTTAATAATTGCTTTTTTGTTTGAAATAGAAATCACACACAACCATTTTTAATATGTTTTTAAAAACAAAGATAAGGAAATATAACATGAAACTTCTTCCTTGATTCTAGTCTCTGCCACAGTTCCATTCCTCATATTACCTACAGAGGTATCGTAAAGGTTCAGTAAAATAAATGCTCAATAAATTCCTCACACCACCATTAAAGCTACATAGCAAGAACTGCCCTAGCATTTTGACTGCCCTGTCTGGTAGTTGTATTGTGAGCAGGTGGTAGAATAACCTTTGTAGTTGAACATACATACAGTTTGCTGAATACATTCATATGTTCATTTTATGTCATTTAGAAGGGTTAAATCTTTTATTGGAATTTGGTGGATTATGTTAAGCTACTAAAAAGAAACAAAAGTGTGGAGGAAAAAATCTCATCTGAACACATCAAACTAACATGCCCCCCCACCACCAGCACCACCACTACAAACAGATTTTAGTGCTGTGACCATTTATTCAGTTGTACAGAACGGCAAGTTGAATCATTAAACCAAAGAGGGGAAGTAATTAGTAAACATTGTCATTCCGGGGACAAAGTTTAATTCAGTTTTGAGTGGGGTTTTTTTTGTTTGTTTGTTTCTTTGATTGACTTTGGGGAGAAGGCTGAAAGGGGAATATAAATCTCTAATTGTCACTAAAGTAGTCTTAAAAGTTTTACTACAGTATGGACTTTGAAGCTCCAGTATTTGTCCTCAAATAGCTGAATGCCTACTAAATTTGTGGTATTCTGCTAAGTGGGAAATATACAATGAAATAGGGAAAATGAGAATTTACTCCCTTTTATCAAGATAGAAGTTTGCTATTAGTATGTCTATGGATTAAAATATTTATCTTATTGAACAGACTCTTTTTCCTCGCAATTTTTGTATATGTTGTATATGTAACGTGCCAGTTACTTTACTTTGCCTGGTTAGCTCAATATGAGCGTCACACATTTTAAGAAGTATATGTGATTTATGTTTTTAATTTGAAAAGTCTTTCTGGAAGGAGTTAGGTAAGCAGGAAAGAGACTTCTCTGAATTTGGCACAATCTGAAAAAATAGGCAAGGTAGGAATGAGAGACTTACATGCAAAAATTAGAAATTTGTCTGAAATAATAGCCTGATTGGCTGACTCAAAGTTCATAATTAATGTCTGGTTCTGAATTTTGAGGAAAGAAGGATGGTGAAATTGATAGAGAGGTGGTAGAAGATACAAAGAAAGATGCTACTACTAGGGTGGGGTTAAGCAAGGTTCAGTAAACTGTTTTTTCCTAATTGCCTTTTAAAAGCAGTAAAGCTGTAATGATAGCTGAAGTACTTACCTCTCATCTTTCTTGACATATTTTATTTCCTTCTTTGGAATTTTTAATAGCTAACCAGATGAATTGTTACAGTGTCTCTTGAGTATGCTGTGAGTAGAGGTTTAAACATGCAAAGTGATCCATCGTCCCTTTTTGTGATCTACTGAGCTTGCCTATCTGGCCATTGAGTAAGATTATCAAAAGTCAGATCTACATGAGATACCTGTGTAAAAAGAGTAATCACAAAATAATTAATTTTCCCATTTACTTTCTGATGATAAAAACAAAACAGCTTGGCCTATATTTCTTGAGGAGACTTTTCCATATGGTGGCATTGGCTAGACTTGGTTCTCTGGTATGCAAATATGATATCATTTTTAAAAATCACTCCCTTGTAGTCAAAGTATGAATATTTAAGTAAATAGGTAATTAACTTGTTACTTTGCAATATAAATGTGGTAATTTTACATTAAGTGTCTATATTCAGTTTTGGAGTTTAGAAATTCTCACTTATAAATAACATTTTTTTCTCATTTCCTTTTTAAGTGAGTTTATTAACGTACCTAAACAATCAGCTTTAATAATATAATTTTTATTTGTCCCCTATTGTTATTTATATTTGCCACAGGTGTTGGTTAGATCAATCAAAAACCACTTATTGAGTGTCTGCTGTGTGCACACCATTATACTTAGTGTAGGGAAATTAACATTGCCAGTTTAGGGATTTGTTAAGGGTAGAAATGAAATATTTTCAGCCTTAAATTCTAAGTTGGCAAAAAGGTCTTGCCTCTATTAATAGTTCTATTGAGTACAAATTTAATGTGAATTAAAGTAAATCTATGTTTTGTGAATGAAGGGAATTTACTTTGTTGTGTACAGAGAAATCCATTAGCCTGGCTTTTATAAATAATTCTTATGAATTTATAGCCCATTTTAAAGGTAGTATTTTGCTATTTCCTTGTCCTTTTTATTAAATACTTAAATTTGCAAAATGCAACACTGCTGTAGCATAAAGAAGCACTTTAAAAGAAAAACCATTAAAGTAGAAATGCTGTTTCATTAGACTGTTGGAGGTCAAGCACTGTCTCTTGGAATAGCACCCTGTTAATTAGTGCTATCATGAGAGGATAATTATTAGACTTTACAAATTAGCAAGTAATAAATAAGAAAAAAATTATTACAGAAATTTGTGCTGATTGTTTTTGGCAAATGCTCAATTTCGTAGGCTGTTTGGGTTTTCTGTTTATTTTTTGTTTAGTTTTCTTTGTGGTTCCCATGCGCCATATGCAGCTTTGTATGTATTTCATAGAAAAGGTAATGTTTGGGCATTTAATACTCGCCAAAAATCCAGCTAATAAGTTTAATTAGGCTTAGTGAGAAGCCACTGGGTGGGATGGAGGTATAAATAGGGAATGAAAAATTGGGGTGGGTGGCATGGGAGTATATATTTACAAACAATGTTTTGTGATTTTAGTTATCATAATTGCTTAGGAATTAATATGACCTATTAGGGAAAGAAAGAAAAAACACTCCCCACCAAAATAAAAATGTATTTTCTTTTGGAAAGAACCACTTTATTTTCCTCCTTTCTTTTTCTTTTTTCCTTGCCTTTTTTTTTTTCTTTTCTTTTTTTTTCTTTTTATTTTAAAGATATTTGGGCTATAGGGTGTATATTTGCAGAACTACTAACGTCAGAACCAATATTTCACTGTCGACAAGAGGACATCAAAACTAGTAATCCTTATCACCATGACCAGCTGGACAGAATATTCAATGTAATGGGATTTCCTGCAGGTACACATTATGTTTTTGTTTTTGTTTTTAAATCACTGTTGTTTGAACTTACATGTCTTCATTGGAAAGGTGTATATTTTTAGTTGATAAAAGCTACTATTACTCGATTCTTTGTTTCTATGACTTGCATTTACCAAAGATCCATAGAAATAGTCAGCAAAATTTGTGGAGTTCACATCTTAGCATGAAAATATTCATGGGTTTCTTGAATTTGAGGACGATTTTTGTTTCATTTTGTTTTGCTTTTTTGTTTTGTTGCTTGATATCTGAAACAAAAAAGATATTTGCAATATCTGTATTAAAAAGGTGCCTTTAGTTCTTACCAGTAGAAACTATAAATAAAATTCATTAGTAGGAATTGTTTTCTGGTAGCACATATAATCTTGCCCCTATTTGGCATTTGAATACAGATTTGGAACATCATTTCTATTTAGGGCACTATACAGAATCACATTATATTGAATAATAGCATTTTTGTTATATAACCCTTGTCAAATTAGAACATTCTTTTAAGTGTTCTGTTAGAACAGTCAGAATGTGGGTGAAAGTCGCAGTACTCCATGGTGAGCTAGCCCACTGTTTTGCAACAGGGTAACAGTTTACAGGTGTCCCATCCCTGTCATCAGTTCTCTCCCACTATATCTCAGTCCCTAGTTATAGTACAGAATGGTAGTTCATCAGTTACCAAAAACTGCGCAGAGGTCCAGAATAATGGGAATGTGTTTTAAACACCTAAATAATTATGGTTAAGTATTTAATAGAAATTGTTTCTTAGTAGGAATATTTCTCAGGTCACTATAACTCAAGACTAATACAGATATATCTGGGAGTTTTAATTCTACATTCCTCTATAAGGGTGTTAATTATCAGTAAATGCAGAGTAACTACACAGATATTACCTCTCTCAAAAATTGGTCAACTATCCTGGAGTGAGCACTTTGTTGTGATGGGAATTTCATTTATTCACGAAATATTTGAGTGCCTGCCATGTGCCAGGCACTGTCTTAAGTAAAAAATATTGATGATGTAACAGACGTGATTCTTGCCCTCTTGGAGTTACATTGTACTGCTATAAGCAGAATGTTTAAAAAATAGGTGTGGTTTGAGTAGATAGATAGGAAGGAAAGGTCATTCCTGCTTCTGCATGTGTCCACCATTTCTGAAGCCCACAGGGAAAGGAACGTGGCTTCAGTGAGGGGGTGGATGTGGCAGAGACCTCTGTGGGAGACGATGCTGGATGTGTGGGTCAGCGGTGAGGGTGGGCTCCGTGAATAAGGAGCCTGAAAAGCAGGCAGCAGAGGTTAGATTTGATAAGCTAAAGAATAGGAGTCCATGATAAGGTCTGCAGTACTAGACCTTATGATTTATGTTATATTTGAGAAAGATAGTAAGGCAGTGGCTGGTAAAAATCAAGAAGAGGTAACTGAAATCTGAGAAACCTGCCGCTTGCTATAGCAATACTACGAGGCATAAAGTGATAATAAGGATGGAGAATAAAAGACAAATGTTAATTTTTTATAGAACTGTGTAATTAAGGGAAGACTAAAAGATTATGTCAAGATTTCTGGCTTGAGAAATTGACAAAATAGAGAAATTGGAGCAAGGAAATAGTTCAGAAGAAAATTTTATTTAGGAGTATCTATTTAGTTTACAGTATGTGGTATCTTTGGAGGATAGTTAGCAAATATCAATAATTTTACAAGTAGGTTCTAAGGAAAGCAAACCTTTAAAGGCCATTTAAAACCTAAAGGTGCTGTTAAGTTACCCGTTTTAGTGCTGTGCACCTAGTAGACTCTCAGTACAAGCCCCTTGGCAGTGATGGTTATCTAGCACGTATTGTTTGCAACTCGAATGCCGATAAAACATTCTGTACTGAATCTCTTTGGTAAATTAAGTAGCTGGAGTTGTTTTGGGCAATGTTACTAAGATTAGCCAAGGTACCAGCTGGCTTATTAATACACTAGTTCTATCTTACTACCCCATTCTGCTGCAGTTATTACTGCTTACGTTGATCGCTGATGTAAAGAAAATATATTTAATAAGGTGAAAGGAGAGCCATATCATAAAAAGTATATCTTAAAGCCACTGAGGGGAAAGATCTTAGATTTCTCATTGAAGAGACTGGCTGTTAATTTAACCAAGAAATCTGGTGGAAAAGGGAAAATAAGTGGTTTTACTAATAGAAATAGGACTATTTAATAATAGAAATAGAAATATTTACTCATAACTTATTCCCCTCTAGTGACAGAAATTGAGGCAACTTATAGTAAAACATACAGAAAATGGGCAGTTTAAAATTAAAAAGATAAACAGATATCTAAAGCTATACAAGAGGTAAGGAATTGTATTTACAGTTCAAGATGTTTACTGTAGCTGAGCATTTATTTGAAGTCTGAGCTTTCGTGGAGGTTAAAGGTATAGGAAATGTAATCAAAATGATGGTAACCTTTTTAAAAATTCTTGAGAACAGGAACCTAGGCAACATAAAAACTTATCAATGTATTTCACAGATAAAGATTGGGAAGATATAAAAAAGATGCCCGAACATTCGACATTAATGAAAGATTTCAGAAGAAATACGTAAGTTGGAAAGAAAATAGACTTTGTTGATTTTTGCTTTCCCAGAATACTCAGTATAAGATTGAATATTCAACATGATACAATATTCAACATAAGATTAATAAGTCATTTTACTTGTTTAACGCTAATATTTTTCATGATGACAGTCTTCATTTCTAAAGATACCTAAATGATATGAGGGAGGTGACTAATATTAGCAGCTGATTTGGATTTGAGAAAAAATGAATTCATTTCTTTCCATATTTACTACTTGCTGGAAATTAGACATTAGTGGGAAGTATCATGGCTAAACAAATAAGAGACTAAAATAAATAAACCTTGCTAATAGCCACTTGCCTACCAACCTAGGTTATGTATTAATTTTAAACAAGTTTTAGTAGAGAAGAATGAATATTTTACCTATTTACAATGCAAGGTCAAGGATTGGGAGAGTACGGTTTATAGATTTATCAGAAATGTATTTTAAACTTATTGGTAAGGCTGAGTTAAACTTTTAACTGAGGTGTTATTTAAAATAATTTTTAAAATATAATTTATATGAAAAAGTATTCAGTGTCATTCGTGAAATTGTTTTACATTTAATATTTAATCATCAATAACCATTCAAAAGTGACTATTATGGATGTTGAATTAAATATAAAATTAATGTAATACTGTTTGTGCTGATCATACCATTTTCAATATACATTTTATATGTTATGATCAAAATAATTCTATTTGGAAGAACTTTAACTAATGTTAAATTAACCTCAAATCTGATATAGAGATCTCATAGTATTTCTCTTTCAGGTATACAAACTGCAGCCTTATCAAGTATATGGAAAAACATAAAGTTAAACCAGATAGTAAAGCATTCCACTTGGTAAGCTTTAGCTAACAGTACTAATGAAATGCATTTTTTCCTAATTGACTAGCCCAACCTGAGTTGGGTTAATTTATATGATTACTTAGCACTCTTAGAGTACTTTAGTGGTGAATGCAGAGATCTTATTGGTGCGTGCCAGTAAAGACATCAACATATTTACTTTTCCAGAGCCATATCATGGCTTGACAGACTAATGTTTGGTCACATTAGATTTTCTAAAGGTAGTAATGTAACAAGTCTGTTAAAAACATTTTTAAAATTGTACTTACTCCTTTTCATTGGTTATGTTAAAATTTCAAAGATTTCGGAGAAGTATCAAGAAGAAAAAAACAATCCCACCATTCAGAAATATTTTCTGTAAAGCTAATTATTTTGTATTTCAACTCTTTGAAAGTTTGTTTACAAAATTCTTAACTCCCAGGATAACGCTTAGAACCTTGTGTATTAGAACTCTTTCAAAGAAGGTATGTGTTATTTCCTTTTTCTGGGAAAGTGTGAGAGACACCATATTTATTACTGTGTAATGGTATTATGGTGGGATTATATTCAACTATTGCCAACTTACATTTGTTTACAATAAAATTACCATTGTAACCCTATAATTAAGTATGTTTTTCAGCTTTATGTTTTCAGAAAAAGGTTTATAACACATAAAGGGAATTTTTAGCTGGGCATGGTGGTGTGCACCTGTAATCCTAGCACTTTAAGAGGCTGAGGTGGGAGAACATAGCTTGAGCCTGGGAGTTCAAGACCATCCTGGGCAATGTAGTGAGACCCTATCTCTACAAAAAATTTAAAGAATTAACCAGGTGTAATGGAGCGAGACTTCGCTCCCCACTACTTGGGAGGCTGAGGCAGGAGAATCAATTGAGCCTAGGAATTCAAGGCCACAGTGAGCAATGACTGCACTACTATACTCCAGCCTGGGCAACAGTGAGACCTTGTTTCAAAAAAAAAAAAAATGGGGGGAATTTGGAGAAACAGGTTGTGTTTTGCTTGCCTTAAAATTCTTTTAATCCTTACTCTCAAGTATTCTCAGATGGAAATTCTCTTAGCCTGAAAGGGTTAAACTTTCCTTTATTGCAACCAGGCCACTTGGCAAACATTTCTTCTATTTCTGCTTCTGCTTCTATATCTTCTACTTATTATGTCACATTTTATATCATCTATTTCATATCTTATCAGCAATTTAAAAAGCAGTGCTAAATCTATCATATAACCACACAACGTATTAACCACATGATGGTTTATTATAATGTACTTACCATAGGACCCAAACTGGAAGGTTAAGTCAAAATTATGGGCTTATTTATTCTAAGAAAGTGATAGTGAGGGTAGACTAAAAGTCACGATTTAGGGGAATCACTCTATACCCACCCACCCCCAATTCCTTGCTACTCAATCACAGCTGAGGTGACTCTCCCTACCATCACCACTAAAACTCTAGGCATATACCTTCCTTATAGTTGGTTTGCTTTTTGTTACTGGGGTGACCTGTCTTAATTGTTGATAATCTTGGGTGGTCCCATTTGAAAGCTCTATTCTAATTCCATTAAAACTGTTGGGTATTTTAAATAGCAAATCCAGGCTTTCCTTTCAACCTTAAAAATGAAATTGTGCTTTGTCTGAAATACCAGATCATCAAAACTAAATTTGAATCTTGCCCTACCAGCATTTTATCTACATTTTTAAATATGTCTTTTTATCCTCTAAAATTGGTCTTCTCCTTTTAAGTTTAATGTGTCATTAGTTCATTGGTTTTTTTCAGTGTGGTTACAGTACAGTAGCATAGCATCACCTGGGAACTTGTTGGTTCTTGGGCTGCTGCCCACATCTACCAATAAGAAACCCTGTGAGTAGGGCCCACACAGTCTGTTTTAAGAATCCAGGTGATTCTGATGCATCCTAAAATCTAGAAACCACTGCATTAAATCAGAGTATAAACTAAGAGACCACAATATAATCTCCTAAGTCATGTATTAGAATCAAATACTCTAGTTCATAGAACCTTCAATGAACTATGCTTTAACTAAAAAATACTGAATCTTCACATTAGTGTGACATTTCTGTATGTAGCAATAATAGCAATAATAATAGCTAGCACATATATAGTGCTTTCTTTTTGCCAGGCACCATTATAATTGCTTTCCACATATGCGGGTTAATATTGAAAACAAACTTGTGCTAATAGGTACTATTTTTAATCTCCCTTTGACAAATGGGTTAAAGTAATTTTCCCAGTGTCACTCAACTTAATAAATATTGAGTCAGGATTTGAACCAAGCAATCTACTTCCAGAGTCTCCACTCATAATCACAACTCTGTGCTTTACAAGTTGTGTATCACCTTTTTTATTTAGGCCAGTACAGCACTGTGCGGTACAACTTTGTCATCATCTGCACTGTCCAGTAGGGTAGCCACTAGCCACATCTAGCTCTTGAGCTCTTGAAATACACTTAATATGACTGGGAAACTGATTTTTTAATTTAATTCACTTTTAATGAATTGGGATCTAAATTTGAATAGCTACATGCAACTACTGTATTATTTGTTTTGCAACAGTTTTTCCCCTTAATAGAAAAAGAATAGAAAATACAAGAATTTTAGTCTTGTTCTAAATTGGATAAAGCAATTTAGATAAGATAGAGGAGAAGTTATTGGGTTAGATTCAGAAGACATAAGTGTAGTTAATATTTGAGAATCAAGCAAGATAATGAATGTGAATTACTACATTAAATTTAATAATTAGGGGTTTTGTTGTTAATTTGGGAGCATACTCTCCAAGTTGTCATCATGTTCATCAAAAAATATATACTACCCTCATGTAGGTGCTAAAAGGTAACGTGAGAAGTAATGCAGTAATGTTTTTATGATTTATATTTTCAGCTTCAGAAGCTGCTGACCATGGACCCAATAAAGCGAATTACCTCAGAGCAGGCTATGCAGGATCCCTATTTCTTAGAAGACCCACTTCCTACATCCGAGTAAGTGATCAGCTTGTTAACTCGCTAGTGTGATGGAATTTAGTTTAGTTGTCAGCTCTGAGTTGCCACTCCTCTTATTTGGGGACCCAAGAAAATCCTTATGATAAGCACAAAATGAGCTCTGCTGATTGAGGTGTCATTTAGGGGCTTTATGGTTAAGAGGCATTTCTCTTCATCTCGTGCTTTATGAAATGTTGATCACATTAGTTTCAGCAGTAATCCAGTTATTCACTGACAGGTTGATTATGCATGCTGTAGCTCCTTCAGACTGACATTGCTTACTGCTTGTAATTACAGTTTTATGTTACAAAAGTGCAAAGACCATTCCCAAATAAATTTGTGTTCCCTATACTATCTTTTGTTTTAAATGCAGTAGAGAGAGTAAAACAAAAATTACCTTTGAGTAGTGACACATATTTCAGCTGGAATCTATATTTCGATTATAAAGCAATAAAACAATAATACTGTAATAAAGCTGAAACATGTTAGCTGATTACTGATTATTTTTACACAATGAAAGGCCCTTAAGTGGCCTGCTGTAACGTCACTGGTTACAGAGAAGGATTCATGTCACAGTTGTATGAAAGGTGCTTTATATTTGCACATACAGAAGCAAAGTTCATCTTAGAAGATTAAAGTGACAATTGCCTAAGGAAACATTTGAAACATTGATCAGCATAGCAGAAATCATTTTTCTGTTTTTCTTATGATCAGTGTTTTTGCCGGTTGTCAAATCCCTTACCCAAAACGAGAATTTTTAACAGAAGAAGAACCCGATGACAAAGGAGACAAAGTAAGTATTAAAGTACCGTTGGCAGCTTCTTGTTCCATCGGTGCTTCCATAGCGTTTTCCTGCGTGGGCGTGTTTTGTTCTCCGTCTGAGTTGAACTTTATTTTTGTGTTTAACCAATTGAGAAGAACCAGCAGCAGCAGCAGGGCAATAACCACACTAACGGAACTGGTCACCCAGGGAATCAAGACAGCAGTCACACACAGGGACCCCCGTTGAAAAAAGTGAGAGTTGTTCCTCCTACCACTACCTCAGGTGGACTAATCATGACCTCAGACTATCAGGTATTTCCAAATTTATTTTGTGTTGACCTGCCATGTTGGTGTTTGCATGTGGGTTTGTGATCAATAGAAAATGGGATGTAATTGAGAAATACAGACCTCTGTGTACCTGGGGGAGTACATAGACATGAAATGTTATTGGCATGGAAAAGTATTGACAGGGGTGTAATAGGAAGGGTTTAGCCTTTTAAACCAGAAAGGCTTGGAATGATCAAACATAAATTATGCCATTTATTAACTGTGTGGCGTTGGACAGGTTCGTCTGTAAGATGAGACTAGTAAAACACAACTTGGAATTGTCAGACAGGATATGTCTTAGCACCTGGTTTATAGTAGCAGCTTGATAAATGGTATCTATGGTTTTGAAGCAATATTCCTTAGTGCTTAAGAACCTAAGCTTTCAAATCCTAGCCTGGTCATTTACTTCTGTGTAACTTGAGTGGTAATTCCGACATTATCAGTTCCCTTGTTTGTAGAATATGGATAATGATCAAGGTGAAGTTGTAGTTAGGATGAAGTGAGATAATGTATGCAAAGGCACAGTGGCTAACCTAACATAAGCACTTAAGAGATGATACCAATTATTACATACTTTCATCATTTTTATTACCATTACATTAAAATTCTAAGTAGCATTCACAGTATACAGTAAACGCTTCTTAAGTGATGGTAGTGATGCTATAATCATAAGAGCGTATTGATTACTTACTACTTGCCAGCCATTATACTAAATATGAAGCATACATTATTTCCTTTATCTTCATGCTAACTCTGGGAGGTAATTGCCATTTCAGGAAACTGAGGCTCAGAGAGGTTAAATAACCTGCACATGGCCAGAGACCCAGTTGCAGACCCAGACTCACATCTGCTGCTCCATGCCTGCTTGTTCTAATCATATACCCGATACTGAAAACCTGACCAATTAGAGTTATTTACCTACCAAAAAAAAAGAAAAAGAGATCTTATGAAACTGATAAGTGCCCAGTGCCCTTTATTGTACTTCAAGAATTAGATAGATATTAACACATCGCTTTGGCTAAGGAAGAAGTCCAGCCTGTCACTCCACAAAATCATTGTCTAAGTAGTGCTTCTCTTCCAGTTAGCCAAACAAGGAAATCAAGGACAGACATCTGTGGGAGTTGATGTTTGTCCCCAGCATCTTTTTTTCCCCCTCTGAATGGGAAGAGTACACCTCTCTTGGCTCACTGATGTATTTGCACAGTAAGGTGACGGCATCCTTCGAATGAAGCAGAGCAGTGTTCATACCTTTGCTTCTCAAGAAAATGATGCTTTCTGCCTTGTTGGGGTCACTGCTGCAGTTGGTTTTTGTGAGCGATTTAAAAAATAGTATTTCTGACTACAATTGTATGTGTCCACTCTTTTTTAAATGTTATTTTTGCTAGGATTGGCAGAGTTTAGAATTATATGACTTATTAAATTTTCAATATTCTTTGAAAGAGAAAAGTAATAAATTATGGTTAATCTTTTATAGTATTTGTCTTAGGAGCAAATAGTATGAGAGAGATGTGGGAAGAGAAATAATATAACAGATAAAAATTAGAGAACTCTAAACTTTATCACTGTTCATCCTCTTCGTGCCTTTTTTAGAATTGAGAATACCACTCTTCCTATGTTTCTGTGATTATATGTTTACTTTCGTATATAAACTTGTAGCAGAAAATAAGATTCAGTAGTTTAAAGGGAATAAAAATGTATTAATGTCAAAGAAATTGATCCTATGGTACCTTTTCTTATCATATTCATTTTTATTCAGTCGTATGTATGTGGTGGGAGGTTTTCTATTGAAGAAATGAGCATGTAAATTAGCTTTGAATTTCTTAATGTATATACCATTAAGTTCAGGTGTAAATATCTCAAGCAAATTAGTTACTGTTTCGCAAGTAAATACAAAACAGCATAAAATGGGGTTACTGCTGTAGAAACAAATGTACTTGCACAGCATAGTAATAATACTTGGCTTAGTATTATTTACCAGCAATACTTCTGACCTTCCTAAAAAAGAGTTGATGTTAAAGATTTGAGTTTTCTGTCTTCTAATTCTAAACCTAGTACATAGCACAAAACCTGTATAGACACTTCAATCACATATAAGGTTTGCTGCTTGGGATAGAGCCGCTCAGTCCCAAGACGCACCTAAATCGCACCTCTCCTTTCCAGCGTTCCAATCCACATGCTGCCTATCCCAACCCTGGACCAAGCACATCACAGCCGCAGAGCAGCATGGGATACTCAGCTACCTCCCAGCAGCCTCCACAGTACTCACATCAGACACATCGGTACTGAGCTGCGTCTGAATCTTGTCAATGCACTGTTGCGAATGCTGCAGGGCTGGCTGTGCAGCTCTCCGCAGGAACCTGGTATGGGCCGTGAGAATGTACTGTACAACCACATCTTCAAAATGTCCAGTAGCCAAGTTCCACCACTTTTCACAGATTGGGGTAGTGGCTTCCAAGTTGTACCTATTTTGGAGTTAGACTTGAAAAGAAAGTGCTAGCACAGTTTGTGTTGTGGATTTGCTACTTCCATAGTTTACTTGACATGGTTCAGACTGACCAATGCATTTTTTTCAGTGACAGTCTGTAGCAGTTGAAGCTGTGAAATGTGCTAGGGGCAAGCATTTGTCGTTGTATGTGGTGAATTCTTTCAGTGTAACAACATTATCTGACCAATAGTACACACACAGACACAAAAGTTTAACTGGTACTTGAAACATACAGTATATGTTAACTCAATGAAATAACCAAGACTCAAAACGAGATTATTTTGGTACACCTTTCTTTTTAGTGTCTTATCAGTGGATTGATTCATTTTCTACATTAATCAATCAGTGTTTCTTGACCAAGAATATTGCTTGGATTTTTTTTTTGAAAGTACAAAAAGCCACATAGTTTCTCCAGAAAGGTTTCAAAACTCCCAAAGATTAATTTCCAATTTATAAGTTTGTTTTTATTTTCAATCTATGACTTGACTGGTATTAAAGCTGCTATTTGATAGTAATTAAATATGTTGTCATTGATATAAACATGTTTGGTTCAGCAAACAAACTAAAATGATTGTCATAGACAGTGTTTTATTTTTCCTGTTGGTGTTGCTGATTTGTGAGCATGCTTTAAGATGAAAAAAGCATGAATGATAACTTCTTTAAAGAGGTGCGGCATCCAATTCAGATATTTTGTCCTGATTTTAAAGCTGGTTGGTGTAGTGCTATTATAATTTTGTTCAATTAATTTTCTTTTAAAAAATTTGTTCGCACGTTGTTTAGGGTGCCCTTACTTCAGCAAAGGAGAAGGAGTAGGAGAGCCTTAGAATTTTTGAGGAAAAAAAAAAACCTATAACATACAATGTACTGTATCAAACTATTTTACATGAATGACACAAGTATTCTGAATAAAAAAAATAATTGAACATTGTTAAAAACAAGGTGTTATGTAATAAATTTATTTTTCATAAATCAAAAATGGAGTCAGCTGTATTTTTTATATATAGTTTTTTGTTTTAATTTTAAAATGTGCCTTAACAAGTGGCCTCTGAATAAATCTCATCAGTTTTCATTAATATCTATATGTTCTGCCTCCGTAATGGAGTAATGACTTAAGTCTCACATATGGATTTGTTTTTCTGTTACACCAAGTACCGTAACGTAAGATATGAAATGCAGACACCTTTCTATTTGAAAGCTACAGTGATAAGCCTTCAATCTCTGGAATAACGCCTAACCTGTTCTGTGTTGTGCTGAGAAGGATGTGTCTATTTTATCCCAAATAATTGTTTTTCCTCCTCCTTCAGCATGAAGTGCGATTACAAAAAAACTAACATTTTTTTCTTAAAAACTCCAATCATTCATATAAAAACATTCTAATTTTAAGAACTAAGAAATCTCAGCACTGATAGCCCTGACCGTAGCAGTAAGGATAATTCTTAGGAGCTGAATTCATGTTTCCATTTTAAGTCCTCCCGCCCTGGTTCATCGCATGACACGTAGATCTGATCGTGGCGCTCCCACCAGCCTCACTCCTCGCTGTGCCTCCTGGGTGCCTTCCACCCTCTCTTCTAACTGTCCTCCCTGCCTTTCGTGCTGTCGTTTTCAAACCTCGTGGACATGAGTACTTGCCTCCTTCACAGTCCAGTCCAGAGGTTGATTCGGCAGGGTTAGGGGGGAACAGGGAAACTCATTTTTCACAAGCTCCACGGTTGGTTCTGATGCAGCAGTCTGAGGACTGTGCGTCAGGAAAAACAGCTGTAGGGTCACTCGCCTCCAAGGTGTAAATAAAGATTGAGCAAACAGTAGGGAAGTGGCTCGGAGGGAAGGCTGCTCTGCTGACAGCCCATCCCTCATCCGACGGGAATTTCCAAAAGCAAATCCCATTATGACAAGTTCCACTCTAAATGTCCGAAAGCCTGAAGGCTTCGTTTCTCTATCTATGCCCATTCCTGATTGATCCTGTCCAATCTCGTGTCGTTAAACATGGTGACCATCAAATTTACCTGTCCAGCCTACTTTCTCTCTGAGCACTGGTTCCTAAGCTGAATTGCATCAGTGACAAATAACATCCGTATACACACGCCTGCCATCATTCTCGATCCCGTTCCCCTGCTTTATTTTTGTACGTAGCACTTATCACCTGACAGATGACATCCACTTGCCAATTTTCTGTTTCCTCCTATTAGAGTGGAAGCTCGCTGAGAGCAGGGGTCCTGTTCCACCTCGGACCTCATCTCTTTGTCTGCACTTGTTCCCTAGGTGATGTCATCCAGGCTTGTGACCCTGATAGGCTGGTGACTCCCAGATTTCCAATCCAGACCTCCCTGTCCTGTGTGACTCATTCCTACTCATTATCTAGACTGGGTGTGTCCACGCCCAAATGGGTGACTCAGGCTTGCAGCCGCAGCCTCCCGGACTCAGCCCGCCCTTCCAGCTGGCCAGGCCAGGCAGCAACCCAGGGGCCTCCTCTCTCACACACACTCCAACCCATCCATTGCAAATCTGCCGGCTTTCCCTTTAACATACAACCCGAATCGCTCCGTCCTCATCACCTGCGCTGCACGGCCTGCACCAAGCCATAGTCACTTCTTTCCTAGACCGTTCCAGTAGCCTCCACCTGCTTCCGCCTTTTCCCGCTGCAGCCTCCTCAACATGGCAGCCTCAGTGAGCCTGTACCACGGAGGTCACGTTGTTCCTCTGCTCACGTCCCTGCCTTACTGTACCCAGCAAGTCCCTGAGTGTCCTGGCCCCCCTTTCCCTAGGGATCGCAGCTTGTGTTCCTCTCCTCCCTGGCTGCCGCACACCCACTCCACTGCCCGCCCTCGAGCCTGCCAAGCCATCTTGTCTCAGCGCGTTCACACTGTTCCAAAAGATACGACACGCTCAGCCTTGATCACTTTGTTGAACTACACACGAGTTAATTTACGCTGTTGTCAATACAAAGGGTCAGTCTAATGAGCAGGCACGCCATGAGAATCCAAGCAGCACCTGGAAGGCAAATGGGGGTGAGAGCTCTGTTTCTACCATTTGAGGCATTATAGTCACCAGAAGTTGAGGTTTCATAGAGCAAACACCATCCGTGATAGATAAGGAAGTTTTAGAGACACAACTCTAGTCTTAGGAAAGACTTTGAAGTCAGTCCTCCATTCTCATCCCATTTGTTGCATGTACGCTGTGGCTGCGGTAGAGAACGGTGAGGACGAGTTTCCTGTACTCCTGCAGTGTGTTTTCGTGACAGACGATAAACGGGCAGCAGATAAAAAGAATATCACATTATGATTGAGGGCCAGTTTTAAGTAGGGGAGTCAGAAGTTTCCAAGAAACTGGTACTTGAGTTGAGACTTGAGAAATATGACCAGAAACAGGAAAAATATTTGAAATAACGTGAAATGTGAGTATAAGAGCTTTGCACGCAGGAGCAGCCGGTGTAGACGGGCTTGGTGTGCCGGTGGAAAGGCACGGAGGCTCCTGCGCCGGAAGCACGAGCCAAGGGCACAGGCGCGAGAGGCCCTGAGAGAAACGGGCAGGAGAGTGTGATCGTGCACTGCGGCAACTCGAGGGGAAAGCGCAGGGAGGAGGGTGAGTCAGAGTGAGGATGCTCAGGGCCCCGACCCCTGCCCCTGAGGATGCGTGACAGCCGAAGCCAGAGCCTGCCCGTCGTCGTCAGCTACGGAACCGTCTTCACCAGCTGCCCCAGCTATTTCCAAGCCAAAGAGAACTTCTATCCCCCCTGCCCTGCCACCGTCCTCTCAACATGAACTAGCTTCCCCCCGGGCTTCGCTGCCTCCTGCTCACGCCATTCTATAGTGTGTCTGAAGAATAAATCAGAACAGTCACCCCACGCTCCACGTCCTTCAGTGGCCTCTTGTGACACTCACAATAAAGTCCGAGTTTCTCCACACGCGTAAAACACTCCAGTTTGGCAGCTCTCTCCCCTTTCTCACTTCCTACCACTCTCTCCCGGTGATGACGCTCCAGTGACCTTAGTGTCCTTGCTCCTCCTTGAAAATGTCAAGCGCACACCTGTCCCAAGGCTTTTGCTTGCTGTGCCTTCTGCCCGGAATTCCCTTGGCCTGGATTTTGTCTGGCTCCTCCGTTCATTTAGGTCCACTCAAAGGCCACCTCCTCAGAGAGGCCTTCCCCAGCTAACCGCCCGTCCCCTCAGTCACGATGTTTCTGTTTTTTCCTACTTCATTTTTCTTAGAGCAGCGATCACTGCCTAGTATTTTCACACATGTGTACTGTTTTGTGTGTATCTTGTTTATCTCCCCCATGAGGGCAGGGACTTTGTATTCCTGCCAGTGTGTTCCAAATCCCCTACAGCAGGGGCGGCTGTGTGCATTCAGTAACTGTCATATAGCCGATCTTAAAAGAGAACTGAACTGGGATAATCACCATCTATATTTTCTAGGTGTGCTGTCTGTTATAATCATTTCTGAAATTCTCTACCCACCTTGTTAAATTTCAAGATTCTTGAGATACACTTCCATCAGTTTGCACTAAATTTAACTAAATAAATAAAGGGGATTCAGGCTGGGAAGGAAGACGTGAAATTATCTCTATTAATAGACAATGTGATTGTCTATGTAGAAATGCCAAAAAATTTACAAAAAAAGCT
>NW_012148686.1:116276-117831 GCF_000956105.1 Propithecus coquereli | reverse complement strand
GGGCACATTACCTGATTTTAAGACATATTCTAAACCTACAGTAATAAAGACAATGCTGTATTGTAGGAAAAAATAGACATATAAGTCAGCGGAACAGAATGAGAATCCAGAAAAAGACCAACACATATGTGGGCAATTGATTTTCAACAGAAGTGCAAAAGCGTTTTAGCAGAGAAAGGACCATCTTTTGCACACAGTACTGGACTGTGTTACTCAGCACTAGAAGTGGATGCTCAGTAGAATCTCGATTGTGCGGTGGTTACATGGGTGTACACAATTTTCAAAACTCATCGAACTGTACACTTCAAATTGGCAATTTGTAGTGTATGTAAATTATACCTCAAAGTTGATTTGTTTAATATGCAGAAAGCACTTGTCACATACCTAGCATGTAAGCATTCGTTAAATGTTAGCTGAAACATGCTATATATAAAAATAATTTTTTCTTAAGAACTATAATATGACCTAGTTCTAGCAGGTATGTTAAATTTTCTGGGTCATTTCATGACCAAATGTTTCCTATCCTCTCATGAATAAACTTAGCACAGTTACACGAGCCTAAGCGGAATGCTAGGGCCGACATAATCCCAGGGCTGAAATATTTAAAGGACCCTCAAATTCAGTAATCTCCAGTTGGTTTTCTTTTGTCATTCTACAAAGGGTAAGGGCTCCTGCTTTTCAAAAATGTTACTGAATAATTAATGCTCTTCAACATTCATCTCACCCAGGGACAGCTATGAATTTTCTCATAACCTGAATATTCTTTGAGGAAGCAATTGAATTACATTCACTAGATATTTACTGAGCTTTTGGTATTTGTTTGATAGTCTTTTAGGACCTGCAGCCAAACAGAACCGAAGCCTTCCTCAATCCCTACCCTTAAACACTCAGGAACTTCATTTATTTGAGAGACCAGGATACCATGGAAGCCATTATTGGATCAAATGCTGAAGAGAGATTTAAGCACCATTTAACTGTATCTCTGAAGAAGAGAAGGCAGCACGGTGGGAAAGGTTTCTCTGGGGAGGCAGGACTGGCGTGGAGCAGCAGAAGGAACACCAGGGTTGAGATCAGAAGTCCTAGGGCCTGGCCTTGCTTGTTACTGTCAGGCCTTGGTCAAGTTGTTCAACTTTCCCAGGCACCTGTAAATAATTACAGACTGGGCACGGCGGCTCACCCCTGTAGTCCTAGCACTCTGGAAGGCCAAAGCAGGAGGATTGCTTGAGGTCAGGAGTTCAAGACCAACCTAAGCAATGGTGAGACCCCGTCTCTATTAAAAAAAAGAATAGAAAAAATTAACCAGGCATGGTGGTGTGCACCTGTAGTCCCAGCTACTCGGGAGGCTGAGGCAGGAGGATCACTGGAGCCCAGGAGTTTGAGGTTGCTGTGAGCTATGATGACACCACTACATTCTAGCTCAGACAACAGAAGGAGACTCTGTCTCAAAAAATAATAATAATTATAATAACTGACAAAGAAATGCTAAAAGGCACGTTGTGAAATAAACTATAAATCACTATTCCAAGTTTCATGATGAACTTTATTATTTCAGCTA
>NW_012148686.1:87304-115181 GCF_000956105.1 Propithecus coquereli | reverse complement strand
TGCCCGTGCTGAAGCACTCGAACAGTCCGAAAACAATTACATTAAAAAGACTGTGAAACTGCCTGGCTTTTTTAACTTTTTTGGAAGTCTTGAAAAAATAAAATGACAAGCTCAGCCAGCCAATGGTTACCTAAAGCTCGGCCACATGTCCACGAGGCCGAAGAAGAATGAGGACAAGTAGTTTGGGGAGGAAGGAAAGAGAGTTGACTTTGCCAACAAAGGAGGAAATATGCTAGACCTTCTCATTGCAAAATCCCAAAGTTTCCTGAACATAGGCAGAAATACAGAGCTTTTAAAAGGAGGGTCCTCAGCTTCAGGCAATTATTGTGGTTAATTATTCTAATCCTCCCATCCCTGCCAAACACAAAGCCTGTGAACTCCGCCAGCCACCCACCTGGGGGCTGGCACCACCTGGGAGTTAGTTTTAACAAAAGACTTAACCTGCCTGGGGATGCAGGCCAGGCTGCAGTTCCCAAATGAGTGGAGGAGTTTTAAGGAGACAGAAAATCTCTTTGCCATTTTTTTCCCTTCGGGCCCTTCCCTGTTACACAATTACCAACACAAGTCAGGTTGCGAAAACCAGAGTGTCTGAGCGGAGGTGGACCAATGCGAACTTAACGGAAACCGCCCCAATTGCAGCCACTGCGGCAGAGGTGTTACCTTTGCTAGAACAGATCAACAGAGCCTCTGGCACTTTGTATGTGGCTTTTGAAGTGGCACACACATTATTCTTAATCCTTTTCAATAAGGAAGATCAAAAACACTTCATGTTCACATAGGAAAGACAATAGTGCAGGGGCTTACCCCGAGGCTACATTAACTCTCCTGCTCTTTGTTACAATATTGTCTGCAGGGAGGTCACGTCAGGGAAGATGCCAGAATTGGAAGCTGCCAGGAATCTCTCTCTCCACCTGGAGGACAATTGTTCTGGCTGAAACAGTCTAAAGTGAGCATTTTGGAGCTCTGAAGTTTATTTGAGTACTTGAACCTTCCAGAGTCAGCTTGGCTGGCAAATTGCAGTTGATTTCAGGTGTCAGCATGGTGGGAGGCAGCTGGGGAATGGCAAGCCACAGTTCTGACACAGCTTGCTGGAGCCATGATGGGCGCTGATGACCTTGTCCTTTAAATATTGGATTGCTGCGATCTCAATGGATGGTTGCTTAGATCACTGATTAATGGACAAGGAATTCAGATGTCATTGTATCAATGCCCACCAGCTGAAGCAGCTTCCAGGAGATTTAAATGAACCATATCTGGTTGCTTTGCACATTAAAAACAAACACGTATATAGGGGAATTTAGAAAGCCCCATGTATACCCAGGGGAAGACACAGGCTCAGAAAAGACCTGAGAAGACACTGAGCTTGCACATCAGGCTGATCCCTGGCACAGAGATACCATACAACAACCAAAGAAAAGCAAATGCTGGGTAAGGAGCAGAATCTGATTTCCAGAATTTCTATGTTGTAAAATTCAAATGTCCAGTTTTCAACAACAAAAAAGTCACAAAAAATACAAAGAAACAGGAAAGTATGGTTCATTCAAAGGAACAAAATAAATTGCCACAAAATGGACATGAAGTTCAAACATTGGACTTACTAGACAAAGACTTTAAAACAACTGTCTTAAGGATGCTCAAGGAGCTAAAGACATAGATGAAGACAGGAAAATGATATATGAACAAAATAAGAGCATTGATAAGGAGAAATTATAAAAAGAAAAAAAAAATTCTGAAGCTGAAAAGTACAATAACTGGCCAGGCATGATGGCTCACACCTGTAATCCCAGCACTTTAGGAGGCTGAGATGGGAGGATCACTTGATGCTAGGAGATCCAGATTAGCCTGAGCAACATAGCAAGACCCCATGTCTAAAAAAAAATTAAAAATTAGCCAGGCATGGTGGCGTATGCCTATAGACCTGGCTACTCAGGAGACTAAGGCAGGAGGATCACTTGAGACCAAAAGTTCAAGGTTACAATGAGCTACAATTATACCACAAAACTGCACTCTAGCCAGGGTAACAGAGCGACACCGTGTCTCTAAGACAAAAAAAAAGAGAGAAATACAATAACTGAAATAAGAAGTGCACCAGAATGATTCAAAAGCAGATTTCAGCAAGCAGAAGAAAGAATGAGTGAACTTGAAAATAGGGCAATTGAAATTTTCAAATCTGAGGAACAGAAAGTAAAAAAGAATGAAGAAAAGTGAACAGAGCCTAAGGACCCCGTGAGACATAATCAAGCAGTACAAATATGCATCGTGAGAATGCCAGAGGAGAAGAGAGAGAAAGGAGTAGAGAGATTATTTAAAGAATAATGGCTCAAAACTTGCCAAGTTTGATGAAAGATGTGAATATAAACGTCCAAGAAGCTCAACTAACTCTGAGTCCTGCTCTAAGTGACCCACACCAAGACACGTAATCAAAGTGTTGAAAGCCAGAGAATCTTGAAAGCAGCAAGAGAGAAGTGACTTGTCACATACAAGAGATCCTCAATAAGATTATCAGCCAATTTCTCATGAAAATCCTCGGAAGTCAAAATATATTTAAGGTGCTGAAAGAAAAAAACTGTCAAACACAAATTCTATATCTGACAGAACTGTCCTTCAAAAATGACAGAAAAGTTAAGGCATTCTCAGATAAACAAAAGCTGAGAGAGTTTGTTACCACTAGACCTGCTACATAAGAAATGCTAAAGGGAACCCTTCAGGTAGTAACAGAAGAACACTAGAAAGTAACTCAAAGCCATTAAAGATAAGATCTGTGAGGGGTAAATACATGAAAAAATATAAAAGCTAGTATTATTTTAATCTTGGTCTGTAACTTCACCTTTTACTTTGTATGGGATTTAAAATACAAATGCATAAAAATATTAATCTGTGTTACTGGACACACAATGAACGTATAAAGATATCTGTGATATCAATAACAGAAAAAGAGTATAGCTATATAACAGCAGAGTTTTATAAGCTATTGAAGTTAAGTTTGTATAAATTCAATTAGACTGTTATAATTTTAAGATGTTAAATATAATCCACATGGTTACCACAGACGGGAATCAAAATATTTCACTATAAGAAATCAACTAAACACAAAAGAAACCGGTAATGCAGGAAATGTGGAACCTAAAGTTCATAAAGCATGTAGAAAATAAGTGGCACAATATCAGAAGTCCCTCCTTATCAGTAATTAATTTAAATGTAAATGGATTAAATTCTCCAATCAAAAAAACAGGGATTGGCAGAACGTATTTTTTTTTTTTTTTTTGAGACAGAGTCTCGCTCTGTTGCCCGGGCTAGGGTGCCGTGGCATCAGCCTAGCTCACAGCAACCTCAAACTCCTGGGCTCAAGCGATCCTCCTGCCTCAGCCTCCCGAGTAGCTGGGATTACAGGCATGCGCCACCATGCCTGGCTAATTTTTTTTTTTTGATATATATATTTTTAGTTGTCCAGATAATTTCTATTTTTTTTAGTAGAGATGAGGGTCTCACTCTTGTTCAGGCTAGTCTCGAACTCCTGACCTCAAGTGATCCTCTCGCCTCGGCCTCCCAGAGTGCTAGGATTACAGGTGTGAGCCACCACACCCGGCCTGGCAGAATGTATTTAAAAACTATCTGCCATAGACAGATTGAAAATGAAAGGATGGGAAAAGATAGTACATTCAAACAGTAATCAAAAGACAGTGGGGCTAGCTATATAATACCAGATAAAATAGACTTTAAATCCAAAAAGAGAAAAATATATATTAATACAAGTTTTAATACAGCAGACCATATAGCAATTATAAACATCTACACATCGAATAACAGACCCTAAAAATATCATCTGTGCTCCTATTCATGCCGTCCCCTCTCCAAGGGTGGTTCATCATAAGAAAACCATCAATGTAATACATCAGATTAATAGTATAAAGAGGGAAAAAAAACCCCACATGATCAACTCAATTGATGCAGAAAAGGCATTTGACAAAATCCAACACCCTTTCATGATAAAAAAAAAAAAACCTCTCAGAAAACTAGGAATAGAGGGAAAATTCCTCAACATGGTGAAGGGTGTTTATGAAAACCCCACACCTAATCAAACTCAATGATGAAAGATTGAAAGCTTTTCCTCTCAGGTCAGGACAAGACAAGGATGCCTGTTTTCCCCCATTCTGTTCAACATTGTACTGCAAGTGCTGGTCAGAGTTAAGCTTTATTGTGATATTTGCTTTATTGTAGTTGTCTGGAAACAAACCCACAATGTCTCCTAGGTGTGCCTATATGTGAGGAAATTTACAATGGCTTTTTAAACATCCTTATCTGCAACTTCCACTATCTCTGTCATTTTTTAGCCCAATGGTTGCTTTCTCTTCCATTTACGAGTCATAGTTTTCTTCTTTGTATGCCTTATAATTTTTTATTGGATGTTGGGCATTGTGAATTTTGCTTTGTTGGTTGCTAGATCTTGTTGTGTCTGTTTAGTGTTGGATTTTGTTGTGGCACACTGTTAAATTAGTTGGAACCAACTGGATTCTTCCGATGCTTGCTCTTAAGCCTAACATGTCAGGTCCCGATGGCCTTTAGTGTAGGCCTAATGAAGCCCTGTAACTATGGAAATGTTCTTCTAGGAATCGTGCTGGATGCCCCAGCTACCACTCTTGACTGGTAGGAACATGGATTATTCTCAGCCTTGTGTGAACCCCAGGAATTGTTCTGCCTCCTCTTTTTCAGGGTTATTTCTCTGACCTAAAGTAGTTTCTTCTCGTGCATGCAGATCAGTACTCGGACAAAGACTTGAGCGGACTGTCTGCATGTCTAAAGAGCAATGTGTGTGTGCATGTGTGTGTGTCTGTGCACACACAGCTCCCTTCTCACCGAAAGACTTTTCCTTAAATTCTAGCCACCATAGCTTTTATCCGCTCAACACACGCTGGGTTTTATTTGGATTTTCCTCCTGGCACTATAGTCTGCAAACTGCCTTTAAGCAGTAAGCTCATGCAACAGTGAAACTCGCATTGTTTGTTTCTCAGCGATCACAGCACTGTGCTGCCTTTTATCTGATATCTGAAAAACAGGTTTTATTTTGTCCAGTTTTCTAAATTGTTTAAGGGGGAAGGATGGATCTGGTCCCATTCCTCCCTCTTGGCTGAAAGTGGGAGTTACAGCTGGTGACTGTTTGTTAGGTAGGTAAAAACTTTAAGCTGATTCACAGACTTAATAGCATTGAGGTAGACCTGAGTGTGATCCTGATAAGACAACCAATTCATTTTCCTGACATTTATAGATACTATCTATAACTGTCCAAACAATTTCTTCATCCAAACGTTTTTGGACACATATCCAAACATAAGGCAGTCTGGTATATAATGTGGGCCTCTGGTTTCCCTATGAGAAGATTTTAAAGAGGAAAAAATATATCTCCTTTAAGGGACAGAGATGGAATGCTTAAATATCTACTGACAGTATTAAGTTACAAGGGCATAAAATTACACATTAGATGATCTAATGTATTATTTTGGAACATTACCTTTTCCCACTCTCACTAAATCACTGAAATGATTCTATCCAAACTCTTATATGCACCTTTGACTTCAACAGTTTTGTCATTGCTATAGTCTCTTTTCGAGTTCTCTAAAACATCATCCTTGTGCCATCAAAGTTGTTTAAGATACAGCACTATTTGACTTTCCATGTATGTTGCTATCACTGAAAATTTTACCCAGGCCACAAGTATTCATTTACATTACAGAAAATAGCTAGTGTGTCTTTCCTGTCCTTTTTTGTTTTTTCATTTGGTAATCACCATATGTAAACACTGAGTGTCTTTCTAAGTGATTTTTATAAAGCTTGTTTATAATATTCCAACAGTTTAACTGAGTGTGTCCCATCCCCGAGAATAATTACTAAATACATCTGTTCAATTTCTTTTTCTCTTTTTTAAAAACATCCATTACATCAGGTGACCACTATAATCATCCAAAACCAGCATTTCATGGTCAGTTTAGAGTAGGATTGCAAGATAAAGTACGGGGTATCCAGTTAAATTTGAACTTCAGATAAACAACAAAAATATTTTTCATCTAACAATGCCCCAAATATTGCACAGGATATACTTATACTAAAAGAAAAAAAAAAAGTGCTTGTTTGTCTAAAATTGAAATTTCACTGGGTAACCCGTGTCCCTACTTGCTACATCTGGCAACCCAATTTTTTTATCACTATCTTACTCAACCATCCCTTTGTAGACCAATTATAACCACGATGTTGCTTGTCAGTGATTCCCTCTATTTTGAATAATAATACTGAGGGAAAATCATACTTGATATTTAGGCATAAACAATAATTTCCACCATCACTTTCTTCCAAAGGATGTAATACCATAAGCACTATTGAATATATTTCCAAATATTTGTCCTTGGTGAGAGGTAGAAATTCAGAAAATAAAATATTAGAAGAGTGGGTTTATCAATCCTCTATGCTACGAGAACACACATTACAAATTAAAACGTTATGATCGTCATTAATGTGAGTTTGGACTAGATAAGTACGTTCATTTTTCTTTTCATATTTTTAGATTTATTTCCCTGATTCTTTCTGGCGTACCAGCATTTTCCAAAAGTAAATGCTATCTTTATCATGGTCGGTATTTCCTAGGGCAAACATAACGGGGAGGCCATTTAAATGGCAAATGGTAGTATCTAGGAAGAAATGTTCCTTTCCCTTTAATCCAGTTGATTGTTTTAAAAGAAAAACATACCAGCAGTCTCTAGGACTGAATTTCTTCATAAAACTAAACACGATTTCCTCATTTACTCTTAGGCAGGGTAACTCTAATGCTTTCATTTTCCTCCTCTGTATTATTTAGAAAGAGTAATTCAATTTACCAAGTACTTCGGAATCCCAGTGGAGTGTCAGATCTTTAATAACTTAACTTGTTCTGTCATTTTATTGAATTGGGAAAAAAGAGTAACCGTTTGCCACATTGGAGCCCGTTTTAGACTCTATGAAAAAGTGCCAAGTTCCTCTGTGGCTACTGAATATCTCTGTTACTATCAAATTGTACCCAGCTTGAATCATTTCCTGTGATTCAGAAAATCATTTTTGTTCTGTCCCTAAGGATAGAAATGGGAAGTAAAGTGATAACACTTGGAAGTAACGCAATAAAACATCCCTAGGAAGCTTGAGGGTCTTCGATGCAGCAGTCGGTGAGTTTAAGATCTTGCCCAGATGTGCTGAAAATATCCTGTCCACACAGTAGAGGATACTCACTGCCTTCTTAAAATCAGTGATTTTTTTTTTTTTTTTTTTTTTTTTTTTACGGAAAAGCAGCTGCTGCTGTCGCTGGCAGGTGACACCTGGTCCTGAGGAAAGTCAGAGCGCTGCGCGGGGAGGTCCAGCAGCCTCCTTGCACCGGGCTGAAGGGGACTTTCTCCCCACTCATCCCTCCCCCAGGACCGTCCCTGCGTCCGTCCCAGGAACACCTTCCAGACGGTTCTGGCCGGGGCCGGCGGCCCAGCGTTGACATTAACCAGAGCCCGGTCGCCGGCAACGCGGTCCCCCCCACATCGCGTGTTGGTTTTCACAGGAAAGAAAAGTTCATGCGCGCTCAGTCGAGCATTTTCAAAGAAGGAATTTTGCAAAGATTCGTTTCACAGATGCCATTTCCTCGGGGCTCCCTGCACCCCGCACCGTGAAGGGCGGTGGGGACGGCGACGCCTTCTGTCTCATCCCGTCACCCCAGGCCCGAGATGGGCCAGCAGCCGACGCCGGGCCGGGCGGGTCTGGCGGTCGTCCGGTCCTGCCGGGGGTCTCAGGGAAGCAGGCAGGGGGCCAGCTCCGGACCGCAACAGGCGAGTCACTTCGGAGCTGTGGCTGGCACCTGTCCAGGGCCATGTCGCCACCCGCGTGGCCCAGCTGAGCCCCGGAGAGGGCCGGGGACGGGACCACGCGAGCCGCAGCGCCGCTCCCTGCGGACTTGGCCACGCCGCGGGCTTCCTGGGCAGGGTCTCAGCTCGCATCCTCCCGGTGGCACCAGGCACAGGGGCTGGCAGAGAGCTGTCACCGGATTAAACGTCAGGTTGGCAAATCTATCTTTGAAGATGATGCTGTTCAAGGCTACAGTTTGTAGCCGTCTCCCCACCATGAGGAGCGGAGCTCAAGAGGAAGAATGACAGTCTAGGGACAGGGGGGAGGACTGCACAGCTACGACTTCCAAGAGGTCAAATGTCTCAACTTCTATGGTTCTTTTAAAGACTTTGGTCGCTTTTTCTCTTCCCAGGGGAAGTTGCTTAGCCTTTTCAATTTTTGATATCCACTCAAAGCACTGAGTATGTCTAAGCACAGTTAAGTACTTGCCCTAACACTGTCCAGAACTAAATAACTAGGAAAATATTTCCCTGCTCCTGTGGCCTCGCATGGCCCTACACCACACAGGTTGTCAGAGGGAGTCAACAACCCTCTCTTCCCCATGACACTAGAGTACTTGGTTTGAACTGAAATTAAACGTGAGACCAAATCCGTGCTTTACATAAAGGAGCCTAAAGACCCCGAGTGACATGTCACCTTCCAGTGTTCCCTGCTTATCTCTCTGTCGTCTACCAGGTGCCAGTCAGACTCACGCCTAGTCTCGTCCCTATCATAGGGCAGGACGCCAAGGGTGGGACGTGTCCACGCTGCGTCCTAATGGCAGAGTTCCTTGTCTGTATTCCCACTGACTCTCATCTCCGTAAGCTGGCAGGGTGCCCGCACTGTGCACATTCATTGAGTTCCACAAAGACCAGGAACGAGCCCTTCTTCACAACAGTCCTAGCAATAGACACCGACTACTCCTGTTTTCCAGATGAGGAACCTGGCGCTTAAGAGGCTCACACTGTGCCTAAGATGCACGGCTCGAGTAGAGCCGGGATTCCAATCCGGCCTCCAGCCGTGCACCTTCACCTCCGCGGTGAGCGCGTGCTCTGGCGTCGCTCCATGAAGGCGATGGAGGGAGGAAGGATTGGGAGCAGCAGTCCTGGGACAAAGCTGATATCCGGGGAAGAGCACAAAGACCACAGGAAGCCAGGGGCCTGATGTGGACCTGCGCCCCAGAAGCCTGTCCCACCCTTGGACTTTCAAGTTACACAAATATCCTTAACTCTTTAAGCCATTTCGATCCACTTGGTGCTGTTTGCAACAGAAAGCTCTGGGCAAGACAGGTCTGGGATCCTTCACCCACTGCTGCCTCTTCTGCTTACTAATGATTTACAAATGTGCTGCTTTTCTGCAGTAAAATATCTTTAATGACATTTTAATTGCTATTAATATTTATCATATACCAGTTGGAAATCAAGCTATATCAATAGATTGACTTTCTGCTGATTAAAAATGCATTCACATGCTTTTGTTTTTTTGTGATTTCTTTTCATCTCTTAACTTCTGTGTTTATTTCATGCTCCTCGGAGTTTATGAATGTCTCCCAATCTACACTGAGACAGAGGTAACATTTATTTCTTGGTGCTGCATTCCAAGCAGACTCTCTGTTTGCAAAGCCCTCTTACGCTCATTTCTGAGCTCATTTATTTATTTAAGAGCAGCACAATCCCAGCCTTGTCCCCACAGTGGAAAGAGATTCTACCACAGTCAGATAGCAATGACTGGTTTAGAAATGGTTTTTCTAAGGCCAAGCCAAAGTCTCTTCTGCATCCTTGATTATGTCTAAATGATGCTCTTATCCTTAAACAGAACCCACTTTCTCAGTCCACCAGGAAGCACTTGATTTATTTGCCAGCCCCAGGGGCAGGAGGAAGCAGCCGTCCAAAGGGTACTTACTCACACAGCCAGGTGAGCCGCCACTGAGCTGTGGCTTGGGAGGAAATGGTCTTAAATGCTGAAAGGGTTTAGTGTCACACCAGCCTGTTTGCTAAGGAACCTGCTTAGCCCTGCCTGGGAAATTAGGTAGGCAGGCAAGAAAGGATTCAGAATACTTTTAAAGAGGGACACCTGAGGCAGCTGCCCTTGCCCTGGCCACAGGAGACAGTCATGAGGGGATATTGCCCGTGGTGCGTGTGACCTGGAGAAGAGAAAGCCGGGAGAGCAGGTGTTCACGGCAGCCTCAGCGCTGGGGGATGGAGAGCCCCCGGCTCTGGCATTCGCTGGGGACGGGTCTCCCCAGTGAGCGGCTTAGCTGATGTGCTTAAGGGAGCACCAGGTGTGTGAGGGAAGACAGATATCGCGATCAAGTCTCCATGAGGAGGAGAGATGACCCTGGCTCATCGGGTCCTGAGATGCCTGCACCACCAGTGGGGACGTGAAGCTGTGTGAATTGAGAGGGCACTGTCCCCAAGGGTAGGCCAGGGCCCCCAGAAGGCAATTTAAGGCACAGCTGCAAGATTAGAGTCTAATAGGACTGCTCTTAAAACTTCATTCACTCACTGAGACCTGTTACGCACCAGACATAGTGCTGGGCTCCAGGGATGCTGTGAGAACAAGTGTGTGGGTGGGGGGTGGGTGTTGGGCAGGTAGGGAACAGGGGGCTGTGTTGCAAATCTAATAATAGTTTAAGGATGCTGAACCAGCCTCTTATTCAAAGGCATGGTGTCATAATTCCTTTCTAAAAGGTAATTCAAAGTTATCCCTTTATTTAATACTTCAAAGTAAACACACTAGAGTTTCAGGAAGCAGGCCCACCTGAGGGCCCGGGAAGCCTTACGGGAGCCGAGTTTAGCTTCTGAGATTCCCTGAAATGGGTCCTACAGGTGTGAGACCAGGCCCCCCAACCCCTGAGGAATGATGGGACAACCACAGGCGCCCTCAGCTGCCCTCAGCCCCAATCAGCTTCCCGGTGTGTTCCACGCGAGTCTCTGCCACTCCCTGTGATGTGTCCTGCAATGTCCGCTTGAGGTCACAGGGCCCACCCACACCTCTGTGGATGAATGAGGGCCAAACCTGGTCCACTGGCTGTTTGGGTATGGCCTTTGAGATTTTATAGATAAACATCTACCATTGATTTGATAATAGGGAACACTAACTTTGAACCCCAATTAATCATAACGTTATCCCCCCCAAAAATAATTATATTCTTCTTATTAGTAGATCTGTATTTTAAAAATTATACTAAGAGCTTCTGGGCACATAGATCCAAGTTGGTAGAGTAGGATCTATGTCTTCATCTCTGCACAAAAAAACAAATATAGCCATCCACAAACCAAAATAGCCCAGAGAGGGCTCAAGGACCCACTAAAGAATCTGCAGAAACGTAATGGGGGGAAGAATAACCCTGGAGCATATCCACATAGAAAGGATCACTAGTGAGACTGACAGACCTGAGACTCTAGGTGACACTGGGAACAAAGAAGAAAGGCAGAGGCTGTCAGTATCAGCCATGTGGCAAGAACCACTGTGGTCACAGTGGTCTGCTCTGCGGAAGACACAAGCACCTCTTGCCAGTGAAGCAACCAACAGCCCTTCCTGCTGGGGAACCCCAGAGAGGAAGATGCAGCTCCGCACCCCTCCCTTACCCAGGGCTGCTGTTGAGTTGCTTTGGGAAAAGAGCCACCACCCCTCCCAACCCTGTGCACACTCCAACCCTGGAGCTGTGGCCACTACATGAGTGCCCAGACTCAGACCTAGGCTCTGTGGCTGCACTAGACCCATCCACATCTCAGACACTGAAGTCATTGCCATAGCAAGCTGGTGTCACATTCTGGGCTCAGAATCAAGCTCTCACTCTGTGTGCCTGTGCTCCAGGCACTGGCTCAGCCATCATAGAGAGGTAGACCCCACCTGATGCCAGAACCACTCTAATGCTGGACCCACTGGTGCTCCCATTCTTGGCTCCCCCACTGCCTTACATTTTGTTCCCAATGCAATGACAGGAACACATGTGTTCCAGGCACCAGTGCCACTACCACCCAGGATCCCAGGGCCATAGTCCCTCCATGCACACTCATGCTTCAGGCTTCAGCTCTGTGGCTGCTACATGGATGCCACTCATTAGGTACTGGTGTCATCACCACCACAAGTGGGCCCACAAGATAGACCCAGTGCCAAGAGGGATCCCCTCAACCACAACTTCCTCAGGAGAAAAAAAGATTGGGGGGACCTCAACAACCATTGCCACCAAAGACCCAAACAACACTTGCCACCACTGCAGAAATTCACAATATTGGCCACTGAGGATGCTTGCAGTCTTTGTCAACACTAACCTCAGCTGACAGAGCTGCACAGAGACCACATAGCTGGCACCTAACTGGTGCCAGAACCATTGTTTCCCACCCAGCATGAGTCTTCATACCCCCTTGAAGGGAAAGATCTTTCCATAGTGAAACTAGCTTATAAAGTCTGGAAGAGGTGACTCCAAATGTGCAGACATAAATGTAAGGCAACAAGAAACATGAAAAACCAAGGAGACATAACACCTCCAAAAGAGCACAATAATCTCCCAGTAGCTGAACCCAAAGAAACGGAGATACACAAACTGCCAGATAAAGAATTGAAAATAATTGTTTTTAAGAAAGTTCAATAAACTTCAAGAAAATACAAAGAAATAGTTTAGTAAAATCAGGAAAACAATGAGCAACCAAAATGAGAAATTTAACAGAGACGTTGAAATTATTTTTAAAAATCAGACAGAAATTTTGGAAAAATACAATGAACTAAATGAAAAAATGTAAAAGAAAGCATCAATAGCAGAATAAATCAAGCAGAAGGAAAAAAAATCTGTGAACTCAAAGTCAGGTTATTTGAAAATATATAGTCACAGAATTAAAAAATAAAAATAATAAAAGCAAATGAAGAAAGCTTATGGGGTTTATGGATAGCATCAAAAGAGAAATATTTAAGTTACAGGAGTTCAAGAAGAAGAAAGAGACAAAGGGTTAGAAAGCTTATTTAAAGAAATGGTAGCAGAAAACTTTCCAAATCTTGGGAAAGATCTAAATATCAGGTATGGGAAGGTCAAAGGTCACCAAGACACAACTCAAATAAGACCACACTAAGACATGTTATAATCAAACTGTCAAAATCAAGGACAAAAGGAGGATCCTGAAAGCAGCAAGCAAATCACATATAAGGGAGCTCCAATAAGGCTATCAGATCTCTCAGCAGAAACCTTGCAGGCCAGGCAGGAGTGGGATGATACATGCAAAGGATAGAAACCACCACCAACCAAGACTACTGTACCTGGCAAAGCTGTCCTTCAGACATGAAGAAGAGATACAGACCTGAGTATTTTTTTTTTTTTTTTTTTTTTGCAACTACCACCAGTTCTGTCTCGGAAGAAATGCCAAAGGGAGCTTCTTAAGCTGAGGGAAAAGGATACTAATTAGTCACAAAAACATATGAATGTATAGAAAACTCAACGGTAAAAGTAAACACACAGTCAAATTCAGAATACTCTAGTACTGTAATGGTGGTGTGTAGATCATTGATATCTTTTGTATTGTCAATGGAAAAAAGACCAAACTCTGTAAAATGATTTTAAAGAGATTTACTCTGAGCCAAATTTGAGGACCATGACCTGGAGCCACGCCCAAGAGGCCCTGAGCAGTGGACTCGCTGAGGTTGGGTCACAGTTTGGTTTTATACATTTCAGGGAGACAGGGGTTACAGGTAAAATCATAAATCTATACATGGGAGGCATACATTGGTTTGGCCTGAAAAGGTGGGCCATCTTGAAGGGGGGCTTACAGGATATAGGTGGGTTTAAAGATTCTTTGGTTTGTAATTGGTTAAAGACATGAAGCTTTGTCTAAAGGCTTAGAATGTTTCAACATAAGGAGCTGTTCATCAGAGATAAGCCTCTGGATATAGATTTGTTGTGTAAATTGAGGACCTGCAGGTTTGTTTTGCATTTCCTTAGGCCTGTTAATGGGTTATAAAGGATGTCCCCAAGAAGGGAGGGGGCATGATAAGGCGTGTCTGACCTCCATCCTCCTAGCAGGCAATTTAGTTTTAGGATATTCCTTTGGTCACGAGGGGGTCCATTTAGTCAGCGGGGGTGAGCCTTAAAATTTTATTTCAGTTCACAGTATGAAGGTTAAAAGGCAAAACTATTAAAAATAATAATAGCTACAATAATTTAAGAGATACACAATATAAAAAGATATAAATTGTGACATCAAAAACATACAATGGGGAGGTGATACAGTAAAAGTGTTCAGTTATTTTATGCAATCAAAGTTAATTTGTTAATCAGCTTAAAATAGCCTGTTATAATTATGAGATATTTTATGTAAGTCTTCTGGTAACCACAAAGCAAAGACCTATAGTAGATACTCATAAGAGAAAAAATAAGAAACCAAAGCAACCTACTTGAGAAAATCATCTAATCACAAACAGATGCAGCAAGAGAGAAAGAAACAAAGGATCTACAAAACAATCAGAAAAAAAAATTCCAGTAGTAAATCCTTATCTATCAATAATTACCTTAGATGTGAATGGATTAAATTCTCCAATCAAAAGACAGAGAGTCAACTATATGCTACCTACAAGAGATTCATTTCACCTTTAATGGTACACATAGATTGAAAGTGAAATACAACCTCTATGGAAGCAATATGGAGATACCTCAAAGAACAAAAAGTAGAACTACCATTTGATCCAGCAATCCCACTACTGGGTATTTACCCAAAGGAAAAAAAGACATTCTACAATAAAGACATTTGCACTCAAATGTTTATAGCAGCACAATTCACAATTGCAAAGATGCGGAAACAATCCAAGTGCCCATCAATACGTGAGTGAATTAATATTAATAAAATGTGGTATATGTATACCATGGAGTAGTACTACTCAGCCATAAAAACCAATGGTGATCTAATACCTCTTGTATTATCCTGGATGGAGCTGGAGCCCATTCTTTGAAGTGAAGTAGCCTAAGAACGAAAAAACAAGCACCACATGTACTCACCATTAAATTGGCACTAATTGATCAACACTTATGTGCACATGTGGAAGTAACATTCATCGGGTGCCGGGCAGGTGGGAGGGGCGAGGAGGGGATGGGTGAATTCATACCTAATGGGTGCGATGCACACTTTCCAGGGGATGGGCACATTCATAGCTCTGACTCAGGTGGTACAAAGGCAATATGTGTAATCAAAGTGTCTGCACCCCCGTAATATTCTAAAATTAAAAAAAAATTTAAATCTACAATTAAAGCATAAATAAATAAATAAATGAAACTGAAAGGATGGAATAAGATATTCCATGAAAATGGAAACCAAAAGAGAGCAGGGGTAACTATATCATATAAAATAGACTTTAAGTCAAAAACTGTAAAATGAGGCAAAGAGAGTCATTATATAAAGGGATAAATTAATCAAGAAGATATAACAATTGCAAATACATAATCACCCAACATCAGAGCACCTAATTATATTAATATAAAGCAAATAGTAATAGGTCTGAAGGGAGAGATAGACAGCAATCCAATAATAGTAGGTGACTTCAATACCCCACTTTCAACAATGGACAGATCATCCAAACAGTAAAACAATAAGGAAAAATCAGACGGGGAGGGGCAGGGGAAAAAATAAAAATCAGATTTGAACTACACTTTAGATCAAATGGACCTAACAGACATATACAGAACATTCCATCCAACAGCAGCAATGCACATTCTTCTCAAGTGCACCTGAGATTCTACAGGATAGATCATACATTAGGACACAAAACAAGTCTTAACAAATTTAGGAAAACTCAAATCGTAAGTATTTTTTCCAACCACAATGGTATGAAAGTAGAAATAATAGGAGGAATTTTGAAAAATTCATAAATACGTGAAAATTGAAGAACATTATCCTAAACAACTGATGGGTCAAAGAAGAAATTTAAAAATATCTTGAGACAAGTAAAAATGGAAACACAACATAATAAAACTTATAGGATGCAGCAAAATCAGTTTTAAAAGGGAAGTTTATAGCAATAAATGCCTATATCAAAAAAGAAGAAAGATGCTAAATAAACAACCTAATGTTACACCTGAAAGAACTAGAAAGAGAAGAACTAAGCCTAAAGTCAGTAGAAGGAAAGAAATAACAAAGATCATCATATAAATAAATGAAATAGAGACTAGAAAAAGAATAAAAAGATCGAAGGAATGGAGAGTTGGTTTTTTTTTAAAAGATACACAAAATTGACAAACCTTTAGCTAGACTAAGAATAAAAGTCTCAAATAAAATCAAAAATGAAAGAGGAGACATTACAAGTTATGCCTTAGAAATACAAAGGATCATAAGAGACTACTGTGAACAATTATGCACCAACAAACTGGATAACCTAGAAGAAATGGATAAATTCCTAAATACAGACAAGCTATCAAGACTAAATTATGAAGAAATAGAAAATCTGTACAGACCAATAATGAGTAAGGAGATTGAATCAGTTATAAGAAGTCTCCCATCAAAGAAAAGCCTAGGACCTAATGGCTTCACTGCTGAATTCTACCAAACACTTAAAGAACTAATACCAATCCTTCTCAAATTCTTACAAAAAAGTTGAAGAGGAAGGAAAATTGTCAAACTCATTTTAAGAGGCTGACATTACCCTGTTATCCAAACCAGAGAAAGACACTACAAGAAAAGAGAATTACAGGCCAATACCCCTGATGAACAGAGGTGCAGAAATCCTCAACAAAACACTAGCAAACTGAATTCAATGTCACATTAAAAGGCTCATTCACCATGATCAACACAGTACTGAAAGTCCTTGTCAGAGCAATTAGACAAAAGAAAGAAATAAAAGTATTCAAATCAGAAAAAAGAAGTTATCTGTGTTTGTGACATTATCTTGTATTTGTAAAACCCTAAAGACCCCACCAAAAAAACTTACAATGAACAAATTCAGTCAAGTTGCAGGACACAAAAGCATCATACAAAAATCAGAGGTTCTTCCATACACTGAAAACAAGCTATCCAAAAAAGAAATCAAGATGACAGTCCTATGTACAATACCTATCAGAAAAATAAAACACTGAGGAATAAATCTACCAAGGAGGTAAAAGATCTGTACACTGAACATGATGAAACATAGATGAAAGAAATTGAAGAAGACACAAATAAATGGGAAGATATCCCACATCCATGGACTGGAAAAATTAATCTTGTTAAAATGTCCATTCTACTCAAAGCCATCTACAGCGTCCATGCAGTCCTTATCAAAATTGCAATATTTTTCACAGAAACAGAAAAAAACCATCTTAAAATTGGTATGGAACCCTAAAAGACCCTGAATAGCCAAAGCAATCTTGAGCAAAAAGAACAAAGCTGGAGGCATCACACTACCTGATTTGAAAATCTACTACAAAGCAAATCTACTACAAAGTAATAAAACAGCTTGGTCCTGGCATTAAAACCAGACACATAGATCAATGGAACAGAACAGAGAGCCCCAAATAAACCCATGCATTTATGGTCAATTCATCTTTGACAAAATGTCAAGAACATACAATGGGAAAGGACAGTCTCTTCAATAAATAGTGCTGGGAAAACTGGATACTCACATGCAAAAGAATGAAATCAGACCCTCGTCTCACGCCATACACAAAAATCAATTTAATGTGGATTAAAGACTTAAGTTTAAGGCTTGAAACTGTAAAACTGCTAAAAGAAAACATAAGGGGAAATCTCCATGACATTGGTCTGGGCAATGATTTTTTGGATATGACCCCAAATGCACAGGCAACAAAAGCGAAAGTAGACAAATGGGATTATCTCAAACTAAAAAGCTTCTGCACAGCAAAGGAAACAATCAACAGAGTGAAGAAGAAAACCTACACAATGGGAGAAAATGTTTGCACACCATGCATCTGATAACAAGTTAATATGCAAAATATATGAGGAACTCAACTCAATAGTAAGAAAACAACCCAATTTAAAAATAGGCAAAGGACTTCAACAGGCATTTCTCAAAAGAAGACACACAAATGTCCAACAGGCATATGAAAAAATGTTCCATATCACTAATCATCAGGGAAATACAAATTAAATCCACAATGAGATATCATCTCGCACCTCTTAGAGTGGCTACTACCAGAAAAGATGAAAGACAAGTGGTGGTGAGGATGTGGAGAAAAGGGAGCCCTCGCCCATTGTCAGTGGGAATGTAAATTTGTACACTCATTATGGAAAACAGTGTGGAGGCTCCTCAAAAAATTAAAAATAGAAGTACCACGTGACCCAGCAATCCCACTACTGAGTATATATCCAAAGGAACTGAAGTCAGAATGTTGAAGAGATATTGCACTCTCATGTATTTCAGCATTGTTCTCGATAGCCGAGATTTGTAATCAACCTAAGTACTCACTGATGGATGAATGGGCACAGAAGATGTGGGGTATATATGCAAGGAATACTATTCAGCTTTTAAAAAGAAGGAAATCCTGTCATTTGCAACAACATGGATGAATCTAGAGGACATCATGTTAAGTGAAATAAGCCTGGCACAGACAGATAAATTCCACATGATCTCACTAATATGGGGAATTAACAAAAAGTTGAGCTCATAGGAACAGAGAGTAAAATGGCGGTTACCAAAAGCTGGGGCCTCGGGGGAGTGGGGAGATGTTGGTCAAGGAATGCAAAATCTCAGTTAGACAGGAGGAATCATTGCAGTAGATCCATTGTCCGTCATGGTGACTACAGTTAATAACAATATGTTGTATATCTGAAAATTGCTAAGAGAGATTTTAGGCGTTCTTACCACAAAAAAATGATATGTCATTTCCACGTGATACATGTATCAAAACATGTCGTACACCATAAAATATACAACTTTTACTTCTCAATTAAAAATAAAAAATTTACAAATTAAAAATTGCAATTATTACTAGCATATTTTTAATCTTCTCAATACAAATTTTATGGAAATTTGTTTTCTTGCTTTATAAGCAAATTCCACAGAAAACAGAATGATGGTTGCCAGGGGGCAGCGGAGGGGAATTGGGGACTTGGTGTTAATGGGTACAGAGTTTCAGTTTGGGATGCTGAAAAAGTTCTGGAGAAGGACGGTGATGATGGTTGTACGACAACGTGAATGTACCTAACGCTATTGAACTGTACACTAAAAAATGGTTAAAATGGTAAGTTTCACATTCTGTATATTTTATCACAATAATAAAAAAAAGAAATATTAAGGAGGTCGAATGAATAGGACTCACCGGTTGGTTGGACTCAGGGACAAGGACCAGGAAAGAGAGCCAGGCTGTAGCTCTGGGGGTGCTGCCCACACTGCTGTCCATGGGGTCCATCCATGCTTAACTCTTTGCTTTCTCTTCCCAAAGCGAAAGGTTCCCAGTCCTCAGAGGCTCTGGAGATCAACCTCACAGTCTACTAACAAAATGCCACGGCACAAGTTCACAACCCCAGGAAAATGGCAAGTGGCCCTGGGACAAAAGGATGGAAAGGCCACACCATTTATGCACATCTGGGGCATAGATAGGCAGCCTCGGCAGGCCTGGGGCCTGGCCGCGGCCCAGAGCAGAGTCACATCCCCTTTGCTGCAAGACCCTTGAGGGAGGCACTGGCCCCATTGCTGGGAGAGCGCGTGTCACGTTGGTGTGGGAAGCAGCTCAGCGAGGGTTTGGGAGGCCTTGTCCTGACATACCCACGGGGCCTTTGCCGCTGGCACCAGGCATGGACACCAGCCCACACAGGCCCGCGCTGTCCTGCTGCTCCCAGCCTATGTGGGCCATTCCTGCCAGGAGGGCAGCCTCTGCGGGAGTGAGCTGCCGACTCGCCTCAGTGTGGCCGCTATCAAGGCAGGAAGGCTGCTGTCCGCTGTCCGGGACAGGCCTGTGTTTGTTTCAGGCTGGAGGAGGCCTCGAAAGTGAAGTCCGTGGGCTTCTGGATAAGGGCTGCAGCTGGGAGCTCACCAATGCCGAGGCCAGGGTGCAAGGACTTCCGTTTCCTCCCTCTGTGCTTACTGTCCCTCTTCTGTAGCTTCCTCCCAAGCCATCCTTTAGCAAAGGCCACTCTGAAACAGAGCTGGGGAAAGAGGAGACCTGTGGTCACAAGGGCAGAGTCAGGCTGTTTACTAAGCGCCTGAGAGGCAGGCATGGGGAGGGCACCTAGAGGGTGGGAGGTACACCTGGGAAGCAGGGAGGGGCAGCTGGGGGGGAGTAGGAGGCACACCTGGGAAGCAGGGAGGGGCAGCTGGGGGATGGGAGGTACACCTGGGAAGCGGGGAGGGGCACCTGGGGGGGTGGGAGGTACAGCTGGGAAGCAGGGAGGGGCACCTGGCGGGTGGGCCCGAGGACCAAGGCTGGAGTCTCTGCCCTGGCCTCTAGAGGCCTGGGCAAGTTATAGAACCTTAGGTTCCACAACAGTAAGACATAAATACCTACCCCATGGGGTTTCCGGGAGGAGCAAACAAGGGAATGGAGGGAGATGCTCTGTAGACGGCCCTGCACTGTTTGAACGTGAGGGGGCAGAGAGGAGACGGTAGAATCAGATTTAAGCAAAGCGTTAGAGGATGTTTCCCACTGCTCGTAAGTCTAGGCCATCTTTTTGTAAATAATTTGGTTCAGAGAGAACCCTTGTAACCTTTAGGGTCATAAGAGCAAGACCCACTTGCTCTGTAAGAGCAAGAATGAAATACACAGAGTTCTTGTGTCCCAGGCTCTCAAACCTCGTTTATCCCGGAGGTGCAGCCTTCTCCCACCTCATTGCCGTGGAGTACGAGATCTCATTTAGTCCATGCATTGGCTCGGTTTTCCGAGGAAATAGAGATGACAGCATTCCTGGACATGCACACTTTTCAGTGGCCCTTGTCTTCAGACGGCACTAGCCCCCGGCCTGCCCTGGCCTCACTGCTCAGCTCAGCAGCCCGGGGCTGCCGGAGCACTCAGAGCAGCACAGAAGAGGCACTCGGGGGCAGCAGTAAGCCTGGAGCTCCCTGAGCTTGGCTTTGCTCACCAGCTGCAGGACCCAGGAGAGCCCAGTGTGTGGGAGGGACTTGGAAAGAAGCTTCTAAGTGCAGAAATGAGCTCCAGGTGGGCGTTTGCCCCACCAGGTGGCTCCAGCATTTGTCTCAGGGCCTTTGGGAAACACCCCACGAGGCACTGGCGTGGAAGGTGAGGCTGAGACCACAGCATGAGGCCACAGTCTCGAAGCAGAGACTGGCTTGACTACAGAGATGAGAGGTGGGGGGCAGGACGGGCAGCCGGGCATCAGCAGTCTAGTGGGGGCAGTGGGGGGGCTTGACAGGGGAGAAGCAAAGGCCAGTGAAGAACTAAGATGCTGAAGTTTGTAGCTGCATTGGTGTCATCTACACCTCTTCTCTGGGTTCCCGTTGACACCAGCACGTGGACCCCGAAACCCGGCTAACGGCGTTCTCAGCTTTGTGCAGGAAAGAAATCAAACAGGGGCCTCAAGTTGGAAAGGAAAGCAACATTCATCAAACAAACAGCAAGCCGGCTACCCCACAGAGTGGCGGCTCTCTCTCGGCACGATAGTATCTCTGCACATGCCTGGCAAACCCTATGCGTGGCTATCTCTTGATTACATGCTAAATAAGGGGAGGATTTTTCATGGGTTTTCTGGGAAAGGGCGGACATTTCCAGGGATGGGGGTAGGGTTTTCCTCTTTTCACACCATATAAGGTCACTTCATGGGTGTCATGGGGATTGTAACCTGTCCCAGCCCTGGTGCGAATGCGTTAAAAGGCTATGATGAGGGCAGCAGGTCCTTGTCTCCTCCCCATCTCGGCTCTTACTGGTCTCACCAGGTTCTTCACTGTACCCTGCTTTCCTGTTTTTGTCAGAGGGTTTGGTTCCCATCTTGGAACTTTTTAACGAGCTAGGCCTGCCGGTTTCCTAGCTCACTACAACCGCCTAGACAGTGGGTGTGTGTGCAGGAAGGTGGGAGACCTTTATTTCTGGGTATGGATGCAGGGCAGAGACCCCTGGGCCCATCACTTCTCTCCACCCCCAGGAATTCCCAGAAATCGTAGGTCTAAAGCAGTGGTGCTCAAGCCAGCTGCACAATATAATTACCAGGAAGCACATTTAAAACGGTGGCAGGCACCCTCCCCACCCCAGATCCGGCCTGACCCGCCTACCGGTGGGCCCAGGTCTTGGGTTTAAATGCTTCTGGAGTTATTTGACTGTGCAGAAAGGTTGAGGACCACTGGCCTGAGGGTGAGGCCACAAGGAAGGCAGAGCGCCCAGTGAGCGGCAAACAGAGGTGGGAAACAGGGAAGCTCAGGCGAGGCATCCTGAGCATGTGCTCCGCGCCGGGCACTGCTGGGGGCTGCACCAGCTTGCGCAGCTCCTCTCATCGCTGCCAGCTCTCCGTTTGCAGATCAGACCCTGGTGCCGGCCCGCAGCTGCCGGCACCCGCTGTGCAGGCCGAGTGCCGGGCGCAGGGAGTCAGCCTGGGGCCTCCGGAGCCTGGGGCACCCCCGCCAGGTGTGCACCCGCGCACCTTGCTGCCCGGTGGCGGCAGATTCGCAGAGCCGGGGCCGATTCTGCACTTTCCGTGGTGGTATCTGCTTTTCTGTGACCTTAAAATGACTGATGTTTTATGTTTGTATCTTATCTTGTGGAAATGAGTAAAAACATTGGTTGCTTAAATCTATCAATCTAGTACTGCTTATTCCTAACTCTGCATGGGGGCCTGGATATATCCCTAAGCAAAAATTCACAGATAATCACCAGCCTAGGAGTTACCAAGGCCCACAGTGCCAGGCCTCTCTAGAGCTGCAGTTCCCAAACACCAAACACAACAGGCCAGAGATCGGGTAGCAGAGGGACGAGGGAAGAGACTGAATAGCTGGAATCATTTCTAGTCTCCACCCCAAAGATTTGGATTCTTGGGTGTGCCCAGGAGTGTATATTTTCATTCCTGGGGTGATTCTGATACATCAAGACTTGGAACTTAAGACCTGAACGGCCCATAAAGCAGAAAACCAGCCATTATGCCGCTTGGGTTTACACAAAGTCGGTGGGAGTAGGAGAGTAAAGTGAAGAGGAGGGAAATTCGTGTGCCCAAGTTATGATGGCACATGAGTCCATGAAGGTCAATGTCCCCAGGATGACGCAAATAGAGAGGAGTCTTGTGAGTGAGGTGTCAAAGTCCTCAGTCAATGGGGAGGGGAGGACAAGGAGGTCATAAAACATCAGCCATATGAACAGTGAGTATGGCCTGGACTTCAAAGGAGAAGTTTGTACCCAAGGGTAGCAGAGTAATGGTCTGAAAGAAGCCCCAGCGAGCAGGGATGCTGCTGGCAGCCACGGGTTGGAAGATGTTGGGGTACAAAGGGAAAAGGGGTGTCCACTTGAAAAAGAGGGTGGGGGCTGTTCTTGGGGCTTGGCCAGGTTTCCAGCAAGGCTAAGGGGCGGCGGAAGTTGAATTCGATGGCGCAACTAGCCTGGATGATAACAGAGCACGGGAGGACGGGAGGGAGCGGCTGCTGGGAATGGAGAAGGAAGCACAGCACGCTCCAGGGATGCGAGGACGCCGGGAGGCCCATGTCTTGGCTGGAGGCTTAGGCTGGCAGGGGAGAGACGCACAGGTGGGCTTTGTTGGCCTCAGTGTCGTGGCCGACGAAACGTGGAGAGCTCAGGAGTCTTAGATCCCATTCTTCAAGTGTCAGGCAAACCCAAATGTTTCTTCCTCCCTAAGCTCTTTCTGGCTCTCCCGGGCACACTTAGAGGTTCCTTCTGCTACATTCCTACTGTGCTCTCTCATACTTTCCTTACAGCAATGATCTTATCTCGGTAGAACTGCCTGCCTGTCTCTTAACTAAACTGCAAACTCTTGAGGTCAAGGTCTAAGGGATTTCACATTCTGTCTCTGGCTCCTACAACAGTGACGGGAACATTATAGGTTCTCAATTACTCGTGGAATGACGAAGGAAGGAAGGAAGGAACAACAGAATGAGTAGTGGGCAGACACTTTGGAGTCAAACAGCCTGGGACGCATATCTTTATCCTATAATTTATTGTTTTATGACTTAGGGAAAATTACTCAATTCATTATCTGTAAAAAAGACCATAATAATACATTCCTTAATTGGAAAAAAAAAAGTCTGTAAACACACCCATCCCATAGTTGGCACAGGAATACATTGTAGCTATTATATTTCTGCCCCAGTTCCCAGAGCCCGGTTACGTGGCGGGCATGTCTGGAGGGAGGTGCGGGCTCTTCCTGCGAGAAGGGCCTCGTTTCTCACCTTTCCTCCCTGGGCGCACCGCCGTCTTTTCAGCTCTGGCAACCCGTTATCCCGACACTCTGAATCGTCTCTCAGATTCTCTCTCTTCCACTATTTCCATCTCTACCGCCCTTCTTTGGGTTTGAATTGTGTCAAAAAGTCTCCTAATGGCTTTGTTGACTCCAGTGTCTCCGGCTCTACTGCACAGGACTATAGCAGCCTCAAGAACTTGCCATGGATCCCCATGGCCTTCTGATTAAAATCTAAGTTATTCTCATGTGTCGAGGCCTTCCATGAGTGAGCTCTACCTTTGTCAGTCTTCGCTCCCTGTCCTCCTGCTAGGTTGTTCTGTTTCTTTCCCAGCTTCTGTCCTTGCTAATCCTTCTCATTAGAATCTTCTTTCCACTCTTCATGAGCAGTTGACAGCTGACCCCTCTAAGTTTAGCTAAAGACGAGTCTTTTCTATTAAACCTTCTTTGACTGTTCCCGCTGTGCATCGCGGTCCTTCTTTCCCTGCACTGATTTCCCTGTACACTTTTCAAGCCAGCCTGGACTTAATCTCCACCACCTTATTTGTAGATTGCTACAGAATTTTCCTGGAGCTATTTTAAATCCTCAACTCATCTACCAGCTTCTTAAATACTAGGGCTGAATCCTCTTCTTCTGTTGCGTCCCCCCAAAACACCCGGTACGCTGCTGGGCTGTGTGTAAGTACTTAAGGAGATGTCTATTCCAGACCTTCCCCAGGAGAAGCAGGGCATGTATAGCATCATTGTAGCAGGCTGAATAATGCCCCCAAAGATGTCAGGCCCTCAACCCTGGCACCTATAAATGTTACCTTACATGGAAAAAGGATCTTTGCAGATATGATAAAGTTTAGGCTCTTGAGGGGGGATTATCCTGAATTATCTGGTTAGGCCCTAAATGCCACGACCAATGTCCTCATAGGAGAGAGGTAGAGGGGCTGAGATACACATGGCAGGAGAAGACAAAGTGACCGCAGCCGCCAGGTCAGAGTGACGGGGCCCCACGCCAAGACACGCTGGTGGCATTCCACCTGCGGCACGATCTCCGCTAAAGCCTCAGCGGGAGCGCGGCCCCGCTGACTCTTTGATTCAGCCCAGCGAACCTGACTTCACATATCTGGCCTCCAGAAACCATCAGAGAGTAAATGTGTGTTATTTCAAGTCTCCAAGATTGTGGTACGTAGTTACACAAGCCACAGGAAACTCAGAGAACCAGCGTACCTATGTTTATAGATTAAATTGAAGAAATAGGTGGGCTGATGTACCTGCAAAAGAGAAGGAAAAGACTGTGGGGAACGTTTGGACAGTCTCGGAAGGACTCAGGAAGAGACCCTCCTCCGCTCAGGCGCACCCCAGGCATTCGTGGTCGGCCTCCCCTTCGTGTCTCCCAGGACTGCCGGGGCACCCAGGGAGCTCTGGAGCCCAGCGTCACTGGAGCAGGCAACCTGCATGGGCTCCATCCTCTTTGTAACCTTGGAGACGGATGCTGCCAGTTACCCTCACTTCACAGGCAGGAAAACCACGGCTGAGGAAACACAAGTGCTTGTCCAAGGCCACACGGAACCCCACTTGGTGAACGGGTCTGTGATGCTCTCTTTCGTCTGTGATGCGTCTCTACATCCAGCTCTCTCAAGTCTCAGGGTCTCAACCACTTCCACCATCTCAGCAAGTGATTAAGTGGGTGGCTTTTGCAGCCAGATGAACCCTGGACTCAAATCTGCCACTTGCTACTGCTGTGCTTGGGCAAGTTGCTTAACTTCTTCGAGCCTCAAGATCATTGTCTATAAAGTGAGGACGGCAGTGGCTTAAACAACAGTGCTGCTCGGCGGTTAAAGTGCCAGTGCGGACACAAAGCTCTTTGGACAGTGCCTGGCACTCAGCAAAGTCTTAGTGTATCTTAACCATCACTTTTTTTGCTATGTTGTTTTTTAATAGATTCAGAAATTCTCTTACAGCCTAGATCAATTCGAATGCTGGTGAGCTGATTCACCCACTTTATAAACCAGAATGCCAAATTATTCGTTCACTTATTATCATAAGGTTGCCAAGCAGACCAAATACCATGCTGCCCTCCCAACGCCCCCCCTAGGGACATTGCCAGGGACCTACTGAGAAATTCTCATTACTCACCTTGCATTTTTTAGATTCGCACAGGACTATTATTCCTCTCTTTGCAATGTCATTTTAGCTTCTTTTCACAGCATGTCACATTTCCAAGTTAATTTACATTTAGCTGTGGCAGTGAAAATCTCCTTAATGTAAACTTTCAATCAAAAAGGATAATCCTTTTTTGACTTTGAGTGCAAGATCTTGTGCTCTGTCTTACTTTGGGGACTGTAATCCCTCTCCCTGTCCATGGACAACACTCTTTGTCCCCAAAGGAAAGAAAAGCAGGTTTTTATTTTGGGGGCAAATGATGTATTACATAGAGTGCGGAGAACTCCCCACTGGCAATCTCAGCAGCAGAGGGCCGAGTGCGTTCGTCAAAGAAGCTATTGATGCAAAGGCAACAGCACCAGTGTCCTCAGCTGCCCCTAGAAGGCCTCTCCTGAGGTGTTTGTCTGGGAGTAGGGCTTGCGTTTCTGACATTTGCAAAGGAGCCTGTGGGGCTGCTGTCTTAAGTATAGGAACCAGCTCGGAGCTCCCTCCTATCAGCCCCGAAATGCTGTGACATTCCTTCGTTTCCAACAGCCTGGGAAGGGACTGCAGAGATGTGAGTGGGTGGTCACAGAATGTCCCCAAATCAAACCTGGTTCCTGGCCCCAGAGTGGGTCAAACATACTCCTTTCTGTCCTTATTTCTGTCTGTGTCTCCCTTTTTCTTTTTCTTTTCTCTCCCATCCTTCCTTGTACTTCCTTTTTGCGTGTGTGTGTGTGTGTGTGTGTGTGTGTGTGTGTGAACCTCCACAGAACACTCTAATAAAAGTGATAATGAAAGTTAAAAATATTTGGAATTAAATGTACTTTTACCGTAACTCCATTTAAAATTAAATAAAAATTCTGAAGGACAAAGGTATGTATTAGGAGTATCAGGAGAGAGCAAATCTCAAACGTCTTATTTGAGAAAATAAACTTCCAATATGGTTTCAGGGTTATAGTCTTCCCAGAACCAAGTTCAAATCTTAGCCTCCCACTCAGATATTTGTGGCAATGTCTAGTTGGATTGTTCATTTTCCCCTACGTAAGAGAATACAGAGTGTGTTGTATTTGGGGGTCATGGTTGCTCAAAATCCTGATAAATAAATAATTTATTTATTGTCCAGCTCTTCTCATTTTGGATGATGGAGCTACTCTCCTGGGGAACGGGCCTGGGTGGTTTTAGAAATCTCACGAGTTACCACCACAAGCCTTAACGTTGGCAATGATGAAACTTCTAAGGCATTAAGCACAACCACCCAAAGAAATACTATACCATAATGAAGGCTTGGCTGTCTAGCTGTACTTAAAAGCATTTTTCCTTCCCTTAGAAGAAAACATAGGGAAAAGCTTCTAGATATTAGACTAAGCAATGATTTCTTGGACATGACATCAAAAACACAGGCAACAGGAGCAAAAATAGACAAATGGCATAGCATCAAACTATTAATAAAAAGCTTCTGCCCAGCAAATAAAACAATTAACAAAATGAAAAGGCAACCTATGGAACAGGAGAAAATATTTGCAGACTATATATCTAATAAGGGGTTAATATCCAAAATATACAAGGAACTCTTATAACTCAGTAACAAGAAAACAAAGAACCTC